>NC_134080.1:110638109-110948909 GCF_000715075.1 Nicotiana tabacum | reverse complement strand
ATTTACTTTCAAAATTGCTGTTGGAGTCAGTAGCCCGCCTGGAGAATGGAGGTTGATTTACTTTCAAAGTTGCCGATGAAGTCAGGAGCCCGCCTGAAGAATGGAGGCTGAATTATTTTTAATTTGTTGTTGGAGTCAGGAGCCCGCCTGGAGAATGGAATTTGTGATCTTTAAATTGTTTATTGAAATCAGGAGCCCACCTGGAGAATGGAGGTGTTATAATTTTAAGAAGTTGTTAAAGTCAGGAGCCCGCCTGAAGAACAGAGGTGTTACATTTTAAAGTTTATCGAAGTCAGGAGCCCCGCCTGAAGAACGGAGGTGTTACATTTTAAAGTTTATTGAATTCAGGAGCCCGCCTGGAGAATGAAGTTTGTTATCTTTAAATTGTTTATTGAAATTAGGAGTCCACCTGGAGAATGGAGGTGCTATATTTTTAAGAAGTAGTTGAAGTTAGGAGCCCGCCTGGAGAATGGAGGTATTATGTTTTGGGAAGTAGTGAAGTCAGGAGCCCGCCTGGAGAATGGAGGTATTATATTTTGAGTTGTAGTTGAAGTCAGGAGCCCGCCTGTAGAACGGAGGTTGTTATAATTTTAAGTCAAAGAATTCAGGAGCCCGCTTGTAGAATGGAGGTTGTTAAATTTCAAGTTGCTGTTAAAGTCAGGAGCCCACTTGGAGAATGGAGGCTGCTTTATCTTTAAATTGTTGTTGAAGTCAGGAGCCCGCCTGTAAAACGGAGGTTGTTATAATTTTAAGTCAAAGAAGTCAGGAGCCCTCCTGGAGAATAGAGGTGTTATATTTTTAAAAAGTCGTTGAAGTCAGGAGCACGCCTGGAGAATGGAGGCCGTATTATCTCTTAAAGTCAAGTTAGAGTCAGGAGCCCGTCTGTAGAACAAAGGAGTACACATTCAAGTTGAAGTCAGGAGCCCGCCTGCAGAACAGAGGAATACATTTCAAGATCAAATCAGAGGTCAGTAATGCAGAGGGTTACAACAAAATACCCCCAAGCATGAACCCCATTTCAGAAATCTGAAAGAAGACTACAAGAGAAAGTCGAAGATAGATAAGATTCTGTAATCATTAGTCTAGTCTGGCTTTTTGTTTTATTTCTAGCAATGGTGTAATAAGGAGGTCAGAAAGCAGTAGTAACAGCACGCAACAACAGTAACAACAACATCGCAGTCCCACGGTAGTCCCAACTACCAAAACATTCCGAACTACATTAACCTGATTCCCTTCTAGCCAGGGATATGTAGGAAACCTTTGAAGGAAAGGTTCGGTTAAATCTTTTCAAAAGTGCTTCACACGGAGTATTCCAACGGGCAAATATTGCTCGTATCCGCTCACTTTATCTTTGCACGAAAACTCTTTGTGTTTTCGGACAAAGAGGGGTAGATGTGAGCACGTGATTTTTGCCCTATGAGAACTACTCCCAAAAATTCAAAATAAAATGGTTTTGTGTTGTTTGTGATTTATTTGTATTTTGTCTGTGCATGTTTATTTCTACTTTAATTAAAGAAAAATACAAAAGTATGTGTTGCATGTGCATTTAGGATTTAATTTTACACTTTAGGAATTAATTAAACAATCAAGTTTGTTTTACAAAATGGAAAAAATATATGTACTTTGCATTTTTGCATTTAATGTCCGAATTGTGTGATTTTATCTTTATTTGATGTTTAATTTCGTGTGATAGCTATTATTAAGAGTTCATGTTTTAGTTAATTGTTAATTTTATAATTTAATTAGGATTTTTAGTTGAAAAGGAATTAAAAGAAAATGAAAGAAAAAAGAAGAAAAGAGTGAAAATTGGGCCAATTTCAATGCAAAAATCAGGCCCAAAATAACCCCTTACCAGCCCAATGCTCGCCTGAAACCCAGTCCGCCCCAACCTCTCCCCAAACGACGACGTGCTGGGTGTGACAATCTGAACCGTCGATTTCATTAGATCGAACGGTTCAGTCCGTCTCCAACACCAACCAAACAACGCCGTTTAAATCATCTCCACCAAAGCCGTTGATCTTCGTTGATCACACGGTCACAAATCCCCCTCACAACCTGACCCGTCCATCCCAATAACCAATACAACCCTAGCACTGAACCAAACGACCCCGTTTCCCTTCCCCAAGTTGATCTGAACCCTCCATCACCCTTGATCCAACGGCCAGGATTGAACCACCCCTCCGTATATATTCCAGCCTCTCACCTCAACCCCCCTAAGCCATACCCCTGTTCATCGTCTCCTTCAGAAACAAACCAAACGACCCTCGAAACCCTAGCTGCCCTGAAACCCTTTTGCCTGAAAGCCGGCGGCAACAACGCCGATGACCATGAAACCAACACCCCTAGAGCACCTAACCACCCTCTCCACGAATCCCTTACCCGTTTTTCTCGAATCAGACTGTAGCTTCTCGAATCTTCAATCGAAGATTCGAGCAAAACTTGAAACCCACCCCAACCAGTCCCAAACGCACACCAAGGCACCCCCTGACCACCCTCGTTACGGATATGTTAACCGTTTGCCTCGAATCAACCTCCAGCTTCTCGAATCTTCAACCGAAGATTCGAGCAGAACCTAAACCTACCCCAACCAGTCCCAAACTCATACCAGACATCTCCCTGACCTCCCTCGTCACGAAACCACTGTTGGTTTGGTTCGAATCAGACCAGAACCGTTCGAACCCCCAAGAACCCTAGAAAACCAAATGTTGAAGTTTGTCCGAAGAAAAGGAATTTGGGTGTCCAGTGGACCTTAGTCGAAGTGTTCTCAGTTGATAACACTCGATTAAGGTCCATTCGACCTCAAAAAGGTCCGAGTCAGAGTCCAAGTCAGGATCGTCTAGTCTTCGAGTTCCTGAGGTATTTTCCTTTTCCTGTTTGTTCCGTTTTTGTGTTTGTTTATTCTGTTTACTTTGTTTAAGTGTAGCTTTATTGATTTTTCAATTTTTGTCGATTGATTCTGTCTTTCTCCATCAGACCTTTTATTTGGTCCAATTTTATCATTGCTTCTGTTTGTTGTCGATTGTTATATGTTATAATTTGTGTAATCGATTGAATAAGTGTCGTCGATTAGTCTGGTATGCTTGAATGTTAGATTAGCATGATAATAGTCTAATTTGTGGTTCATTCTTGTCTGTTTCCCTCCTGCCTTGTTTGTGTTTTAAAGTTTGTATTAAAATGAGCTCGTTGGTATATTTGAACTTAGAACTGAGCCTGTTGGTATATTCAGTTCATTAAACTGAATTTATTGGTCATTTGTTATCCTGAATCTGTCAATCCCCTTAAGGCTCTTCTGGCTGTTTTCTCTTCTGTATTCCAATCTGACTAAGGCATATGCTCGTCTAGTTGATTTCAGTTCATCTGTTGCTGAGCTAAATATGATTGGTTCCCCAATATAGTTAGTTCAATATGTGCTGCCCTGAACCCTTAGTTTTCATTTTAATGCCATTTGATTTAATATCTTGAATTGCTAACTGATTTGAATTGGTTATAGCTATTGTAGTTTGTTGGATTCAGCTTAGTTAGTTGGTAGGTTTGAATAGGTTAGAGTTGAAAGGTTCAATGCAGAGTGAAAGGGATTGGGTAGGATAGTAATTTCAGGGGCTTTTAGGAAGGTATTTTGGGATTGAAAGGTTTGAAAATGGCTTAAGATGAATGGGCTGACAGTAGGGTACTAAAAGTACCATTAAACTAATGCAATTGTTTAGTGTTAATGGGGAACAAAACATAATGGTATGAAAGGCTTAAAAGGGGATTGATTAAAATATGTTGCCCATAAATGTTTGAACATTTAAATAAAGAAAAGACAAGGGTAGTAGGGAACAAGTGAATTAAAAAAGAGAACAAAATATGTAGTAGTGGTGGAGGAATATCATGGGCAGAAAAATCTGATAAGGCAAAGGGGGTAGGCCTGTTTTGGGGGTTATATATATAGTCATTTTTTAGACAGAAAGGGGATCCTTTTTTTTTGGTCTGGGTTTTTCTTTTGGGCAACCTAAGGAGGAAGAGTAAAAGATTGAAAAAGAGGAATCTTAAAAGAGAGGGAATAGAGCTCAAAGTTTGAATACAAACAGGTCTTGAAGTAGGTTGAGCTGAGTTTGGGTGTAAGGCTGCAGTAGTTTTTTATGATTTCATTTCTGAGGTCGTTTGAGCTGTTTAAGTTTGAGTGTTCTGGTTTTAACTGGTTTCAAATTCACCTGGGTTTGTTGCATATGTTACTGGCCTGTTAGTGAATTGCTGTTGTGAACTGCTGTATTGTATACTACTGCTGCTGTTTGACTGTTGCTGTAACTGACCATTTCCACTCTCACTTCCGTCCAATATTCAGGTACACACATGAACTCACTGATGATGTAACTCCGAGATTAAGCATGAAATAAAATATTCGGGCAGTTGCTCGCTGGATGAGGCGTCTGTTGTTATTCCATTATAAATGATAGTTGAAATATGTTTTGAGATGATTAACACTTGATAAAAGTTGAAGCTGTGGAATGTGTACTTAACAAGGACTATATGGGATCAGTAATCTCACCTTATTTGATTATAGATTTGGTAGTTAAACACTTAATTCAGTAGCATAGACTTTCAGGTTAACTGTACACTCTAAATAGTCCAGTATGCTGTAATGTGGTAGTGAATAATGTTAGTTTCCGATCGTTAATTGTTAGTGTTAGTTTAAATGAGTGTTGTTAAACATGAATTTGTTTCCAGTGATCGTAAAAAAAAAGACAGGTTTAAAGGGGTCTGTGTCTCGTTTGATTCAATTCCGTAGCCCAGCCGGTTTGAAGTATTAATGTGTTTGAATGTTAATCTAGTAGTGGTGATTTGAATGATACATTATTTTGAATTGGGCCTTTAGCTGGCTTGTATGAATTGGTTATTCTATTGTGAACTATTTGGGCACATGTGAAGTAATTTGAAATAAGTGTAGCAGATCTGGGCATGCTGTTGGGCCTTACGTGACTGGGCTGCCGATGACCCAGTTTCCAGAGATGTTTGGTTGTAGTTTAGGAAAAACACGGGTTGCCCAGCCCAGGGAATCGATCTCCTGATCTGTCCTCCAAAGCCCGATCAGTTGAGGCGTCTTGGGTCACACAGTTTGGGCCATTTGGGCCTGAGATTAAATGGAAGATGAACTGATAATACCCAAGGGATAGGTGGCGGATCTCATTATCTAACAACAATTAATTAGGATTTTATTTTATTTTAGAGGCAAATGGAAAATCGTAGTCACTTTTAGGTTGGCGTTTAATAAAATAAGATGAGATGAGCCTCGCCGAACAAAGATACCAATGTGGGGCCCTCCATAGTGTTATACGAAAGTTAATTAGAATTCGGGATGGCCGTTTAGCGAATTTCACGGCTTTCTCCAAATAATAATACGCTAGACTCTTTAAGCACGGCTTTAATAAAATTACATCCTTACATACGGGTGCACATTTATGTGACCCAAATCCAAATCTCAACGGAGTCGAAATGTGTCAATAACCACGGGTGCATTGATGTGACATGATTCGAGATGTGTTTTCACAACGTTGCAATTTCTTTAAAAAAAATAATAGAAGTGGCTGATTAGCCCTTTTTAAACATAAGTGAGGCCTGCCTCGCCGAATAAATTACAAATTGCGGGGCCCTCAACGGATAGTTATTCCAAATGCTTAGATTTCGAGACAGGCCGCATAACGAACTTTACGGCTTTTTCTCAAAATAACAACGTGTTAGTATCTGTAGGCGCGTATTTAATAATGTTATCTTCCTAAACTCGGGTGCGCATTTACGTGACCCAAATCCAAATCTCAACGAAGTTGGAATGTATCGAAAGTTGCGGGTACATTTATGTGGCGCAATTCGAGATGCATTCTCACGACGTTGCAATTCTTTAAATAATAAATGATAAAAGTGGTTAAAAGTTAAAATTTGCACATAGGTTCAAAATGTATTAAAATCAGATAAATAAGCCAAATATGACAGTTGAGCGACCGTGCTAGAACCACGGAACTCGGGAATGCCTAACACCTTCTCCCGAGATAACAGAATTCCTTATCCGAATTTCTGGTTCGCGGACTGTTAAACAGAGTCAATATTTTCCTCTATTCGGGATTCAACGGTGACTTGGGACACCATGAATATCCCATTAGCGACTCTGAATTTCTTAATAAAAATCCCGTTTCGATTGTCCTTTAATTGGAAAAACTCCCTTATACCCTTACAGGGGTGTAGGTGAAAAAGGAGGTGTGACAGTGTCAAGACCTATGATTGCTATTTGCTGCCTTTCTCTTCAATCAGTCCCTTACCTTTTAATGTCGTGATCGCGGGTACCGGGATCACTTCCTCAACAATGAACATTTCCTTTGTAGCCGGTTGTTCCCCATAGACCGTTTTGATTCCACATGGGGTAGGAAATTTGAACGCTTGATGCAAGGTTGACTGCACCTCCGTTATGCTGTGAACCCATGGTCTCCCGAACAAGGTGTTGTACCTCATATCCCCTTCGATTATATGGAACTTCGTCTCCGGGTGGTTCCGACTGTGTTGACCGGTAGGGTGATTTCACCTTTTGTTGTCTTGCATTCCTTATTGAAACCGTTCAATACTTGAACCGCCGGTTCTATCTGTTCCAATAGCCCCAGTTGTTCCACGACTCTCCATCGAATGATGTTGGCTGAACTACCTGGATCAATTAACACACGCTTAACTAGAGATTTATTAATAAGCACATATATTACCATTTCATCGTTGTTAGGTTGAATGATGCCCTCGGTGTCCTCGTCACTAAACGAGATCACTCCCTTCGGGATATAATCTCGAGTTCATTTTTCTATTGTGATAGATCATTTGGTGCATTTTATCATTGGTCCTTGTGGAACATTTACTCCTCCGATAATCATGTTAATCACACGTTGATGTTCTTCCTACTTGATTTGCTTGTTAGCATCCCTTTTTTTGAAATGGTTTTTGGCCCTCTCACTTAGGAATTCCCGAAGATGCCCACTATTAAATAGATGAGCCACTTCTTCCCTTAACTGTCGACAATCCTCGGTTCTGTGCCCGTGAGTACTGTGATATTTACATATCAAATTGTGATTCCTCTGTGCAGGATCGGACTGGAGTGCCCTTGGCCACTTGGTCTCCTTGATGCGATTGATTGCTGACACTATACTCGCTGCATCCACGTTGAAGTTACTATTCTAATAGCCTCGGGGCATCTCTAACTTCAGGTGGTCTGTCGAAACCGTTTCAATTCACCAATCCTCAATTGCTTGGACCCTAATAATTTCTTCTATCATTCCTCGTCGGGTGGTGATTGGGTCCGTTTCCCCTTCTATCTGAGTTGTAAGGCTGGTATCGGTCTCGAGGCGGCCTCTACTCCTGATCCACTATTCTTTTAGGCTTGTCATTTGCTCTATTGGGGTAAACCGACCCCAAGAGAGCCCCTAGTTGGTCGTCCTCGAATTTGATCTTTGACTGATACCTGTTGTAGATTGGCCTAGGTAACCGCTGGGTACTCTACCGAGTTTTGCTTCAATTTTTGAGATGCAACCGAACTTCAAAGGTTGAGCCCCTGAGTGAATGCTTGAACGGACCAATCTTCTACAACCGGGGACATGTCTATCTGTTCTATCTGAAATCTCGACACGAATTCCCTAAGCATCTCTTTGTCCCTTTTCTCGACTTTGAACAGGTCTAATTTCCTCATCTCAACTTTGATAGGCAGGCATGAGATTTAATGAAGCCATCTGCAAGCATAGAAAACAAATCAATAGAATTTGGAGCTAAGTTATAGTACCATATCACTGCTCCCTTGGATAAGGTTTCCCCAAATTTCTTCAGCAACACCGACTCGATCTCGTTATCCTTGAGGTCATTGCCTTTTATTGCACACATGTAGGAGGTTACATGCTCATTTGGATTAGTGGTCCTGTTGTATGTGGGAAAATCAGGCATTCAGAACCTTTTCAAAATTGCCTTTGGTGCCGCACTCGGGGGAAAGATTTATGAATGAACTTTTTGGAATCCGATCCTTTCAATATCGGGCTCCCGGGATCCGATCGACCCTCGAATTGTAGGTTTTCACCTTCTTGCCGTTCGCCTCTATCTTCTTATGCCGGATTCCACCTGTTTTGTTAGTGCTTCGAGCATTTTCATCACCTCGGAAGTTTTAAGGTGTCCGGACCCATCGGGTTGTATGATAATTCGTTCTTCTCTCCGAGTATCCTCTCCACCCCGTTCGAGTTCAGCCATGTTGTGTGCTTGATTTTGACTTTGCAGTTGTGCTATTGCAACTTGCTGAGCTTGTAACATCTCAAAAATCAAACATAAGCTAACTTCGTCACCTCCCCCTTTGGGTGCCTCGCGAGCTGATGGCTGGGGTGCCCCGTGAATGCTGTTATTAGGATCAGTCGGTAGGTTGATGTCGATAACAACCTCTGAATTGGCATCAACTGGGTTGGCGATTAGAACACTGTTAGCATCGACAAGGAGTACTCCGTTGCTTGGCACCACATTATTATTTTCACCGTGGTGTCCTGACTCGACATTAACACTCAAATGAGTAGATTGGGAACTCGACATATTGAATAATCCTGAAATTAAACTTCAAAGAGCAAGTGTAACATAGAATATGTTATAAAGATTCATATTAAATCATCACTATTATCCTTAGCCCCATAGTGGGCGTCAAACTGTTTACTGTTAAAATGGGTAACAATTAAATTTGTATGCGATTTAAAGGATATATGGTTTAATTTAACACGAATGGACAAATAATAACAAGTAATTGAATTACAGGAAAACAAAATGATCAAACCAAAAATTAAGCCTGGCATTAGATTTGAACGCTAAAGATCGGTTCCAATCGAGCCCTCAGAATGGAGTTCGATTGCAACCGAATGGATGAACATCTTGAAGAACACTTGAACGATTATTAAAAGATAAAAGTAAACTTTATTGCTTTGATATGAGTGCCAACAGTGACCCAAAAAATGAAAAAGGTTCTCCTTTTTATATAGGAGATGAGTTTTAACCCTATACAAGTCTAAATAAGGTAAAAATCCTTTTCTTCCTTTTTTTCCCAAGAAAACACGATCCGCAGTTAATATAGGGCGTGATTTGCGCCATAATATTCGATTGATGGCGGATATTTCAGCTCTTCGTTTGTCCTCTTTAACCGTCTTCCCTTTAAACCCGATTCTTCATTTCGCTCGAGCTTGATTCTTCCCATATTTAGTCGTGCTCGATTCCCGACATATTATTCATCCACCTCGGGCTCCGATCTGCGGGCACCCTCGGCCCTACTCGAGCCAGCGTCGAATCACTTTGTTCCTTATTTCTTCATCGGGAAATCGAGGGTAACTTTATCCCTGATTTTACCCGTACGTAATATATATTAATTGTATGCTTTAGCTTTCCCGAGTCCATCATATAGCAATAACACAACTTGCATAAAAACTCTATGATTATATCTAAGTTATAGATTAAGAACTTTATCACCTTTCTCATCATGATTTAATTAACAAACATTATTAAGTCCTTGATGAGATGGCATTAACAAAGATAACATTTATAACGTAAGTAAAGCTAGCAGGTGAGTTAGAAGGAGATTGTCATTATCAGAGAAAGTTGTGTACCATTATTGCCATAGATTTTCATGACAAGCTTGACGCAAACTAGTCACAAAGATAAACTTCCAAGTGCGGATGGACATGATAAAGGAAGGCAATGCACTTTAAAGATTTTGCTCATTGTCTATTCATTATCAATTGACCGGATACTCTCAGCTTTTGTTGATAGAGTGCTATCCCTTTCACCTACCTGCAGTGCTAAGTATTCCAGTCGTTTTATTTTATATGTCAGTGTTTGATTGATCAATACCAAGTTTAAAAAAAGAATGATTTTTCGCACATACCAAAGTCTATAGAATTTATAATCTTAAGCATGCCTTGACAGTTTTATATACTAAAAATATAAAAGTTAAAATGAAAAGTTTAAAGTTAAAATCTTCTTTTAAAAATATACCAAAAGAAAAGGGTCTCATATGAAACAGCATAAACATAGAGGGTAGTAACTTTATGAATGAAGGCTTCCTGCTATAGCACTAAGAATTATTATATCATTCAATTATTAGGAAGCTGGTGGTTACCCTTGTCTAGAAACATCCTTTTAGTCTTAGCACTAACCAAATCTCACCTTACTTTGCACATGTGCTTACAAAATGTGTCGCTTTTTGTGTTCTATTCCAATATTAGAGGTGCAATAATTGACCATAGAGTATAAGATAGACTAACTATTAGGCATTACTTTGAAATCTCCATGGTTGTGTGATTTGTCTAAACCTATATTTGGTTCAGAGAGTGTATTTATTTTTAAGTATGGAAATTCCTCAGAATATACGGTATTAAAAAAATCCAATCCCGTAAAGGATTGTTCATGAAACTATTTCCTAAATGATTAGTTTCACTTATCTCACTTGGGATTATGTGTTTGCTAACACCTCATATTCAGAAGTTAAACTTAGCTCCCTAGCTCCATCTTCCTCCTCTTAACTAATTAATGATCAGTAGATTTTTCCTTTTAAATTAATTTTCTACTTTGGATAGATGAGTTTTCGCCATATAATCTCAATTAGATCATCTAACAAGATCAGTATTCATATTAAAATTAAATATCTACTTCTTTATTACTAGAAATTGGGTGGAATAATGTTTTGCAAGATTTAAAGCATAGCCTGTTATATAGTTACACAATTAAAGCTAGTTGAAGTGTAGTGCAACTCTTGTATTGGAGCTATTCTAATCCGATGGCTTTATGGCCAAGTGTTTGGTCTCTGTATGGTTGAAAGTGCCAAGTCTATCTGAGATATATAATTCAACTATCCTCAATTATACGTGGTAAACTAATACATGATAGTCTCTTTACCTAATCTACAGTCCACATCCTAGAAGCTTTGTAAGAAAGAAGCACTCTAGAAGTATTCCTTGTACTATTGATTATTGTGTTTAATGTACAAAAGAATATAACTTTTATATGTAGATAGTAAAAAAAATTTAAGCTGTCATGTAACTATAAAAGATATCTACAAATAATAATAGTCCATAAAAAGTTGGATTAATAACTTAAAAATAAGGTAAGTTACCTGCTAAAATATGTTAAAATACAATATTAATAGAGTAAATAATAATAAAATGGTTCGTGAAAGTAAGATTCAATTTCACTCCCGTCGTAGTCTCAATGCCATGATCAATGAAAGTCGTAGCCATATTTGACCCCTCAATCTTTCCTTCTGGGGTGAATCAGAAGGCAAAGCCTTTAATTGTGTAATCCTAATAAAAAAAATTAGTATTCGGTGTATATAAATTAAATCTATAAATATCGTTTTCAGCGAAACAAAAGGAAAAGGTAAAGCAGTAATCGTTCTTAATTTCTCTCCGCCATGCATGGACCTCGGACTTGTCCCTTTCTCTGATGTTAATAAGGGGAAATTCTAGACACACTTCATAGAAGCACTAGTCGCTATCTACGATCCTAGAAGGTCATATATGCAGTTCTAGAAATTATACTGATATTAATTTTTCCCATTTCTCTAGCTAGTGAAGATGAGCTTAATTAAAATCAAGACTAGTTTACTATCATGCGAGGTAAACTTTGCATAAAAGGCAACAAATCTAATCCCTCTAAATTGGTTGTCAAATCTTTTGATTGTGATAGAGATTCTCAAGATATGCTTTTATTTTTTTTTTATAAGGCATAGTTGGGCGTGATCAGTATACTACAAAATAATTTTGTTGATCGATATTACCAGGAGAGGTTTCGAGAAATAAATATTTATTTTGAAAATACTTCATCATGCAAACGGAGCATCAATCATACTTATATGAGTTTTTACCTATGCATTTTTATTTTTGTTGTAAATTTGTGTTGTTTGCTTAAAAGGACATTAATTATGTTGACAAAGTAGCAAAATGATGTGTCTGCAGTTACGGAGTGTGCCGCCTTTTTTCTTTTAATTGCTCTCATCAATGTGTAATGTTGATATCAAAATTCGAACATATCACATATCGGTGCATTAAAGTGAACATTAGTAATTGTATGGGCCAAAATTACCTTTAATATAAGCAAGCTGCGTAAGCATTAAGAGACTTTCATAGGCTGCCACGTGTTATCAGTACGACTTCAACAAAGGCATGTCCGAAATTGAAGTGGTCCCTTAAGAGATGGGGGGTGGGTGGGTTCGATGAGTCAGTGAAGACCAAGGTCGAGAAATCATCGTAGATCAAGGTCAATGTCGAGCGTCTTAAACAGAATTATAACGACTAGTTTTGGGATAAGACACAATAGAGAAATATTCTCTGTACCTGTACATTAGGGGTTTTAGGTATATGTTCCCTATAAAAAGAAAGAGAGAGAAGAATAGGGGATAAAAGATATTCACTTATAAGAAAAATACATTGACTTTATAGAGATAATCTGGCCTTATTGCAAGCATACGAAAAATATCTTTTTACTAAGATTCTTGCCTAACCTTTCCGCTTGATCCAAGAATAACCTGAATGTTCGAAAGCTTATCAATCATTCATCATTGTTAGAAGGAATATCGACAGATCTCACCCCTTTTCGGGTGACGCATATATTCTTATTTACTTAAATGCCATTCATGGCCATATATTGTTAATTAATGCTATCCTCCCCCTTTTGAGTCATTAAATATTGTTAGCATTGTCCAAATTTGTTGCCACTCGGTCAAACACATACATTATTTTATTACCAAAGCAGTTAACTGTAACGGTCTAACCGGTCATTTTGAGTGTATTAGCCCCTATTCCCTATTTATTGCCTTCTCTGTGTTATACTGTGATTACGTGACTTGCTAGGAGGTTTGATTTTTAGTTTCGGAGAGAAAGAGGACATAGTCCCTAAACTGGAAGTTTAAGTCGTAGGAATTGATCGTAGTTTGAATTGTGTGAAGACGACTCTGGAATGGAGTTTTGATGGTTTAACAGCCCCGTAGGGTGATTTGGGTCTTAGGAATGTGTCCGGATGTTGATTTGGAAGTCCTAGGTCATTTCGGCGTTAATTGGCAAAGGTTGGAAAGCTGGAAGATTTTGGGAAGTTTGACCAGGAATAAACTTTTTGATATTGGGGTTGGATTCCGATTCTGGAAGTTAGAGTGGGTATGTAATATCATTTATGACTTGTGTGCGAAATTTGAGGTCAATCAAACTTGATTTGATAGGATTCGACATCGAATGTGGAAGTTAAAAGTCTATAAATTCATGAGGCTTGAATTGGGGTGCGATTCACATTTTTGATATTGTTGGATGTGATTTAAGGCCTTGGCTAAGTTCGTATCGTATTTTAGGACTTGTTGGTATATTTGGTTGGGGTCCCAGGGGTCCCGGGTGTGATTCAAATCAATATTTAAACAAAATTTAGACTTGTGCAAATGCTGAAGCTCCCAGTTCTAGTGTCAATGCACATGCAGAGGGATTGGCCGCAGGTGCGGACTCGCATGTGCGAACAGTGGAACACAGAAGTGGAGAGGGCAGTCCAGGCATTGCTCGTAGGTGCGGAAATTGTTCCACAGAAGCGGCGTCGCTTCTGTGATGGAGAAGAGCACAGGTACGGTGATCTCGCCCAAGTTCACACCTCAATTCAAGGATATAAAATGACCGATTGCAATAGTAATACCAAACAAGGAGTTGGGGTCGAATTCCTCAGGGAGCTATACGTGGGATTTAAGAGTATAGATTGCAGTATATGAGTATGAGCTATCTCAATTTTGGCTTCCACAAATTGGAGTTTGTTCTATGTCTATTCTAATCTAAGATTACAAGGTTATGTAATGAAACTAAAAAATTACTTTTGTTGTTGTTTTTCAAATGATATAAAAGGCCTAGGGCTATGACCTTCACCTTGGTATTTGCCTAACGGGTTGTAAATTTTAAAGCTCATTTTATTGGTCGGGATGTATTATAGCTATCAACATCTGAGTATCCACTTAATACCTCTCGGTCAGAGTGTGATTTGCCCAATTTGGCTTTCTCAAGTCCAAATGGGTATTGAACAAAACGGTTGATAAAAAGCTCAAGTCGGATTTTGTTATCTCTAGATTCAACCCTTTAATTGGGACTATCAATTTCTTAATTTTTCCTAATTTTTTGTTAGCCATGTTTTTCTAGACTAAAGCTCTCTTTCTCAAGTCGAGACCAAGTCAAATAGGCCCGAACTAATGTTTTGCAACCATTAATTCTAAAATTAAAAGCAAGAACAAGACTAAATAATAAGCACCCAACCATAAACAAGCAATAAATTAAACACCCATTAAATTTATACTATAGTGTTGGGTCACAACCCTAATGATAATCTAGCTACTCATGCTTAAAATAGAAGAAATAGAAGAAGAAATTATAATTAAACCCATATTGATAATTAAAATAATGAAATCTATGTTCAAAAACTCAAAATAAACAAAAACTGCTAAAAAGGGTAAAGAAAAACATCTATTGTGGCTGCTGATGTCAAAACTTGACCTAAAAAAGTAAAACTCTTCTATTTATACAGAGCTAAAAATTTCGGACAAAATACCCTTTCGGTAGTTTTGCGGCCGCACAATTCCATGTGCGGTCCGCACTTTGCTTCAGCTTGGCAGGATTGGAAACTTGCGGTCGCATAATTCTGAACTGTGGCCGCACTTCTTTCTTTCTATGCTCTGCACATTTCTGAATGCGTCCGCACATGGTTCTTCTACGAACCGCACAAATGTATCTGCGTCCGCGTAGCTGATCTTCTACGACTGCACAATAATTGTGCGATCCACACTTCTGTTGAATTTGATATGCAGGTTCTCTAAACTTTTGCTCTTTCCTAGCTTCTGCAGGCGCACATGTCGTGTGCGGACCACACTTTGCACAGGTCTCTGATATGATTTTCTTCACAATCTGTGGCCATAGATGATATTCTACGGTCTGCACTTTAAGTTTCTGTGTCTGCTTTTGTCCTTGAGTTCAGATCACTCCTTCTTGAGTTGGATTTCATTTTGGAGGCCCATTTTCCAATAGTCCTGCAATTAAGAATATTTCATCAGTTTTCGGGAATACAATTAAACGCTTTTGGACTAAAACGAAAGCTAAAAGGTGCTAATTAATAGTCAAAATCCCCACTTATCAACTCCCCCAAACTTAATCTTTTGCTTGTCCTCAAGCAGATGAGGTAATTCCTACCTTCACAAGTTAAGAGCTATTCCAGCTAATCAAAGATGCATTAATCACACATCAATTGGGACCAACAATTACCCACCACACTTATGAATTATCAACAAGGCATCGAGTTGAACTTTTAAGAACAAATAGTTCTAATCTGATACTTTGAGCATCAAGAGTTGACTTTATTCATCAAGGAAGCTCACTCTTTCATGTAGGTCATTATGGATCCCAAACTCCTCCTCCTCTACTCTGCATTAGCATATCTTACTTAAGAATGTAGCACTCAATTTAAAGATTTGTGAAAGGTTTTCTCATCTCTCTCAAAAAAATGTCACAAGTACGGTTCTAAGTACCATATGCTTGCCCCTCATGTAGATCCCCACTAATGTAAGCTTACTCGGCTGGAAATCATGTAGGGCTTTTTTCGGAATGCAATGAAGGCTTTTTTGGACTAAGGTTGGATATTTATGATAGAACGAGTTAATCTTTCCATAAGCACTCCATTTTCTCTTATCGACTCATGCTTTGCCTATTATTTGAGGCATTTTCTTTTCCTTAGGGGAACTATAGAGACTTAACATCACTCTTTCTTGGTTATGATATTCATTTTCTCCTTCTTTGCTTTCTCCATGCTTTGCATCATTACTTTTCTTTAAATCACTTTAACTCTTCGACTTATTCACTTTCTTTTTGTATTTATCTTTTTGTTCTTTCTTTCTTTTTCTTGCCTTTTCTTCTCTTTATTTTTTCTCTCTTTTTGTGCCTTGATACCTTTTTCAAACTCCTCGTCTCTCCCCCAAACTTATGCTTTTAGCCAATTGTTTCTCAAGAGTGTTAAGGAAAGCTCGGATATCAAGAGAGGTCACAACAAAACGGGTAAAGGCTTGTAACATGGTTATCACATGAAAAAAGGTTTTAGGCTCAATTGGGTTGACTAGGGATAATAACATTGGTGGGCCATGGAAAATTTCAAGCGTGTCAAGGATAACTTACAATCACTTCGCAAGCCAAGAAAAACTTAATATTTCGCCTCGAAACACATTCGGGGCAAGTCCTAGACCATTCGCACGGGTACTTGGACTTGAAACAAAAATATCTCACCTCTCACACAGCTGGATTATTAAAGAGGATAAAGTTGAGGGCCCACAACAACTTTATTCAAGATTGAAAATCACCATGATTCGACTAAATCACTCGATGATTGCTTAAGTCAACACAAGAGTCAGAAGGTTACTAACTAGAGCTATTTTTTTCCAAAAAATTATTTTTAACCATAAGCATGTAGTTAAGTGTGTTGGTACCAAGTGAAACATGTTTGATATTCTACGTTCCACACTTTAAGTTTCTGTGTCTGTTTTTGTCCTTGAGTTCAAATCACTCATTCTTGAGTTGGATTTCATCTTAGAGGCTCATTTTCCAATATTTCTGTAATTAAGCATATTTCATCAGTTTTTTAGAACACAATTAAACCCTTTTGGACTAAAACGAAAGCTAAAAGGCGCTAATAAACAGTCAAAATCCCTACTTATCATGCGGCCGGAAGCATAGGTGCGACTTAGTCGTCGGAGGCATGACCTGCCCTCGCGGATGTGAAGTGAGCTGGGCTTAGTCATAACCGCACCTACAATGGTAATTCCGCAGGAGTGGAGCCGCAAAAGGCCGCAGGTGCGACATAACTGGGCAGAAAAGGGGAAAGATCGAGGGTTTGATTTCATTTTTATTTTTGGACATTGAGAGCTCGGATTGAGGCAAGATTTTGGGAGATTTTCATAGGAATCATTTGAGTAAAGATTCTTGACTTGTTTTTGATTAATTTCCATGAGTCTACTGTTAATTAAACCTTTTAATTATTGTTTTGGAGTTTAAAATCGGGGAAAACGTGTAGAAGTTCTTAGACCACATTTTTGGGTTTTGAAAAGCTAAATGAGGTCGGATTTGGATAATTCTTGTATGGTTGGACTCGATGCTAAATGGGTATTTGGATTTTATAATTTTGCTCGAGTTTCGAGACGTGGGCCCGGATCGACTTTTTAGAGCTATTTTTTAATTATTTCCTAAAGTCATAATTTTATTATTTAAATTAGTTTCCTATAGTTATATTTATCGTATGAAATTGTTTTGGCTAGGTTCAAGCCATTCAGAGTTGGAAAATCTAGGGAAATGCCTTCTAATTGATTGATTGAGCGTGGTTTGAGGTAAGTGACTTGTCTAACCATATGTGGGGAAAATTCTCCTTAGGATTTGGTATTTAGGTGATAAATTGTGATTTGTGAAGGCCGTGTATGTAAGATGACAAGTGTGTACACGTGCTAAATGTTGAAATTTCGATTTTAGCTACATAGTTTCCTTTTAATGCCTTAATTGAGTTACTTAGCATGTTATAGTCACCATGTTTAGTCTAGTCTCACACGTCTACCTGTCTTATCTCTATTTGCAACTTGTTCTACCTGTTTAGTTGAATTACTTGCTTTCTTAGTTCCGTATTCATGATTTAACTGAGCGATTCTTTACTTGAAATTGCTATCCTTGAAAATATCTTGCTGTTGAGTTTGGTGCCGATTGTTAACGACCGTGGATTCTATTGAGGCAAGGTGCAAGTTGTGGAATATCATTTAATTTAGTTGTTATATTTTGGTTTTCGTGTTATTGTTGAGGTGATTGTTTTGTTATTTATACGAAGTTTCTGCCGTGCTGTTATTGTTGTTGTACGAGGTTTTTGTCATACGATTATTATTGTTGCACGAGGTTTCTGCCGTGCTGTTGCAATTATTGATGCACATCTGGTGGTATAAGGCCTGGGTGTTGAAACGCGTGCAGTTAGATAAGGTGAGCTTGATACGCGTTTGCTAGTAGAGGAAGTACTAGAAGCCATGTATTGTGATAAAGTGGGCTAAAACACGGGGTGCTCTTTCAAGATGTAAAGGCCCATGCAGTGATATAAGGAAAGTGAGTTATTTTATGATTTGTGACGACGAGGCGGTACCTCAGGAATGCCCCTGTTGATCTTCTCTAATTGCTGTAGTGTTTGGTTATTGTTTTCTTAACATGTAAAATTCTTTTTTTGCTTTTGTGATTTTATTAGCTTCGTTGATCCCGTGTTGTTACTTTCCGTAAATTCTCTAAGTTTCACTTTCCTGTTATTTCATTATGTCATTATATTTTTTGTCTTTATTTCTTATTATCTCCAGTAGGGCCTTGACCTGACCTCGTCACTACTCTATCGAGGTTAGGCTTGGCACTTACCGGGTACCGTTGTGGTGTACTCATACTACGGTTCTGCACATGTTTTGTGCAGATCTAGGTACATCCTATCAGCCTCGGTATTAGTGCGCTGTGTTGATGCTTTGGAGACTTCAAGGTACACCTGCCCAGGTCAGCAAGCCTCGGAGTCCCCTTCTACCCTGTTCTTCCTTATTTCTTTATGTTTTTGATAGATAGTGGCATAAGGATTGTTCAGCATTGTATCTAGAGTTATTGACCTATATCTCACCGGGTTTTGGGAAATTGTAAGTATTGAACTTGTAGTCTATTGATTAAATCATTGAAGTTTTGACATTTTAAGTTTTAATTGATGTTTCTGCATATTGTTAGGCTTACCTAGTCTTAGAGACTAGGTGCCGTCACGACATCTTATGGAGGGGATTCGAGGTCGTGATATTAACACATCTTCTGGATATTAATATTGGCTAAGAGTGACTTTATTTTATTTAAATTTAATTGGTTGAACCCGGTTCTAAATTTTAGGTCAAACAGTTTGGCATTGTATGTGGGACTTCTTAGCTAATCTTTTAGTTTCCTTTAGATCTACAACTCATGAGAGTCGCTAACCTAACGAACCTCAAGTTTTTTTTTATTTCTCTACACGTATGGAAATTAACATGGCAAGAAACAAAAAGTCAGGACTAAAGTGACTGGTGACATCCCCGGCAACCTCATGAACGCCATCAATGAGAGTTATGAAATGCTGAGTGATGACATGACACCTACTGCCTCCCCAATGCTCAAGAATTCGCCTCCCCCTATTATAGTACAAAAAAAGCAAATGGAAAAGAGGCCTCCACGTCCATATGATAAGGAACGACACCGGCCATAAAAAAGCTCCTCGAAGCATTATTGACTGATACATTAGTGAGCGTGCTCAACAAACCTACTCCATACATGTTGGTATCAGAGCTCAAGGTTTGTAGGTGTTATGAGTCACAAGCAGGTTTAGTAGAGTCTCGCGAATCGGTACGGAGACGTCTGTACTTATCTTCGGGAGGTTATGAAACTATCATGAAAAGTTTCACTTCTTTGATTCCGTATCATGCAAAATCATTGACTTCAGATTCTAAAATTTCTATTTTCCTATTCTCTCACAGATGGCGAGGACACGTACAGTTGGATTAGATGACCATGCACTTGGGCCCGTTGCTAGAGCTGCGAAAGGCCGGGGACAGATTAGAGGCCGAGGATATTCACGTAGTGCAGTAGAGCACCTACACGAGCTGCTACAGAGGAGCCACCAGTAGCTCAAGTTGGAGAGTAGTCACCTGAGATGCGTGTTACTACACCAGCACTCCAGGAAACGCTCGCCTAGTTTCTAAGCATGTTCGGCACTTTAGCTCAGGCAGGGTTGATCCCACTTGCTCCTGCCACATCTCAGGCCGGGGAAGGAGGACATACTCCCACCTCCTACACCCTAGAGTAGAGAGTCTAGGTTGAACAGGTCCTATAGGTCATACCAGTGCAGCTGGTAGCCCCAGTTCAGCCTGTGGTTAGGGCAACAGTTTCTGAGGAGGAGCAGCTCAAGCTCGAGAGGTACAAGAAGTACCACCCTCCTACTTTCAGTGGCTTGGCGTTAGAGGATGCCCAAGGTTTTCTCGAGGAGTGCCACCATATCCTCCATACTATGGGTATTGCAGAGTCTAGTGGGGTTACTTTGACTACGTTCCAACTTAGGGGAGCAGCTTATCAGTGGTGGCGAGCATATGAGTTGGGTAGTCCGGCCGAGGCAGCTTCACTCACTTGGACTCAGTTCTTGGATATGTTCTTGAGGGAGTAAGTTCCCTAGAGTCTTAGAGATGCATGGCACATAGAGTTTGAGTAGTTGCGCCAGGGTTCTATAACCATGTCGGAGTATGCTGTCCGATTTAGTGATTTGGCTAGGCATGCACCAGCCTTGGTTACTACTGTTAGAGAGAGGGTCCGTCGATTTATCGAGGGGCTCAACCCCAGTATTAGATTTAGCATGGACCAACAGTTGGAGATAGACATCGCATACCAGCAGGTAGTGGGGATTGCTAGGAGATTGGAGGGTAATCTGACTCGGGAGAGAGAGAAGAGGGAGGCCAAGAGGTCCCGAGATTCTGGCATATATAGTGGTACCCGTGCCCTAGTGGGGTTGTGTGAGTCTCCCTATTCATTCGGCACTTTCAGCTTCCACCGGCATTCCGTCTACTCCTAGGCCTTAGGCTCCCTATTATGCATCTCCATTGTCTAGTGTATCTCTTGCACGAGGTCCTTTTAATAGCCAGTCCAGTCGATCAGGCCTGAGCTAGCCACAATAGCCACGCCCTCTACGAGCTTATTTTGAGTGTGGAGACACTCATCATATGGTGAGGGACTGCCCTAGACTCATGAAGGGTACAGATTACTCAAGCTCCATGTGCTCCACCGGGTCCCAGGCCATGGTCACTACACCAACTACCACTCCACCTGCACAGTCAGCTCGAGGTGGAGGTCGGGCAGGTAGAGGTCACCCTAGAGGAGGAGGAAAGCTAGATATTATGCTCTTCCTGCTAGGACAGAGGCAGTTACATCCGACTTTGTCATCACATGTATTGTTCCGAGTGGAGATGCATCAGTCTTATTTGATCCAGGCTCTACTTATTCCTATTTTTGGCTTATTTTGCACCATATTTGGGTTATCCCGTGATTCTTTGACCTATTTATGTGTCCACACCTATGGAGATTCCCTCATTGTTGACCGTGTGTATCGATCATGTTTGGTTTTTCTTAGCGGTTTTGATACCAGAGCCAATTTATTGTTGCTCAGTATGGTAGATTTTGATGCTATTTTGGGCATGGACTGGTTGTCGCCCTATCATGATATTCTTTATTGTCACGCCAAGACTATGATGCTAGCTATGCCAGAATTATTATGGTTAGAGTGGAGAGGTACTTTAGATAATGTTCCTAACAGGGTTATTTCATTTCTCAAGGCTCAACGGATGGTCGAGAAGGGGTGTGATATATATTTAGCTTATGTGAGAGATGTCAGTGTTGATACTTCTACTATCGACTCCATTTTGATAGTGATGGATTTTCCAGATGTATTCCCGACAGATCTTTCGAGCATGCCGCCCGACAGGAATATTGACTTTGGTATTGATTTGTTACCGGGCACTCAGTCCATCTCTATTCATCCATATCATATGGCCCCACCAGAGTTGAAGGAGTTAGAGGAGCAGTTGCAGGAGTTGCTTGAT
The DNA here is from genome assembly GCF_000715075.1 of Nicotiana tabacum. Taxonomy (NCBI): domain Eukaryota; kingdom Viridiplantae; phylum Streptophyta; class Magnoliopsida; order Solanales; family Solanaceae; genus Nicotiana; species Nicotiana tabacum. The sequence goes on along the minus strand of NC_134080.1, from coordinate 110,927,245 downwards.
AAGGGCTTCATTCAGCCTAGTGTGTCGCCTTGGGGTTCTCCAGTCTTGTTTGTAAGGAAGAAGGATGGTTCTATGCGCATGTGTATTGATTATCACCAGTTGATAAGTTTATGGTAATGAACAGGTATCCATTACCACGTATTGATGACCTATTTGATCAGCTACAGGGTGACAGAGTGTTCTCCAAGATTGACTTGCATTCAGGCTATCATCAGTTGAAGATTCGGGAGCCAGATATCCGAAGACTACCTTCAAGACTTGGTATGGTCATTACGAGTTCCTTGAGATGTCTTTTGGGCTGAAAAATTCCCCAAAAACATTCATGCACTTGATAAATAGTGTATTCCGGCCCTATCTTAACTCATATGTCATTGTATTTATTGACGACATTTTGGTGTACTCCTGGAGCAGTGAGGATCATGAGCAGCACCTGAGGACTTTGCTTTAAAACTTGAGGGAAAAGAAGTTATATGCAAAATTTTCAAAGTGTGAATTCTCGCTACATTCAGTGGCATTTTGAGTCATGTAGTATCGAGTCAGGGGATCAAGGTAGATTCGAAGAAGATTGAAGCAGTTCAGAGCTGTCTATGACCGTCCTCAGCTACGGAGATTCGGACTTTTCTTGGTTTGGTATGTTATTACCGTCGATTTGTAGAGGTTTTCTCATCTATTGTAGCACATATGACCAGGATGAACTTGAAGGGTACTCCGTCCCGATGCACCAAGGAGTGTGAGGAGAGTTTTCAAAAGCTCAAGACAACTTTGACCACAGCCCCAATGTTGGAGTTGCCTTCGGGTTCGGGGTCTTATACTGTGTATTGTGATGCGTCACATATTGGTCTTGACGTGGTGTTGATGCACGATAGTAGGGTGATTTCTAACACGTCTAGATACCTGAAGGTGCATGAGAAGAACTATCTTGTCCACGACCTCGAGTTATCAGCTATTGTTCATGCCTTGAAGATCTGGCAATACTATTTGTACGATGTCCCTTATGAGGTTACACCGATCACCGGAGTGTACATCATCTGTTCAAATAGAAGGATCTTAACTTATGACAGTGGAGGTGGTTAGAGTTGCTTAAGGACTATGATATTTCCATTCTATATCATCCCGGTAAGGTCAATGTGGTGGCTGATGCCTTGAGTCGCAAGGCGGAGAGTTTGGGCAGTCTAGCATATCTACCAGTAGAAGAAAGACCATTAGCCTGGGATGTTCAGGCCTTGGCCAACCAATTTGTTAGATTGAATGTTACTGAGCCTAGCCGAGTTTTAGCTTGTGAGGTTTCTCGATCTTCTCTTTATGATCATATCAGAGAGCGCCAGTATGACGACTCCCATCTACTTGTCCTCAAGGACACGGTTCAGCACTATTGGAGATGATGGTGTATTATGGATGCAGGGCAGGCTATGTGTTCCTAATGTAGATGGCTTGCGTGAGTTGATTCTCTAGGAGGCTCACAGCTCGCAGTACTCTATTCATCTAGCTGCCGCAAAGATGTATCAGGATTTGAGGCAATATTGGTGGTGGAGGAGAATGAAGAAGGACATAGTAGAGTTGTAGCTCGTTGCCTAAATTGTCAACAGGTGAAGTATGAGCATCAACAGCTAGGTGGATTGCTTCAGAAGTTAGAGATTTCAGAGTGGAAATGGGATCAAATTACTATGGATTTTGTTGTTGGGCTCCCACGGACTCAAAGGAAGTTCGATGCAGTTTGGGTTATTGTCGATAGATTGACAAAGTCAGCTCATTTTATTCCAGTGGTGACTACTTTCTCTTCAAAACAGCTAGCTCAGGTTTACATTCGCGAAATTGTCAAGCTTCATGGTGCGCCAATATCTATCATCTCGGACCGCGGTATGCAGTTTATATCACGGTTTGGAGAGACGTACAACACTATTTAGGTACTCGGGTGGAGTTGAGTGCAACATTTCACCCTCAGACAAACGAACAGTCCGAGCGCATTATTCAGATACTGGAGGATATGCTTCGTGCTTGTGTGTTATGGAGTTTAGAGGTTCTTGGGATTATTTCTTGCCACTTGCGGAGTTTGTCTACAACAACAATTATCAGTCGAGCATTCAGATGGCCCCATATGAGGCTTTGTATGACAGGCAGTTCTGGTCTCCGATGGGTTGGTTTGAGCCGGGTAAGGCTAGGCTATTGGGTACAGACTTGGTTCGAGATGCTTTGGAAAAGGTTAAATAGATTCTGGATCAACTTCGTACAGCCTAGTCTAGATAGAACAGTTATGCAAATTGGAAGGTTTGCGATATTGCATTCATGGTTGGGGAGCGAGTCTTGCTCTAGGTTTCTCCCATGAAGGATGTTATGAGGTTCAGGAAGAAGGGCAAGTTGAGCCCTAGGTATTTAGGACCTTTTGAGATTCTTTAGAGGGTTGGAGAGGTGGCCTATAGACTTGCACTACCACCTAGTATAGCTGCAGTTCATCCTGTATTCCATGTTTCTATGCTCCGAAAGTATCACGGTGATCCGTCTCATGTTTTAGACTTTAGCTCAGTCCAGTTGGACAAGGATCAATCTTACGTTAAGTACCGATGTCCATTTTGGACAGGCATGTCCGAAAGTTGATGTCGAACAATATTGTATTAGTTAAGGTCCAGTGAAAGGGTTAGCCGGCCGAGAAGGTAGTTTGGGAGACCGAGCATGATATGTGTAGCCGTTATCCTCGTCTTTTCACCACTTCAAGTATATCTCTATACTAGTTTGAGGATGAACATTTGTTTTTAGAGGGGGAGGATGTAACGAACCAGCCAGTCACTTTGAGTGTATTACCCATGAGCCCCTATTTATTGCCTTCTTTGTGTTATACCGTGGTGACGTGACTTGCCGGGAGGTTTAGTTTTTGGTTTCGGAGAGAAATGGGACATATAGTCCCTAAACTAGAAGTTTACGTCGTAGGAGTTGACCATAGTTTGACTTGTGTAAAGATGACTCCTGAATGGAGTTTTGACGGTTTCAATAGCTCCGTAGGGTGATTTGGTCTTAGGAGCGTGTCCAGATGTTGATTTGCCGGTTTGTAGGTCATTTCGATGTCAATTGGCGAATGTTGGGAAGTTGGAAGAGTTTGGGAAGTTTGACTGGGAGTGGAATTTTTGATATCAGGGTCAAATTCTGATTTCTGAAGTTGGAGTAGGTTCGTAATATCATTTATGACTTGTGTGCGAAATTTGAGGTCAATCGGACTTGATTTGATAGGGTTTGGAATCAAATATAGAAGTTAAAAGTCTATAAGTTCATTAGGCTTAAATTGGGGTGCGATTCGTGTTTTTAATGTTGTTGGATGTGATTTAAGGCCTTGACTAAGTTTCTATCATGTTTTAGTACTTGTTGGTATATTTGGTCGGGGTCCCGAGGGCCCAGGTGTGATTCAGATCGATATCGGAACAAAATTTGGACTTGTGCAAATGCTGAAGCTCCCATTTCTGGTGTCATCGCACCTGCAGAGGGATTGATCGTAGGTGCGAGCAGTGGAATGGAGAAGCATAGAGGGTAGTCGAGGCGTGGCTCATAGGTGTGGCAATTGTTCCGCAGAAGCGGCGTTGCTTCTGCGATGGAGAAGAGCGCAAGTGCGACTTAGTCATTGCAGGCGCGCATGCGCAGGTGCGAAGTGAGTTGGGCTTCGTCATAACCACACCTGCGATAGTAATTCCGCAGATGCGGCAGTAGGTGATAGGTGCGACATAACTGGGCAGAAAAGGGGAAAAATTGAGGGTTTGATTTCATTTTCTTTTTGGGACTTTGAGAGCTCGGATTGAGTCGAGATTTTGGGGGATTTTCAGAGAAAATATTTGAGTAAGAATTCTTGACTCATTTTTGATTAATTCCGATGAATCTACTTTTAATTACACCTTTTAAGTATTGTTTTGGAGTTTAAAATTGGGAAAAAAGTGTTGAAGTTCTTATACCATGTTTTGGGTTTTGAAAGGCTAAATGAGGTCGGATTTGGATAATTCTTGTATGGTTGGACTCGATATCGAATGAGTGTTCGGATTTTATAATTTTTGTCGAATTTCGAGACGTGGGCTTGGGTCGACTTTTTGGAGTGATTTTTCAGTTCTTTGCCAAAGTCATAATTTCATTATTTAAATTAGTTTCCTATAGTTATATTTGTAGTATGAAATTGTTTTGGATAAATTCAAGCCGTTCGGAGTTGGAAAATCGACATAAAGGCCTTCTAATTGATTGATTGAGCGTGGTTTGAGGTAAGTGACTTGTCTAACCTTGTGTGGAGGAAATTTACCTTAGGATTTGGTATTTGGGGTGATAAATTGTGATATGTGAAGGCCGTGCACTCAAGGTTACGAGTGTGTACACAGGCTAAATGTTGAAATTTCTTTACTTGAAATTGCTATCCTTGAAATATTTTGCCGTTGAATTTGGTGCTGAGTTCTAATGGTCGTGGATTCTATTGAGGCAAGGTGCGAGTTGTGGAATCTCATTTAATTTGGTTGTTATGTTTTGGTTTTCATTTTATTGTTGAGGTGATTGCTTGGTTGTTTACACGAGGCTTCTGTCATGCTGTTTTTATTGTTGCGCGAGGTTCCTGCGCGGTTATTATTGTTGCATGAGGTTTATACCATGCCTTTGTGATTATTGATACACATGCAGTCGTATAAGGTCTGGGTGCTGAAATGCGTGCTGTGAGATAAGTTGGGCTAGATACGCGTGGCTAGTAAGGGAACTAACAAAAGCCATGCGGTGTGATAAGGTGGGCTAAAATGCGGGGTGCTATTTCGGGAAAAATAATTTTCAAAACTAAATGTAAAGCCCACGCGATGTTATAAAGAAAGTGAGTTATTTTATGATTTGGGACTACAAGGCGGTACCTCGGGACTGCGCATGTTGATCTTCTTTAATTGTTGTGTTATTTGGTTATTGTTTCCTTAACATGTAAAACCCTTGTTTTCCTTTCGTGATTATATTAGCTTCCTTGATTACATGTTGTTACGTTCCTTAAATTCTCTATTATTTCACGTCCCTGTTATTTCATTATGTCATTATATTTTCTGTCTTGTTTCTTATTATATCCAGTAGGACCTTGACCTGACCTCTTCTCTACTCTACCAAGGTTAGACTTGGCACTTATTGGGTACCGTTGTGGTGTAGTCATACTACGCTTCTGCACATATTTTGTGCAGATCCAGGTACATCCTATCAGCCTTGGTATTAGTGCATTGTGTTGCTGCTTTGGAGAGTTCAAGGTACACTTGCCCACGTCCGCAGGCCTCAGAGTTCCTTTCTACCCTGTTTTTACTTATTTCTTTATGTTTTTGATAGACAGTGATATATAGGATTGTTCAGCATTTTATCTAGAGCTTGGTACTTATATCTCACCGGGTTTTGGGAAATTGTACATATTGAACTTATAGTCTATTGATGAAATCGTTGAAGTTTTGAAATTTTAAGTTTTAATTGATGTTTCTGCATATTGTTTGGCTTACCTAGTCTTAGAGACTAGGTGCCATCACGATATCCTATGGAGGGGAGTTAGGGTCGTGACATTAACACATCTTCTGGATATTAATATTGGCTAAGAGTGACTCTATTTTATTTAAATTAAATTGGTTGAACCCGTATCTAAATTTTGGGTCAAATAGTTTGGTGCCATTTGTGGGGACTTCTTAACTAATCTTTTAGTTTCCTTTATATCTACAACTCATGATAATTGCTAACCTAACAAACCTCAAGGTTTTTTCTATTTCTCTGCACGTATGGAAATTTACGTAACAAGTAACAAAAAGATAGGACTAAAGTGATAGGCGACATCTCCGGCCACCTCATGAACGCCATCAACAAAAGTTATGAAATGTTAGAAACGACATGACACCTACTGCCTCCCCCAGGCGTGAGAAGTCGCCTCCCTCTATAATAGCACAACTAAACCAAATAGAAAAGGGGTCTCCACGTCCATAGGAGAAGAGACGCTACCGGCCATGAAAAAACTCCTCGAAGCGTGGTTGACTGATACATTAGTTGGCGTGCTCAAAAAGCCTGCTCCATACATAGCCATATAGACCACAAGAGTCCTTATGGTGCAACGAGCAGACAGATAGGATGACCAACTAGACCTTCCAACACCAGGTATAACTGACAATTTTACTAACAATTGTAATGACCTGGCTGGTTATTTTGAGAATATTAGTGCCGATCCCCTATTTATTGCTCCCTCTATTTCATTTTGTGGTTATGTGACTTGCCGGGGCGCTTGACGTCGGGTTCAGGTTAGTATCAAAGTGAAAGGGAACATATAGTCCATATATTGGATGCGTAAGTTATAGGAGTTGACCGTAATTTGACTTGTGTGAAGACGACTCCGGTGGACTTTTGACTGTTCCAATAGCTCCATAGGATGATTTTGGTCTTAGAAGCATGTCCAGATGTTGGTTTGGAGGTTCGTAGGTCGTTTCGATGTAAATTGGCGAAAGTTGGAAAGTTAAAAGATTTTGGAAGGTTTGAACGGGAGTGGACTTTTTGATATCGGGGTCGAATTTTGATTTGGGATGTTGGAATAGGTCCGTAATGTCAATTATGACTTGTGTGCAAAATTTGAGGTCAATAAGATATGATTAGGTAGATTTCGGCATCGGATGTGGAAGTTAGAAGTTCAAAAGTTCATTAGGCTTGAATCGATGCGCAATTCGTGGTTTTAACATTGTTTGATGTGATTTAAAGGCTCGACTAAGTTTGTATGATGTTATAGGACTTGTTGATGTAACTAGTTGATTACTCGGGGGCCTCGGGTGTGATTCAGACCATGTTTGGCGCAATTCAGAACTTGAAGACTGCTAGTTTTTGCTGGTGCGGGTTTCCTTATATGCGATCACGAGAGGAGGATCACAATCACGAAGGGTCGTTGTGGCATCTGGGGAAATTGCTCTTTGCATTCGCATAGTTTGGGTTGCGATCGCGGCAATGATGAAGCTTGTGTTTCGCGAACGCGTAGGTAAGATCGTGTTTGCACACAAGGAAATGACGCAGTAGGGTTTTGCACAATTGTGCTTCCCGATCACGTGGGCGTGTTCACTATCATGTAGGCCTGGGTATTCATTTATCTGCATTTATCTGGTGCCAACTGCATTCGCGGAGGTCATTTTGTTGGGGCAGCTTATTTTATTCTACGCGATCGCATGTGAATTTCCGCGATCACATAGTGTAAACACCTGGCAGCAGAACTTAAATCTCAAAATTGAGGGTTTATGTCATTTTTCACCATTTGGACTTGAGAGCTCGGATTAAGGTGATATTTTGGGAGATTTTTAGAGGGATTATTGGGGTAAGAGTTACTAACTCATTTTTGATTAAATTCCACTAATCTATCTTCGATTTCTTCATTTAATTATGGGTTTGGGTTGAAACATTGTAGGAAAAGGTGTAAAAGTTCTTAGACTGAATTCTTGAGTTTTGAAAGGGGAAATGGGATCAAATTTGAATAATTCTTGTATGTTTAGACTCAATATCGAATAGGTGTTAGGATTTTATAATTTTGGCCGGGTTTCGAGATGTGGACCCGGGTCGACATTTTGGGACGATTTTTCCAATTCTTGCTAAGATCATAATTTTATTATTTAGATTATTTTTCTATAGTTGTATTTATAGTATGTAATTATCTTTGGCTAGATTTAAGCCATCCAGAGTCAGAAAGTCAAGGGAAAGGCCTTCTTATTGACTGATTGAGTGTGGCTTGAGGTAAGTGACTTGTCTAACCTTGTGTAGAGGAAAGTCTCCTTAGGATTTGGTACTACTATAGTAATTTACAATATGTGAAGGCCCTGTACGCGAGGTGACAAGTACATACACGGGCTAAATGTTGAAAATCCAATTTTTCCTAAGAAGTTTCTTTTTATTTTCCATAATGAGTTACGTTAGCATGTGTAGTCATCATGCTTAGCCTAATTTCAAATGTCTACGTGTCTTATCTCTTATTTTGCAACTTGTACAACATGCTTAGTTGAATTACCTACTTCCTTGATTCTGTATTCATTATTTAACTGTGGGATTCTTTACTTGAAATTGCTATCCTTGAAATATCATTGTTTCAATTGTTATGTTTTGGTTTTCGTGATTATTGTTGAGGTGATTGTTTGGTAGTTGCACGAGGTTTCTGTCGTGCGATTGTTATTGTTGCGCGATGTTAATACCATGCGGTTGTTATTGTTTGCACGAGGTTTCTGTCGTGCCGTTGTGATTATTGATACGCATGCGATGGCATAAAGTCTGGGTATTGAAACATATACACTGAGTTAAGGTGGGCTTGATACGCGTGGCTAGTAGGGGAACTACTAGAAACCATGCGGTATGATAACGTAGGCTAAAACGCGTGGTGCTATTTCGGAAAAATAATTTTTAAAACAAAAATATACAGGCTCCCGCGGTGATATACAGAAGGAAAGACTGTGAGCTATTTTTACTTTTAGGACTACGAGGCAGTACCTCGGAAGTGCCCTGTTGTTCTTTTCTATTTGTTGTATTGTTTATGGTTGTTTTTCCTTAATTTGTAAGATTCTTTTTTCCTTCCTTATTGTATTTTTTTATTTATTCTGTGTTGTTACTTTCCGTAAATTCTTGTTGTTTCATTTCCCTACCATTTTATTATGTCATTATATCTTTTTCCTTGTTTCTTATATCTCCAATAGGGCCTTGACCTTACCCCATCATTACTCTACCGAGGTTAGGCTTGACACTTACTAGGTACTGTTGTGGTGTACTCATACTACGCTTCTGCACATATTTTGTGCAGATCCAAGTACATCCTATCAGCCTCGATATTAGAGTGTTATGTTTCTACTTGGAGACTTCAAGGTACACCTGCCCGCGTCCGTAGGCCTTGGAGTCCCCTTCTATCTCTTCTTTTCCTTGTTTATTTATGTTTCTTGATATAGATGTTGTGTAGGATTGTGCAATACTGTATCTAGAGCTTGTGACTTATATCTACCGGGTTTTGGGAGATATATATACTTTGAGTTGCAGTTTTTACTTTATACAGTTGCTGACATTTTGATCTTTTAGATTATTATTTCAATTATTTTGCATGCTTGTTAGGCTTACCTAATCTTAGAAACTAGGTGCCTTCACAATATCCTACGGAGGTAAATCGGGGTCGTGATACGTTGGTACCAGAGCTCTAGGTTCAAAGGTGTTATGAGTCACAAGCAGGTTTAGTAGAGACTCGTGAATCGATACAGAGATGTCTGTACTTGTCTTCGAGACGCTATGGAACTGTTAGGAAAAGATTCACTTCTTTGATCCCTTATCGTGCGAAATCTTTGGCTTCAGATTCTAAATTTCTATCTTTCTATTCTCTCAAGATGGTGAGGACACCTACAACTGGATCAGATAACTAGACACCCGCGCCCTCTGTTAGAGCCACTAGAGGACAAGGCTGGGATAGAGGCCGAGGAAATCCACATGGTGCAGCCAGAGCACCTGCACGAGCAACTATAGAGGAGCCACCGGTAGCTCTAGTTAGAGAGCAGGCACATGAGACACTTGTTATGACAACAGCACTCCAGGAGACTCTCGCCTAGTTTCTAAGCATGTTTTACACTTTAGCCAAGGCAGGGTTGATCCCACTTGCTCCTTCCACATCTTAGGCTGGGGGAAGAGAATAGACTCCCCACGCCTGTACCCCAAAGCAGCGGGATCCAATTGATCAGGTCCCAAATGTCATACCAGTATAGCCGATAGCAGTTCAGCCCGAGGTTAGGGCAACAGTTTCTGAGGAGGAGGAGCTCAGGCTCGAGAGGTATAAGAAGTACCACCCTCCTACTTTCAGTGGCTTGGCGTTAGAGGATTCATAGGGTTTTCTTGAGGAGTGCCACTGTATCCCCCGTACTATAAGTATTGCGGAGTCTAGTGGGGTTGCTTTCACTATGTTCCACCTAAGGGGAGCAGCCTATCAGTGGTGGCGAGCATATGAGTTGGGTAGTCCGACCGAGGCAACTTCACTCACTTAGATTCAATTCTCAGATATGTTCTTGAGGAAGTATGTTCCACGGAGTCTTATAGATGCATGGTACGCAGATTTTGAGCAGTTGCACCACGGTTCTATGACCGTGTTGGAGTATGCAATCCGGTTAAGTGATTTTGCTAGGCATGCTCTAGCCTTGGTTGCTACTGTTAAAGAGCGAGTTGATCGATTTATCAAGGGGCTCAACCCTAGTATTATATTTAGCATGGCCCCAAAGTTGGAGATGGACATCACATATCAACGGGTAGTGGGGATTGCTAGGAGATGGAAGGGTATGCTGACTTGGGAGAGAGAGGCCAAGAGGTCTTGAGAGTCTGACACATATAGTTGTAGTCGTTCCCCAGCTGCAGCTCGCCAAGATAGGGGCTATGTGAGTTGCCTTGTTCATTTAGCAGTTCCAACTGCTAGCGGTATCCCGACCACTTTTAGGCCCTAGGCTCCCTATTATGCACTGCTATTGTCTAGTGCACCTCCTGTACGGGGTGATTTCTACCGTCAGACCAGCCGATCAGGCCTAAGCTAGCCACAACAACCACGTCCTCTGAGGGCTTATTTTCAGTGTGGTGATACTGATCATATGGTGAGGGATTTTCCTAGACTCAGGAGGTGTGCACCTCTACAAACTACGGTTTCCCATGCTCCAATGGGTCCCATTGCCATGGTTACAGCACCAGCTACCACTCTACCTGCACGTCCAACTCTAGGTGGAGATCGAGCAGGTAGAGGTCACCCTAGGGAGAGAGGCTAGGCCAGATATTATGACCTTCCAGCTCGGATGGAGGCAGTTGAATCCAAATCTATCATCACATGTATTGTTCTGATCTATAATAGAGATGCTTTAGCCTTATTTGATCCAGGCTCCACTTATACATATGTGTCATATTATTTTGCTCCGTATTTGGGCATATCCCGTGATTATTTGAGTTCTCTTGTCTATGTTTCTACACTAGTGGGAGATTCTATTGTTGTTGACCATGTGTATCAGTCGTGTCTGGTTGTACTTAGTGGTTTTGGGACCAGAGCCAATCTATTATTGCTCAGTATGGTAGACTTTGATATTATATTATGCATGGACTGATTATCGCCCTATCATGCCATTCTTGATTATCACACCAAGACTGTGACTTTTGCTATGCCAGGATTACCACAATTAGAGTGGAGAGGTACCTTAGATTGTACTACTAGCAGGGTCATTTCATTTCTAAAGGATCAACAAGTGGTTGAGATCGGGTGTGATGCGTATCTAGCATATGTGAGAGAAATCAGTGTTGATACTCATATTGTCGAGTCAGTTCCGATAGTGAGGGATTATCCAAATTTGTTTTCGGCGGATCTTCTGGGCATGCCGCTGATAGGGATATCGACTTTGGTATTGATTTGTTATCGGGAACTCAGCCCATCTCTATTCCTCCATATCATATGGCCCCACCGAAGTTGAAGGAGTTAAAGGAGTAGTTGAAGGAGTTGCTTGATAAGGGCTTCATTCGGTCTAGTGTGTCGCCTTGGGGTGCTCCAGTCTTGTTTGTAAAGAAGAAGGATGGTTCTATGTGCATGTGTATTGATTATAGCAAGTTGAACAAGGTTATAGTGAAGAACGAGTATCCTTTGCCACGTATTGGTGACCTATTTGATATGTTATGGGGTGCCATAGTGTTATCCAATATTGACTTACGTTCACGCTATCATTAGTTGAAGATTCGGGAGCTAATATCCCGAAGAATACCTTTAGAACTCGGTATAGTCATTACGAGTTCCTTGTGATTTGACCAACTCCCCAACAACGTTCATGCACTTGATGAATAGTGTATTCTGGCCCTATCTTGACTCATTCATCATTGTGTTTATTGACGACATTTTAGAATACTCCCAGAGTTGGGAGGATCACAACCAACACCTGAGGACTATGCTATAAGAAATCATATGCAAAATTTTCAAAGTATGAATTATGGCTTGATTCAGAGGCATTTTTGGGTCATGTAGTGTCGAGTGAGGGGATCAAGGTAGATCCAAAGAAGATTGAAGCTGTGCAAAGTTGGCCCAGACCGTCCTCAGCTACGGAGATTTGAAGTTTTCTTGGTTTGGCGGGGTATTACCGTCGATTTGTAGAGGGATTCTCGTCTCTTGCAACACCTATGACCAAATTGACCTAGAAGGGTGCTCCATTCAGGTGGATTGAGGAATGTGAAGAGATCTTTCAAAAGCTTGTGACTGCTTTTGACTATATCACCAATGTTGGTATTGCCTACTGGTTCGGGGTCCTATACCATGTATTGTGATGCATCGCGTATTGGTCTCAGTGCAGTGTTAATGTAGAATGGTAGGGTGATTGCCTACGTGTCTAGACAACTTAAGGTGCATGAGAAGAACTATCCTATCTATGACCTTGAGCTAGCAGCTATTGTTCATGCCTTGAAGATCTAGCGACACTATTTGTAAGGTGTCCCTTGTGAGATCTACACCGATAACAGAGTCTGCAGCATCTGTTCAAATATAAGGATCTTAACTTGCACCAACAAAGGTGGTTAGAGATGCTGAAGGACTGTGATATCACCATTCTATAACATCCCAGGAAGGCTAAAGTGGTGGCTGATGCCTTGAGTCATACCGGCAGTGGAGAGGCCTTTAGCCTTGGATGTTCAGGCCTTAGACAACCAGTTTGTTAGATTGGATATTTCCTAAGCTATGCCAAGTTTTGGGTTGTGTGGTTTCTTAGTCTTCTCTTTATGATCGTATCAGAGAGTGTCAGTATGATGACCCCTATCTGCTTGTCCTTAAGGACATGGTTCAACACGACGATGCCAAGAAGGTCACTATTGGAGATGACGGTGTATTGCGGATACAGGGCAGTCTATGTGTGGCCAATGTAGATAGCTTGCATGATTTGATTCTCCAGGAGTCCCATAGTTCACGGTACTCCATTCATCCAAGTGCCGCAAAGATGTATCAGGACTTCAGACAGCATTATTGGTGGAGGAGAATAAAGAAAGACATAGTGGAGTATGTAGATCAGTGCCTAAATTGTCAGCAGGTGAAGTATGAGCATCAACGACCATATGGATTTCTTCAAAAACTAGAGATCCCAAAGTGGAAATGGGAGCAGATTACTATGGATTTTGTTGTAGGACTTCCACGGACTCAGAGGAAGTTCGATGCGGTTTGGGTGATTGTGGATAGATTGACCAAGTCAGCTCATAGTGGTGACCACTTACTCTTCGGAGCAGCTGGCTTAGGTTTATATTCGTGAGATTGTCAGGCTTTATGGAGTGCCGGTATCTATCATCTATGACCGGAGTACATAGTTTACATCACGATTCTGGAGATCCGTACAACATGAGTTAGGTACTCGGGTGGAGTTGAGAGCATCATTCATCCTCAGACGGGCAGACAATCTGAGCGCACTATTCAAATATTGGAGGATATGCTCCATACGTGTGTGATGGATTTTGGGGGTTCTTGGGATCAGTTAGTGCCGCTTGTGAAGTTTGCCTACAACAATAGCTATTAGTCGAGCATTCAGATGTCCCCGTATGAGGCTTTGTATGGTAGGAGGTGCCAATATCCAGTGTGTTTTGAGACGGGTGAGGCTAGACTATTGGGTACAAACTTGGTTCAGGATGCTTTGGAAAAGGTTAAATTGATTCAGGATCGACTTCGTACAGCCTAATCCAAACAGAAGATTTATGCAGATCGAAAGGTTCGCGACGTTGCATCATGGTTAGGGAGTGGGTCTTGCTCCGGGTTTCACCCTTGAAAGGTGTTATGAGGTTTGGGAAGAAGGGCAAGCTAAGCCATGGGTATATCAGATCATTGAAGATTCTTGAGAGGGTTGGAGAGGTGGCCTATAGACTTGCACGACCACCTAGTCTAGCTGTAGTTCATCTAGTGTTCCATGTTTCTATGCTCCGAAAGTATCAGGGCGATCCTTCCCATGTATTGGACTTCAGCTCGGTCCAGTTGGACAAGGATCTATCCTATGTTGACAAGCCAGTAGCCATTTTGGACCGACAGGTCTAAAAGTTAAGGTCAAAGAGTATTGCTTAAGTTAAGGTCCAATGGAGGGGTTAGCTAGTCAAGGATGAGACTTGAGAGACCGAGCATGATATGCGCAACCGTTATATCATCTTTTTCATCATTTCAGGTATGTCTCTATACTAATTCGAGGATGAATGTTTGTTTTGGAGGGGGAAGATGTAATGATTTATCTAGACGTTTTGAGAATATTAGCCTTGATCCCCTATTTATTGCTCCCTCTATTTCATTTTGTGGTTATGTGACTTGCCGTGGCGCTTGGTGTCGTGTTCGGGTGAGTTTCAGAGTAAAATGGGGCACATAGTCCCTAAATTGAAAGTTTAAGTCGTAGGAGTTGACCGTAGTTTGACTTGTGTGAAAACGACTCCGGAATGGACTTTTGATAGTTCCAATAGCTCCGGAGGGTGATTTTGGTCTTATGAGCCCGGATGTTGATTTGGAGGCTTGTAAGTCGTTTAGGCGTAAATTTGAAAAAGTTGTAAGGTGGGATGATTTTGGAAGGTTTGATCGGGAGTGAATTTTTTGATATTGGTGTCTGATTCTGATTTCGAAAGTTGTAATAGGTCTGTAATATCAATTATGACTTGTGTGCAAAATTTGAGGTCAATCGGACTTGATTTGATAGGTTTCGACATCGGATGTGGAAGTTAGATGTTCAAAAGTTAATTAGGCTTGATTTGATGGCGCAATTCGTGGTTTTGGTATTGTTTGATGTGATTTGAAGGCTCGACTAGGTTCTTATTACGTTTTAGGACTTGTTGGTATAGTTGGTTGAGGTCTCGGGAGCCTCGGGTGTGATTCGGACCATGTTAGGCGCATTTCGGAACTTGAAGATTGTTGGTTTTTGCTGGTGCTAGTTTTCTATATGTGATCGCGAGAGGAGGATCGCGATCATGAAGGGTCGTTGTGGCATCTGGGAAAATTGCTCTTCGCATTTTCATAGTTAGGGTCGCGATTTGTGGCAATGATGAAGCTTGTGCTTAGCGAACGCGTAGGTAGGACCGCTTTCACGTACAAGGAAATGAGGCAGTTGGGTTCCACACAGTTGTGCTTCGCGATCGCATGTTCGTGATTGCGTAAGGCATGTGTATTTGTTTATCTGCGTTCGTGTGGTGCTAACTGCATCCGCGAATGTCATTTTATTGGTGAAACTTATTTTGTTCTATGTGATCACATGGGAATTTTTGCGATCGCGTAGTGTAAACACCTAGGCAGCAGAACTTAAATCTCAAAATCGAGGGTTTATGTCATTTTCACTATTTGGACTTGATAGCTCGGATTAAGGCGATATTTTGTGATATTTTCAGAGGGATTGTTGGGGTAAGAGTTCCTAACACATTTTGATTAAATTTCCCTAATCTATCTTCGACTTCTTTATTAAATTAAGGATTTGAACTGAAAAAATTGGGGAAAAGGGTGTAAAATCTTTTTGACCGAATTTTTGAGTTTTGAAAGGCGTAATGGGATCGGATTTGAATAATTCTTGTATGGTTGGAATCGATATCGAATGGATGTTAGGATTTATAATTTTAGTCGGGTTCCGAGACATGGGCCCAGGTCGACCTTTTGGGGTGATTTTTCTAATTCTTGCTAAAATCAATATTTCATTGTTTAGATTAGTTTCCTATAGTTACATTATAGTATGTAATTATTTTTGGCTAGATTTGATCCGCACGGAGTCATAAAGTCGAGGGAAATGCCTTCTTATTGATTGATTGAGCGTGGTTTGTGTATGCGGTGAAATCAGAGGACTTAATTTCTCGCTATCAAGCCACTTTGGAAGAATACCTCGAGGCGCCGAGGACGTGGAGCTGCGATCGAGTCCCCTCCCTTGGGGCTCGTCGAGGCCCGACTCAAAGAAGATGAAGGTCGAGGCTAGAGCAGAAGGGGAAGTTCCCAAGGCAAACTGCTAAGTCTGACAAAGTCGGCCTATCCAGAGCCTATGCCAAAGCGTCACGTCTAGCCATCCCATCTCCATACTTTACAATTAACGCATGTTGTACTATAACCGGGTTCCCCTCCTATATAAAGGGAACCCACACTACTTTGTAAAGGGCTGATGTTGCTCCAACTATTCTCCAAAATATCAATAATCTCTCTCTCTCTCTCTCTCTCTCTTTCTCTTTTCTCTCTAACTTGCTCGTCCTTACTAGATCGAGGCTACTCTTAGCGTTATTAGTTTCATATTCGTTCTTCATTTATTGCTTGGTATAGGCCATAAGGAGCCTTGTTTAAACATATCTTAACTGTTATCCCATTCCCGACTACCCTCGATAGCTCGAGATAGAGTCAGATATCAACCCCGAGGCTTCTTCATCGACCTGTCCGAGGCTTGGGCAACAAGCTCCTGGGTTTGATTACTGCCCCGTTTAGCTCGTATTTCTTCGTTAATTCTCATACTCTTAGCATCTACTGCTCTAACAACTAGCATACAAATAGATAACGTATTTTTAGAATCCCATTTACAAATTTATTTATTATTACCATTTTCATGGTAAAGAGTTTAGCACCCACCGTGGGGCTAAAAATAATAGTGATTATTTTCTTGCTGGTTTCATTGCAAAAACACAAGTTATCTTTCATTCCAAGATCTTTTGATTTTAGGTCAAAATGTCTGGCTCGATAAACGGGGTTAAGAACGACTACCTCGAAAATCACAGAGAAAACGGTATGGTTGTTCCAGTCGTTGGCATGCCACCGCAGAACCCCGATAACGCACCTGGACCGACTCCAACGAATGCTGTTTCGCAAGACGCGCAGCAGGTCGACGAAACCTCGCGCACCGACGGAAGCATACAACATGGCGACCAACGGGAAGCCCAAAAGACTCCAGCCTAAGAAGAACAAGAAGTTAGTCTTCATGTTATTTTTGAAATGTTGCAGGCACAACAGTTGGCCATCGCTCAGTTACAAAGCCATCAGAAGGTTCCCGGTGCAGCAGCGCCGGAAGTAGCTCCCCCCGCCGAACAAGTACCTAAGTGATCAAGAAATAACGGATCGGTAGCCGACCCTGCCATAACAAAGATGCTTGGGGATCTCAACAAAAGGATCGAATCAGGACTGTGGAAGTTCATGCTGTGGACGTCTGCTGAGGAAGCGACCCCGGAACCCATTCTAAAGAAGCTCAAAATGCCAGAACTCCCTAGGTAAAATGGGACCTTAGATCCCAACGATTACATCACTACCTATACATGCACGAAAAAGGGCAACGACCCAAAAGATGATGAGAGCGAGCCTGTCTTATTGAAGAGGTTCGGGGAAACACTCTCGAAAGGAACCATGATGTGGCGTCACAACCTAGCACCTGACCCCATAAACTCGCTTACCATACCGGTAGATTCCTCCATAAAGGCACACGCCGGTGCCATCGAAGCAACGATGAGAAAGCCCGACGCATCCAGAGCCGAGCAAAGGGAGAATGAAATGCTACGGGGATTCGCACGTCATTCCCTGATGGAATAAATGGGATTACTCCCGGTCTCGGATGATTGGGCAATACAGGTCTTCACTCAAAGCCTAAACAAACCAAGCCCGATGATTTCAGGGCAGTTCAAACAAAACTTGATCAGGTACCCAGCCAAGATCTGGTCGGATGCCTTTACCTGGCATCAATTACAAATCAGGGTCGTAGATGACAATCCGGGAGCCTCCTCAGGACTAGCATACCCAAACAGGCTCCTAGCAAAGAAACCAATGCCTAACAGAGGGAGGTACGGCCCGTGTGCTGCGAATAAGAGGAACGCCCTGAGATGCGATCTACCTCGCAACGATCGGAGAATGGCCCAGAAACGATATCCTTGAGGAATCGTTGACAAAGCCAGATTCGACGAGGATGCATGGTTGGCAAGGGCGCCTCACCCATCAGAGTACAATTTCAACATTGCTATAACAAACATCGTGTTCGTCGTAAGCAAAACCAGAGACGTTAAATGGCTCGGACCAGTTCGGTCGAATCCCTCTCAAAGGAATCACACCCTGGTGCGAGCACTACATTGAAAGCGCGATCGTGGGGCCGAAGGTAGCCACCAGCTCCGAAGGAAAGATGCCAAACCACCCGACAAAAATCACCGCCTAGAACTGACGAGCGACTGAATTCGAGTTCAGGCCCCAATGTGGAAGGTGGCCAAGAGGAGCGAAGCAAATAGGCCGCAATGCATTACCACGATAATAGAAGAGCGACAACCTTTTCCATGAACTTGTAAAAGGGAGAGCAAAATTTCTCGTCATCGAAGAAAGTCAGATCTAGGGATATACCCCCAATGACACACTGGTAACCTTCTTCCTCACTCGATCCATTTTAAATAAAACATGTGCACATAAGTGCAGGTGGCTTGATTACCACTGTCGGGTCGAGGAAGATAGGGCGGCTCGGATCGCCGGGTCAAAACATAACCACCTCTCAAATCTTTGACAGATTCCAAACGGTGATCGCTACGACAAGGAGAAAGACAATTCTCTCGGTACAACATGACCAGCCCAGACCGTAACGCCGAGTTCCATATCATCAAAGGAGGCACAAGGCACAGACGCCTTATTTATACGACCATAGGCGTATCGCCCGAAGATAGGGCTGCCCCCACTTTGCCAAAAGGATGTAATTTCACTCAAGGGACGGAATTAAAACCGCTGGGAGCAATACACAACAAGGGGAAATTCCGCATCACATGATGCATAGCCGACACCAATATCTCCACTCTCGAAAGAGTCAAAGGGTAAGCGAACCACATCTCTAGCTATGCCCGATTAAACACAGCGGAAGGCCGTGCTAGAGTCCACACCCCGAAATAGCAGGAACATACCAAACCTCGGAACATCACCTGCACATCCCACGGTAAAGAAAAACTACCTCCCTTCTTCATTATTTTTTCACTAACCTATATGCAGACACTCGACTAGGGTGTTCGGAAGTTCTAACTCTACTCGGAGACCCCAAGGCCTTAACAGAACCCACTGCGCTCTTTCCCCTCAGCCAGACTTCCACCTCGAAGAGGGTCTCACTAGCAAGGTTCTTAACGGAGCAACGTAACCCTCGAGGAGGATCCGACAAGATCACATGCCTTCTTCTGCAATCAAATGATGAAGGACACCCCCTCTAAGGCGTCGTCCGCTCGGAAGGGCCAGGGAACGGCAGACTAACTTTCAATAGGGAATCATATACTGGACCAAACGGTCCAAGGAGCCGCGCCCGCGTGGGCTGAGCTCACAATAATGAAACGATATGTATTTACGCCAAGCAATAAAAGAATATCTTTCAGTATCTCATACTGCAAAAAAGGAAATTTCAGCATACTCTTGGCAGGGATCCCTCTACCAAATGTGTCCCAAAATACTCAGAGACTTAGCGTCAACAATTTGGCACCCGCACGACCCCAGAGTCGGAACTCTGGGCTCATAAATCCCCAAGAAAGTAACTTCGAGCTCACGAATAACGGCCTTCAAGCCTAAGTAAACTCGATAACTCGGAGAGTATCGACAATTGCCATACATTGGAAAACCCGAAACTGTAAGACCCCGAGCGGCCAGACTCGGTATAACCAAATCTATTTTACATAGAAACAAAAACTGTAAGACCTCAACAGGCATGAAAATACTGTAAGACCTTACTACAGGCATAAAACTCAATCCCGAAGTTTAGGCTATACATCGCATTTGTAAGAATTCCGAAAGGGTATACCCTCAATGTAGATGCCTAAACTATCACTCGGGATCAAAAATGGATCCGTCCAAACACATATAACTACGGTCAAAACGGCTGCACCAGCCAAATTAATGCGACTCGGGGATGCCCGACTGTCGCTAACAAAATCGCAGGTCGTTACTTCAAATATACTTCGAAAAGAACCAGTTAAAACAGGCTTCCCTCAATAGGTAAACGAGTTTCGCCCATGTCAGCTCCAAATCACAAGGTTTCAAGTTACTTAGCCTATGAGCTAAGAACCTTCCGAGGTGCTCGAACATCGCCGCTAATGACTTGAAATCGAGGTTCTTCCCGAACCGACGACGGGTCGGGCAAAATCATTTCAAAAAGACCTTAACAAGAGGAAAACAAAGCCTACAAAATGCCCACGGGAAAAAGCGTAAGAGCCATTGTCGCCAGCCAAACAAGCCTCTGGGCCATACACTAAAATGTCTCAACGACCAAACAGCGTAAGAGCCACTATCGCCAGCTTGAAAATTAAAAACTTGAGGATTAAAATGAGCTCGAGTCGTAACTCGATTCGGAGACCGGATCCAAAATAGTTAACTACAAATTCCTAAGGGCACAGCATAAGCGCCATTATCTCCAGCCAAACAAGACTCCGGGCCACACACTTAAAAGGTCGCTTCGACCCGAAACGCAAGAGCTATTGTCATCCGTCTATGCAAGCACAAAAAAACTTGAGGGTCAATTAAAGCTCGAGTAGCAACGCGACTCGGAGACTAAATCAAAATAGTTGAAACTCAAATGCCCAAGGGCAAGGAATAAGAACAATCATCATCCGCCCATGCAGGAACGGGAGATCGGAGGTCAGGTAAGCTCGAGTCAAAGCCTGACTCGGAGACTAGGCCTAAATAGTTGGGCAAAGAACAAAGGCCCTGACGCCTACTCACGTAAAAAATCGCACTTAAGAGCCTACGGGCCTATCTAGTGAGCTCCAGATCCACATGGCTCCTGCCAGACACCAAAACCATCCCGTCTGGTCGAAAGCAACGCAGAAAGAGATACAAAAGAGATAAAGCTTCAAGTTTTCTCTTATTTTACACACACAAAAGGCACACTCTATATCTACAAACATGCTCTACAAATATCAAATACAAAATGGAAAAACGACGAAATCTATGCTCTACTCCAGAAGGCTACAGTCTACCATCCCCAGATTCGCTCTCCGTGATGTCAACGAGAAGTGACCGATCATCGCGCTCGTCCGTCCTTGCTCGAGCCAACTCCTCCGAGAGAACGAATCCCCTAGCACCGATCTCTTCGAGTACCTCTCTTCGGGATCTACAATGAACATATTCCGCGATCCTAATCTCACGATCAAGGGGCCGCTTCAACTCGGCTTGAGCATCAGCAGCGTCCCTCATATGAATTGCCATCTCGTGATCAGCCTTGGTCCGACTTAATTCTACTTCAGCCTGGGCATCGATTATCTTAGCCCGGACCTTCGGGAGATCGGACTCAAGCTTCGTGATAATATCCGCTTGAACTGTAGCATTGTCATAAGCCAAGCGGAGTTGGGCCTCAAAGGCGGGAACCTTGGCCAAGGCGCCCCTCTCCTCTAAAGCTTCAGCCTGCACCTGAGCCCTCAGTTCACCGCAAGCATTCCTGACTCGGTTGGCTTCGCCCTTAAGGTACTCCAAAGCCTCCATCTTTTTTACAGTTAACATAGGGAAAGGGATTAACCTTAAGGGTCGAAAAGAGCGAAATGCATACTACGAAAGGTTACCTACTCCATCAAATAGCTCTCATAATTCGAGCTCCGATACGCCTCATATTGCCAGTGCATCAACTTAATTTCCTTCTCCTCGCTAAGGAGCCTAAGGGACTCACCTCATCCAGAGCTTTCTGAAGCCTAGCCCCATGACAGAGCAACTCAAACCTAAGCGTATCAAAGGCCAGCAAAAGAAAAACTCGATAAAGAAAGGAAGACACGAAATACAGAAAGACTAAGCCGAAACTCACCATGAAGTGAAACTGACGGACTTCCTCGAAGGCGGAGCACACTCCTGTTGGTCCTGCCCCTTCGGCCCCAAAAAAACCAACCTCGGGCAAAGCATATTCACTTGGAGGAACCACCATTCTAGAATGGAACACTCCAGGAACAACAGGCTCGGGAAACGTCCTCTCCTCGAAGACACGGGCCCGTTGAGCTCCATTAAAAGCTCCACCACACGGTGGGTGCAAATCCTGTTTATCGCCATCATCCCTCACCTCGGAAGCCAATGACTCCTTCTCTCCGGAAGAGCATAGCCTTGCCCCAAGGAATCGTCCGATACCTACAATGGCAAAGCTGGTACAAAAGAAAGAGGACAATGTCATCTCAAATATATGAAGACCAAGGTAGGAGTAGCGTATGCGCATACCCTAGTATTTCGCTTCCCATATGTCATGGGACACAACTCGCCACCTACGCTCATCGCAAGCCGAATGGCTCGCCAACTTCCGGACCTAGCCGGGTAGATTGAGAATTTCGCCCGACGTCCATGAAGTGCTGCAAAAAGGGAGGAGACACAATTACCCAACTGGTTTTCACTATAAACAAATCTAAGGAAGCATAAGACACTCCACTCACGTGCCTAATTCCATCCCTTGGGAAATGGCATGAGCTCCACGAGGATAATGTCAGCCGTCCGGACCCGGACGAATTAACTGACCCACTCTTGATCCCCATATTCTTCATCATCGACAACAAAGGGTATGGATGAACGGCCCACTAGGTTAACAGGGCCGGTAAATCCTGACGAAGTGGCTGAGCAGATACATCCTTAGTGATAAAAGGGCCGGTAAAGCCTGACGAAGTGGCTGAACGTGAATTCAAGCCCAACATTCTCCGCAAAGAACCTCATCATCAACACCACTCACCAGAATGATGGATGTATCTGCGATAAAGTAACCCGATACTTCAAGCAAAATCAAGCACGACCCTATCAAGGGGCCCAAATGCGAAAGGATATAGGTATACGTTCAAGAATCCATCAGTAGAGTCCGTAATACTCTCATCCGGGGAAAGCACCTGCAGGCTATCCCCTCGATCCATCCGCAGTATCTCCTCATCATCTCTAGATGTTCCTCTCTTATCGAAGGCACATTCTTCAGAGTGAACTCCCACGGATCCTGAACGCTGGGAGTAGAACTCTTCCCTCCCTGCCGGGCCGGCCCCGAAGTAGCTGCCATGGCTATGGTACAATTGACAAACTAAAGTAAGGACGTGCGCCAATGCTTTTTGAGCCTGAAGAGACGAAGGACCCGATGCCAAGGAAGAGGGATAGCTGTCCAAAATAATGAGATCTCCCAAAGAAGCAAAATCCACCCCACATTTATGTGGGAAACAACAATGATTCGCCTATCCAGAGTAAGCTCCGGGAGGCCAACGGCCTTGGTACAGATCCTGGGGGGGTACCTGACCCCAGAGGCATCCGTCGGCAAGAAGTTAGGCCTCAAGGAGTCAACTGTATCGTCTCAAGTCTCGAGGTGGTGCCCTACCTCGAGGATCTCCGCCAAAAAAAAAAGAAGTCAGGCTTCGGGAAGTCTTCAACGCCATCATAGAACTCGAGGTGGTACCCGATCTCATGGTTTTCCTTCTAAAAAGAAAAATAATCACCCAAAGCTCCGATCATGAAGGCTCTAGGAGGGCTCGATGCATCGCCTAAGTATAGGCAACCCCTCAACGGAAGTCTATCCACTACGCTTTAAAAGGCTATCTGCATCAAGTTCAAAGCAGACCCCCAGGTACTCGAAGCTAACCTTCGCTCAGGATACCACTCTCGAAAGCTCCAAAACTCAGCGTACTATCTTCATGCAACTCGTAGGGCCCGACAACCCGAGTCTTTCATGTCAATCCAGGCTTGGTTTGAGGTACGACGATGGGATCGGAAAAGAGCCATGTCAATCGGCAGAGGATCGGAAAGAACTCTCGTATCCAAGTTAGATGTCAGTGGTCAACAACAAAGGAAAATATTCAAAGGCCTCAAAGCGCATGAGAACATAAAATAATAGGGCAAAAATTGAAAATAGAAATCAAGGAAATATCTTTGTATTCATAAATATCCATGTACAACAACCCTCGAAGGGTCCTTACATACAATTTCAAAAGCCTACAAAGGATCTCTACACAAAAATGGAGGAACAGAAGGATATACATGTGATGAAACCTGAGAACCCGGTCCATCCTCGAAGGTCCATCTCCGGTATTAGTATCCTCGAGCGCTGCCCACTCGAGCTCGCATCCTCGAGGGCGATTTCTTCGACTGCCATCTCCTCTAGGTTCCCAGCTCAATCACCCGGAAGGTCCCTGCCGAGGGAAAACATGAAGAAGAGGAAAAGGAGGGGATGCAGAGAAGGCAGAGAAAAGAGGCATGGCCCGCCAAAGTCAAAGGTTGAAGATTCGACGGGCCCCAGCTTCAACGGCCGGTAGTGCCATTTTATCCCTTGGGAAAGGAAAAACCCAAGGGATGAAGTGTCACACCAGGCCTAAATAGGAGAGTGAGCAGTGGTGCATAGTCCGAATGACTGTCTACAAAAGGGGAGAATCAATTCCACATCTATCACTATCTCAGGCGAACGACAGCAGCAACCGCAGACGTAACAACAACCACAACAGCGACGGGACAGCACAGTCGTGCTTGACAAAGGGAAGCTCCAGCAAAAGGCCACAACACAGCCTACAGGAGCTTTGCCGAACGGCCTTAAGGCCATGAGCCCCAAACATAATGTTCAAGGATAAAGGAAGATGATAAGAAGAAATGGGCAAATGAGCCAACGAAGGTACTTGGATAGAAAAGACAACGCCAAAGCACCCCCATTTATAGGGGGTAACGACACGATCATCGAGGCTTGGGAAGATTAACCGGCGGACGCAATTACTGTATTCTTGAAGAATTGAATCGACGGAAGGGCATTCATCTTGGAGAACGGGAATCGACAATGCATTGAATGATGTCACATGCACAAGTCCGTGGGACACCCCGGTTGCCACAAAAGCTCGCACCACAGTTTGCATCATTGGTATGACATCACCATAAGAAGCTCATGGAGTTAGGTTTCAGAATCATTTCCCATCGCTTCGTTCTTGGAAACGCGGATAATATTTGTATGCGGCAAAATCGAAGGACTTAATTTTTCGCTATCAAGCCACTTCAGAAGAATACCTCGAGGCCCCGAGGACGTGGAGCTGTGACTGAGTCCCCTCCCTTGGGGCTCGTCGAGGCCCGACTCAAAGAAGACGAAGGTCAAGGCTAGAGTAGAAGGGGAAGTTCCCAAGGCACATGGCTATTTCTGACGAAGTCGGCCTATCCAGAGCCAATGCCGAAGAGTCACGTCTAGCCGACCCATCTCCATACTTTATAATTAATGCATGTTCTACTATAACTGGGTTCCCCTCCTATATAAAGGGAACCCACACTACTTTATAAAGGGCTGATGTTGCTCCAAGTA
This sequence comes from Nicotiana tabacum, assembly GCF_000715075.1. Taxonomy (NCBI): domain Eukaryota; kingdom Viridiplantae; phylum Streptophyta; class Magnoliopsida; order Solanales; family Solanaceae; genus Nicotiana; species Nicotiana tabacum. The sequence goes on along the minus strand of NC_134080.1, from coordinate 110,902,091 downwards.
TTCTCCAAAAGATCAATAATCTCTCTCTCTCTCTCTCTCTCTCTCTCTCTCTGTGTGTCTCTTTTCTCTCTAACTTGTTCGTCCGTAGCATTATTAGTTTCATATCCGTTCTTCATTTATTGGTTGGTATAGGCCATAATGAGCCTTGTTTAATCATAACTTAACTGTTAGCCCATTCTCGACTACCCCCGATAGCTCGAGATCGAGTCAGATATCGACCCCGAGGCTTCTTCATTGACCTGTCCGAGGCTCGGACAGCAAGCCCCTGGGTTTGATTACTGCCCCATTTTAGCTCATATTTCTTCATTAATCCTCATACTCTTAGCATCTACTGCTCTAACAACTGTCATAAAAATAGATAACGTATTTTTAGAATCCCAATTACAAATTTAATTGTTGTTACCATTTTCACGGTAAATAGTTTGAGCTAAGTGACTTATTTAACCTTGTGTAGGGGAAATTCCCCTTAGAATTTGGTATTGTTATGGTAATTTATAATATGTGAAGGTCGTGTACGCGAGGTGACGAGTACGTACACGGGGTAAATATTGAAAATCTGATTTTTGCTAAGAATTTTCCTTTTATTTCCTTAATTGAGTTACTTTAGCATGTGTTGCCATCATGTTTAGCCTAATTTCACATGTCTACATGTCTTATCTCTTATTTTGCAACTCGTACAACATGCTTAGTTGAATTACCTGCTTCTATGTGGGATTCTTTACTTGAAAATGCTATACTTGAACTATCATTGTTTCAATTGTTGTGTTTTGGTTTTCGTGATTAATGTTGAGGTGATTGGTTGGTTGTTGCGCGAGGTTTTTGCCGTGTGGTTGCTATTGTTGCACGAGGTTTCTGTTGTGCGATTGTTATTGTTTGCATGAGGTTTCTGTCGTGCTGTTGTGATTATTTATACGTATGCGGTGGTATAAGGCCTAGGCGTTGAAATGCAAGCGGTGAGATAAGGTGGGCTTGATACGCGTGGCGTAAGGGATCTACTAGAAGCCATACGGTGTGATAAGGTGGAATAAAATGCGGGGTGCTATTTTGGGAAAATGATTTTCAGAACAAAAATATAAAGGCTCCCACGAAGATATAAGGAAAGAGTGTGAGCTATTTTTACTTTTTGGACTACGAGGCAGTACCTCGGGAGTGCCCTAGTGTTCTTTTCTATTTGCTGCATTGTTTGTGGTTGTTTTTCCTTAATCTGTAGGATTCTTGTTTCCTTCCGTATTGTATTCTTATTGTTTCATTTCCCTACCATTTTATTATATCATTATATCTTCTGCCTTGTTTCTTATATTTCCAGTAGTGCCCTAACTTGACCTTGTCACTATTCTACCGAGGTTAGGCTTGACACTTACTGGGTATAGTTGTGGTGTACTCATACTACGCTTCTGCACATATTTTGTGCAGATCTAGGTACATCCTATCAGCCTCGATATTAGAGTGTTACATTGATGCTTGGAGACTTCAAGGTACACCTACCCGCATCTGCATGCCTCGGAGTCTCCTTCTATCCAGTCTTTTCCTTGTTTCCTTATGTTTCTTGGTAGAGATGATGCATAGGATTGTGCAACAATATATCTAGAGCTTGTGACTTATATCTACCGGGTTTTGGGAGTTGTATATACTTTGAGTTGCAGTTTTTGCTTTATACAGTTGCTGAAGTTTTGAGCTTTTACATTATTATTTCAATTATTTTGCATTCTTGTTAGGCTTACCTAGTCTTAGAGACTAGGTACCATCACGACATCCTACATAGGGAAATTGGGGTCGTGACTACAATGCAGGTGACAACGTCCTCATCGCTGTTTTGAAGAGGATGGAAGAAACGGAGAATGAGAACAAAATGCTCATAGACCAAATGAAAGAGCACCAAGAACAAGTTGACATTATACCGGGTGCCCCTAAGCTACTGCCGAAGAGGGACGTTGGCAGGTTCATAGAGCAGCCATATACCGAGGATGCAACCGTGCATGCCATACCAAAGACCTTTAAAATGCCTCCATATCTCAGGATATATGACAGAACAACCGACTTCGAAGATCATGTGACCCATTATGTCACTGCCATGAAGGGAAACAATCTCCCTAAGGAACAAGAGTCCTCTATTTTGCCAAAGAAATTTGGCGAAGCCCTCACGGGAGGGGCATTAACATGGTATTCAAAGCTACCATCCCGCTCAATAGAAACCTTCAAAGAAATGGCCGATAAGTTCGTGACGGTGCATGCCGGGGTCAAGAAAGCCAAAACAAGAGTAAAAGACATCTTCGTCGTCAAGCAGTCCCCAGGAGAGGGACAGAGGGATTTCCTCACTCGATTCGATAGGGAAAGGATGACCCTACTAAATGTGTCTGAAGGGATGGCAGTCGAATCCTTTTAGAATGAGTTGAGTAGAGAGGGTTCAAGAGCGACCAGAAAATGGTTGAGTTGATTGATGAAGTAACCTCCGACCACTTGGGACGAAACCCATAATGCTTACTGTGCTGAAGTCCGAGCAGACAATGACGACCTTAACAGACCGACTCGACAGCTTGTCTCGGTACAAGCCAAGCCTAGGAAAGAATGAAGATAAAACATAAGGAGAGATCACCCGATCTCACAACTAAATAAGGAACGACATCAGCCATACGTCAGGGCCCCCACCCCTCCTTGCCTCTACTATGATGATGGCCCATCTAGACCAAGGACAAGGACTCATTGGAATGAGAGAGGTATGCCCCCTTGTTGTCTGCTCGCAATTTTTGTGTGTCACCTACATAAATAATCTATGCCCTGGAGAAACTCAGAACAAATGTGAAGTGGCCGCCAAAGATGAGGTCTGACCCGAGCAACAGAAAATCTGACGACCTCTACAAATTCTACCAGGAATGTGGACACAAGACAGAAGATTGCATCACCCTAAGGCAAGAGGTTGTGAAAATGTTGCAGCAAGGACACCTCAAAGAGCTGCTAAGCGACAAGGGGAGGAACAACTTTGCCTAAGGACGTGAACCCCAAGGCCTGCCAAAGCCGTTGTCACCGGCTCGTACTATCAATATGATTATCGACAGCAGCGATGGTGCCTCCATCAATGACGTTAAGTTCACTGCCACTCACAATATCAAAAGATATATCACACACGAACTGTATGATGGACTCGAAGAAAGTATCATCTTCGACGAGTCAGATGCCGACGGTTTGACTTTCCCTCACAAAGATGCTCTCGTAATTACTTTATGACTTTTAGATACTGAAGTCAAACGCATCATGGTAGACGATGGGAGTGGAGCGTGCATTATGCATCCCCGAGTCCTCGCCCAAATGAGACTTGAGGACAAGATAGTGCCACACTGCATCACACTAACTGATTTTAATAATGTATTTGAATGGACGTAGGGTGAAATTGCATTCCCCGTCTTGGTTGGCGGCATAACTCTAGATCAACGTTCCACATCATGGACCAGGCCACCGTATACAACGCCATAGTAGGACAATCGTGGATACATCACATGAGAGTCGTCCCCCCAGCCTATACCAAGTGATCAAGCTCCCAGCACCTTGGGGAATATTCAGCATACAGGGAGAGAAATGCACATCTGGAATGCTACCGTATCACCTTTGATAGCACGACAACCCAACAGAAGAAAGATAAGGAAAAATAGACACAACAATCAACAGGGTCGAGGTCGACGCAAGAAGCGACCGGGGACGTCATCATGGATGCTGAAACGGTCGAAGCAGTGGACTCAATTATGGAGGACCTCAACCCTGTTCAAATATATCCCAACAACCCTAGCAAAATGCCTACATCAGCTGTAAACTTCGAGAACTAGGTAAATTTAGCCAATTTTTAATAACTAACACAAGTTTATTTGCTTTTAGCAATGCAGATATGTCGGGCATCCCCAAGGAGATCGCCACATGCAAATTGAATGTCGATCCCCCCAGTAAGTCAAGTCATATGAAAATTCAACCCCACCATTAATGATGCCATCTACGAAGAGGTAGAGAAGCTATTAAAAAATGGCTCAATCAGGGAAACAAAATACCCCAAGTGGATAGCCAACGTAGCCAACGTAGTGATGGTCAAAAAGAAAAACGGGAAATGGAGGATATATGTATATTTCACACACTTAAACAAAGAATGGCCCAAGGATTCATTCCCGATGCCACATATTGACCGACATATCAACGCAACAGCCGAGCACGAGCTGCTGACTTTCCTGTACTCGTACTCGAGATATAACCAAAACTTATGGAAGAAGAGGACCAGGAGAAAACCACATTCATCACCGACTGAGGAACATATTGTTATAGGGACATGTCATTCGGTTTGAAGAACGTAGGAGCCACCTATCAAAGATTGGTCACTAGAATGTTCAAAGACCAACTTGGAAAGACCATGGAGGTGTATATCAATGACATGCTGGTCAAATCCGTAAGGGCGGAGGACCATATCAACCATTTGAAGGAAGCTTTAGACATACTAAAATTGTACGAAATGAAAATAAACCTAGACAAATGCGCGTTTGTTGTAGCCTCGGGGAAGTTTTTGTGTTTCTTACTGTCACAACGAGGGATCGAAGTCAACCCGAACCAAATCAAAGTTATCGATGGAATATCGGAGAAACTGACCACTAAGAAGTAGTCCAAAGGTTGACTAGTCGGATCGCCGCCCTATCGAGATTTATTTCATGGTCATCCGGTAGATGTCATAGATTTTTTGGCATGCTAAAAAAGGATAATGACCTCGAGTGGATGCCCGATTGCAAACAATCTATGTGAGAACTAAAGGCGTATCTATCATCACCACCTCTGCTCTCGAAGCCCGAACCTAGGGAACACCTCCTCATCTACCTCGCCTACTCCGAAGTGGCAGTAAGTGTAGTCCTATTCCGAGAAAATAAAGGTACACAATATCTCATCTATTACATTAGTAAAACACTCGTCGACACCGAGATGAGGTACCCACACCTCGAGAAACTGGCCCTGGCACTGGTCGTTGCTTCACAAAAGCTTAGACCCTATTTCTAGTGCCACCCTATCTTGGTCGTTACCATCTTCCTTTTAAGAAGCATTTTACATAGACTCGAATTGTTGGGGAGGCTGTCCAAGTGGGCCATCGAGCTAAGAGAGCACAATATCATATATCAGCCTCAAACAACGATAAAGTAGCAAGTGCTCGCCAACTTCGTCACAGACATCAGCATAAAGATAATGCCTGAGGTCAAGAAGGAAGCTGTCCAAGCTTCTCTTCAATAACAAGACCTCTGGGTCCTATACACCAACGACATATCTAATGCTTTTGGTTTTGGACTGGGAATCGTACTCGAGGTCCCTACGGGAAAAGTAATTCGTCAGTCCATAAGAGGCCCAAATATGACTAACAACGAGGCCGAGTATGAGGCCGTAATTACAGGATTGAGACTAGCACTCAAATATAGGGCGAAGCTGTTGAAATTCCATTGTGATTCACAGCTCGTAGTCAATCAAGTCATATGAACTTCCCAAATCAAATAACAAAGGTTGCAAAAATATCAAACCGAGTTCTACAAGCTACTGCCCAATTTCGACGAATACCATCTCGACTAGATCCCATGAGCCCTGAATATCGAAGCAGACGGCCTCGCCAAACTAGTTGCAGCCACCAAAAGCATCACAACCAGGGATAAAAGTATGATCTATCTCCTCAACTCGCCGTTGGACCAAATCGAGGTAATATCTATAAGTTTAACTTGGGATTGTCACAATTTTAATATCACCTACTTGCAGGACGGCACACTCCCAAACGACAAAAAAGAAGCCGAAAACTAAGAATGCAGGCAGTCAGATATAGCCTCCTCCATAACAACTCATACAAGAGAACATACTGTGGCCCTCTGGCAAAGTGTTTGGGTCCAAACCAAATCCAGCACGTCCTCGAAGAAGTCCATGAAGGCCATTGCGACACTCATTCCGGTGATCAAGCGCTCGTTAGATGTCTCATACGGGCAGGATACTTTTGGTCGACCATTATAAAGACGGTCCATAATTTGTGAAGAAATGCTAAAAATGTCAGAAATATGCCCCAATAATTCACCAAACAGGCGAACATCTCCACTCAGTCACCTCTCCATGGCCATTCATCAAGTGGGGAATGGACATCGTAGGCCCCCTTCCACCAGGGCGAGGTAATGTACGATCTCTTTTAGTTTTAGCTGACTATTTCTCTAAATAGGTGGAAGCAGGAGCTTTTACCCAAATATGCGAACAAGAGGTAATTGCCTTCATATGGAAAAACATCATTTGCCAATTTAGCCTACCCAAAAAGATCAGCTGCGACAACAAACCCCGGTTCACGAGAAAGAAAACGGCTGAATTCCTTGAGAGATGGAATATTAAGAGGATACTTACAACCCCTTATCACCCAGCAGGTAATGGGCAGGTAGAATCATCCAACAAGTCCATATTAAACATCATAAAGAAAAAACTCAAAGATGCCAAGTGACTGTGGCCGAAAATACTCCCAGAAATATTATGGGCGTATAGAACCACCTTGAAGACAAACACATGAGAGATGACCTACTCTCTAGTCTACAGAACCAAAACAGTTATACCAATCGAGGTCGAAGAGCCAACCTAAGATATTCCCATGAAAGCGGCACGAGCAATGACGAGAGTAGAAGACAAGAGCTCGATCAGATCGATGAACAAAGAGACATGGGTACATATGATGGTCTCCCAAAAATAGATAGAGGAACATTAATGCAAGAAAAATGCAAAGGTTCGATCGCTCAAAGTCGGAGACTATGTACTCAAGGCCAAAATCCAAGCAAGCAGAGATCCATGAGAAGGTAAACTGGAAATGATATAGGATGGTCCGTATAAAATTATAGCCAAAGCAAACAAGGGTTCATTCCAACTAGAGACAATGGAAGGAAAACAATTATCGAACAATTGGAACATCAGCCACCTCAAATACTTCAACTTCTAAATGGAAGAAACACCCCCAAGTCGTACTCTTTTTCCCTTATTTGAGTTTTGTCCCATTAGGGTTTCCTCAAGGGTTTTTTTAATGAGGCAACGAAATGGACACTTCAAGTCGAAGTATGCGAAGAAGGGACTGGTTTCTCTTACATTTCCCGACTCCTCAATACTCTCCAAGTCGAACAATGATGGGACTGGATAGATTGAGACTTGGGACTGGGATACCAGCCAATGCCTAAAGTTTGTAACTTTCTCTAATTATTTAATCAGAGTAACAATGTCAAAGTATTAGAAACTTACGTTTATCAAAACTGCCTTAACAAAAGGTTAAGTTTGACCCAGCTAGAACAAACACCTATCGGCCCTCGGTCGTGCTTTAACAAAAGGTTAAGTTCAACCCAGCTCAAACAAACACCTATTGGCCCTTGTCCACGCCTTAACAAAAGGTTAAATTTGACCCAGCTCGAACAAACACCTATCGGCCGTTGGCCGCGCCTTAACAAATGGTTAAGTTTGACCCAACTCGAACAAACACCTATCGGCCCTCGGTCGTGCCTTAACAAAAGGTTAAGTTCGACCCAGATCAACTAAACACCTATCGGCCCTCATCCGCGTCTTAACAAATTGGTTAAGTTTGACCCAGCTCGAACAAACACCTATCGGCATTCGGCTACAATCTAAGAAAAGGTTAAGTTCGACCCAACTCGAACAAACACCAACCGACCCTTGGCCACAACTTGACATAAGATCAAAATTGACCAAGTTCAAATAAAACCCATTAGCCAAATCTACACAAAGAGACATACTCGACCTATGTAAATGAATGGTTGATATGGCCCGTAAATATTCGTCCCCAAGGCTATAACCAACTATAAGACGACGACAATAAAAATAGCAGAAAGCATAACGAGCAAACAACAGAAACAAAAATATACAAGTACAGAAACAAATGAAAGGAATGAAAGAAGATGTAAAAATCAATTTTAATATTCCCCATGTATATAAAGAGTTTTTTAATAAAGGCTCCTGAAGAAACCGGCAAAAACACACAAAAAAGTCTAGCAGAAAAACTACTGGCCATCGCCATCACGACCCTCTGCACCCTCATCAGCTTGGCTTCCAACAACGTCATCTCCCCGACCACTAATGCCCTCAACATCTCGGTTCCCAACACCCTCACCAACCTCACCTTGAGGATAAATGGTATCATACCAGGCATCCTCCTCATGTCTGTCTATGCCCTCTTCCCCATCCTCCTTATCAAGTCGAGGTGTGGCATGATCGTACCCATAAACAACTCGAGATTCGCGAGCCTTAACCCGAGCATCCTCAAAGGCCACCTCAGAAATAGAGCCCACTATGTGCAAGTCCCGAAACACATCTAGTCAATCCTCGGCGTGGATCCACTCTTCGTATAACTCTCAAGGGACACTAGGGAAATCAGAAGCAAGGAAAGACGACGGTCGCACAAGTAGTTGAGCCCTCTCAGCCTCCAAGGTGGTTACTCGGTCATGAAGGTCAGAGCTCTCCTTTTCTAGTTCCTCAATCCTCTCCTTGAGCCGGTCCTCTTTAGATCTCGTCGTTGATTGCTCATTTTTCCGCTTAGCCTGAAGAGTCATATTCGCCAACTCGAGGATTTATGCCTTCCTCCGAGTGTCCAACCAGGAGGACTCTACCTTCACAAGATCCTCCTATTTCTCGAAAATCTTGCTGCTGAGGGTCACCGCCTAAAACCGGCACTCTTCAAGTTGACCTCACAACTGGACCACTTAGGCTTGAAGATCACTGCATTAGGCCTCAAACTCCTCCTCTTTGCTCCTCAATGTCCCTTTGAGGAGGCTACACTTCTCTATGGCCAGCACCAACTCCTCGTCCCTCTTCCTTAAGTCTTCACTCAGGGACCACATATCACTGCCCTCGCAAATCCAACTTCAGAGGTCCCGGTATATACTGTAGTACACAGTATATTTCCTTTTCAGCTTCATGAAGATCTCTTTGCGCCTTTTCTCCCTTTAGGCACTCTCAATTTCCAGAATCACTATCTGTAAATAAAGGAAAATATTTAGAACTTAGAATGTCCAAAAAACATTAGAAAAGGGTCGTACAATAGTACTTACCCTGAGAGCAAGGCCGACAATGCTCTTCGACAGGGCACTATCATCTATATCCTTGAGGGTCCTACCATCGACGTCGGAATAGAGAGGGCCAAGGGTAGGGATTGTGATGGTCCTCAAATCCCCTTGTAACATCACCTAGAGCTGGGTGAGACCATCTTTGATCACTATCAAGTCCTCTAAATTTACATTAAAGCATGACTCGTCATCATCTGCGGAAACATTCTTCCCCCTATCATCAGTAAGCGAGGAAACGTCTAGGGCTGTTTGGGAGGATGATGCCTCCTCTTGTCACGAGAGTGCATGTTTGCTATCAATAGACACCTCCTCGATCTCTCTCTCCTCAAAATATAGGGGCACACCTACATCAACTTTACCTGACTTTGGGCCTCAAAACTCGGTTCAACATCATTATTTACAAAAATTGTCGCTGTCTCACGAAACGTGAAACCCCCTTCTGCAATGTAAACGACCAAAGGGACTTCCAACCATATCCATGGACCTCCTCTTATGAGGCTGAAGATCCTCATCGTTGGGTGAGTCTTCGCCGTCCTCATCAACAAGTGAAAATAATGGAGAAGCAGAAGTCGCAGCGTCTGGAACAGGGATGGGGGCGGAAACATCGACATATGGAATTTGGATGAAGGTAGGAGTGGTAATGGTTGAGACATGGGCGGATATTGAAGGCGTAGTGGCCCTCCTCTTCCGAAATGTGGGTACGAGGGCCCTCGACCTCCTCATAGCCCCACTGACCGAACCTAGAGAAAAATTGAAAAGTAAGGAATCATCATAAGGGACAGACATAGGTAGAAGAGCCACAACGTCGATGATAGGAAAGTGATTACCTGCCAAGGGAAGAGACGACCTGAAATTCTGAGAAAATCTAGACTAGTCACGTATCCCCGCTGTATGGGGAAGGATTAGTCTGACCGAGTCATTAATATGGGTTACCAACTACAGAGGTTGTATAATAGCTGTAGAAAAGGAAGAGATGAATAACCAACCCACATCAAGAAAAATGTTAAAAAAATAAACAAATACGAGCACTTACGATGGGGTTCCAGGCCTTAGGGAAACCGGCAGTGGCGGATACCACGACCTCAGTCCTGACAAAGAAATAATCAAACAAGAAGTGACGACTAGCCTTGTCTTCAATCCTCACCACCAAGCATTCCGCCCCCACCATGGTGGCGAAGATTCAACAATGTCCCTCGATAGAAATGGGGAGCGAAGAGGTGAATCAGGTGGCGTACTGTAATCTAAACGTTGGCCAGTTCGACAAACTTCGCTAACATTTTGACCACCTTGAAGATGTAAGGAGTGAGATACGCCAAGAATATGTTATAGTAGTGGCATAATTCTTCTATCAACGACGGTAGATGGAAGGAATAGTCTATTATGAACGGATATGTGTAATAGGCACAGAATCCAGGACGATGGACCCGCACTTCGTCGTCACCCGCGGGGACCAACTCCACATGACCAGGCAGTCCAACTCTAGCCTTAAATTTGGCTAAACACTCAACCATCATTGTAGAATGGAAACTCTCACTCACCAGTTTCGACGCCTTGTAGAAATTAGGTTTAGCATCAGGGTACTGAGGTACAACCTCCTCTACAGTTGGGAGAGTTTCATCCTCAACAACAACTGCAGCGTCTTCCCCTTGATCAGGGAAAATGACATCTAGAGGGATAGAATGATCTTCCATGTAGTTATATGATGGGAGGTTTGACATTGTTGTAGAAAGAGACAAAGAAGTAGAGAAAGCAATAGATAAGGATAAAAGTTCTGCGAAGGAGAAGAAGGATTTCTGCTTAATAAATAGAAGGAGTGTGGAAAAATTTCAAAATCAACTAACCCTCTCCTTATAAGGTTTGGGGGCACAAGAATCGAAATAGCTGATCATGATTAGCATAAAGATTGAAACAGCAGAACCAATCAAGGGTCACACGAGAATCGATGATATGCGTAAGGAAACAAAGTCATCATGACGCATGACGTCATGACATTACTCCTTCTCTTGGACCAGACTGCTCCAACAAATTACCAAGGAAATTCAAGGAAATTGATATACGCGGCCCACAGAGAGCCACGTTGCTTGCTCGCTACAACGACCACGATTCGTATAGCTGTTGATACCCAATTTTTCCTTGTATATTTTCAATATGCAAACAACTTTCAAAATAGTATATGTATACATATATAAGTGTGTCCAAATGTTTAATCATTTTCCTTAATTTTTTAAGATTTTAAACCAATTTATTCCCCTATTTTATTCATAAAAACCCAATAATAATTTCCAAAGTTATCATTTTGGCAATTCATTTATTGGATTCTCATATTTATACTAAAATATAGCTAAAATATATTTTGCATATTTTTACAAATTTATTTAGTACTTTTAAAACTAAATTGCATATAATTGCAATATTAGCCTCTTTTGGATTTAATTATGATTATATCTATAAAAATTAAGTCCAGTATTTTAATTTGATAATTATATACTATTAGTCATTTTAGTACCTTAATTTATTTCCAAAAATTATTTTACTATTTTTTATAAATCAAATAGGGAAAAGTGGCTATTTAAATGTTAGCCCAATTTCATTTCGATTATAGGCCCAATTCGGACCCCAATTGAATTCAATTTAAACCCAACTTTACCCCGACCCAATTCCCATTCAAACCGACCCATGACCCTTTTAAACAACCCACCCGGATTCCCGTTTAATCTCAGCCGTTGATCGCCTAGATCAACGACTCACATTAACCCTTTCCTAAATTAATTCCCAACTACCCCCAAACCCTAACTATTTCTTACCTACAACCACCTTTGTATCCCACTTCTCTCTGAATCATCTCTCAAACCCCTCTCAAACCCTAGCTGCCGCCCTCAACTACCACCCGAAAACCTCCCAAATCCATGGCTTCCAAGACTATTGGAGGCCTGTATCCACCTCCTTTGGCTCAGACCTGGGTTGATTTCAGTTTATGGTTGTTCTCCGGTCATCTCTGATCTTCCCCCGGCCAGCTATGGCTATTCGATTTTGATTCTTGACTCTCCTCCTTATTTCGATGGTCTTCAAAACCTTTCTCTCCATTTGGGGTTCTTCTGAAACCCTAACCTTTAAGGTTCTTCCGATTTATTTTAGATCTATTTTAGATCTGTGTTTGCTCTAAACATTTTTCCTCAAAGTTTCTTCTAAGACTCTACCTTCAAAACCTTTATCCTTTCCGATTAGGTTTTCTGTTAAGTTGTTTGACACATTTTGCTGTGTTTCCTTATGCCATTCTTCTACTTGAGTTTGCTTGTTAAGGGCCTTAACTATTTTCGAGGTTTCCGATTCTATTTTTGTTAGTATTTGTTCGATTTATTTGTTTTTCATCTCTAGACTCGATTGGTGGTAAAAACCCTAATATTTTAGGTTCATTAGAGTTCTGAGACCATTTGCTGTGTGATTTACTTGTTCATCATCTCTGATTGGTTTGGGGGCCTATTCGAGCTTCTGAAGTTGTTTCACCTGTTTGAAGTTGCTCGATTGGATTCGAAATCCTTTTTGTTTCAGCATTTGTTTCTTTATGTGATTTGGTTTCTTGCAATCATTGAATCTAGACTATACTTTTCAGAAAGGGCCTTTTTTTACTTGACCCTTTTGCATGCTTCTGATACTCTCTCTTGTCTCTATTACTAAGCTAATGAAGTTGACTTATGTGACTACCATGATTCGATAGTTCACTGTCTACTAACTTTGTGATTGTTATTGCATGATGCTTCTCTTTTCCATAGTTTAACTTTGTGAAACGCAAGAGCTATTGTCATCCGTCCATGCAGGCACGAAAAAACTTGAGGGTCAATTAAAGCTCGAGTAGCAACGCGACTCGGAGACTGAATCAAAATAGTTGAAACACAAATGCCCAAGGGCAAGGAATAAGAACAATCATCATCCGCCCATGCAGGAACGGGAGATCGGAGGTCAGGTAAGCTCGAGTCAAAGCCTGACTCGGAGACTAGGCCTAAATAGTTGGGCAAAGCACAAAGGCCCTGACGCCTACTCACGTAAAAAATCGCACTTAAGAGCCTCCGGGCCTATCTAGTGAGCTCCAGATCCACATGGCTCCTGCCAGACACCAAAACCATCCCGTCTGGTCGAAAGCAACGCAGAAAGAGATACAAAAGAGATAAAGCTTCAAGTTTTCTCTTATTTTACACACACAAAAGGCGCGCTCTATATCTACAAACATGCTCTACAAATATCAAATACAAAATGGAAAAACGACGAAATCGATGCTCTACTCCAGAAGGCTACAGTCTACCATCCCCAGATTCGCTCTCCGTGATGTCAACGAGAAGTGACCGATCATCGCGCTCGTCCGTCCTTGCTCGAGCCAACTCCTCCGAGAGAACAAATCCCCTAGCGCCGATCTCTTCGAGTACCTCTCTTCGGGATCTACAATGAACATATTCCGCGATCCTAATCTCACGATCAAAGGGCCGCTTCAACTCGGCTTGAGCATCAGCAACGTCCTTCATATGAATTGCCATCTCGTTATCAGCTTTGGTCCGACTTAATTCTACTTCAGCCCGGGCATCGATTATCTTAGCCCTGACCTTCGGGAGATCGGACTCAAGCTTCGTGATAATATCCGCTTGAACTGTAGCATTGTCATAAGCCAAGCGGAGTTGGGCCTCAAAGGCGGGAACCTTGGCCAAGGCGCCCCTCTCCTCTAAAGCTTGAGCCTGCACCTGAGCCCTCAGTTCACTGCAAGCATTCCTGACTCGGTTGGCTTCGCCCTTAAGGTACTCCAAAGCCTCCATCTTTTTCTACAGTTAACATAGGGAAAGGGATTAACCTTAAGGGTCGAAAAGAGCAAAATGCGTACTACGAAAGGTTACCTGCTCCATCAAATAGCTCTCATAATTCGAGCTCCGATACGCCTCATATTGCCAGTGCATAAACTTAATTTCCTTCTCCTCGCTAAGGAGCCTAAGGGACTCACCTCATCCAGAGCTTTCTGAAGCCTAGTCCCATGACAGAGCAACTCAAACCTAAGCGTATCAAAGGCCAGCAAAAGAAAAACTCGATAAAGAAAGGAAGACACGAAATACAGAAAGACTAAGCCGAAACTCACCATGAAGTGAAACCGGCGGACTTCCTCGAAGGCGGAGCACACTCCTGTTGGTCCTGCCCCTTCGGCCCTAAAAAAACCAACCTCGGGCAAAGCATATTCACTTGGAGGAACCACCGTTCTAGAATCGAACACTCCAGGAACAACAGGCTCGGGAAACGTCCTCTCCTCGAAGACACGGGCCCGTTGAGCCCCATTAAAAGCTCCACCACACGGTGGGTGCAAATCCCGTTTATCGCCATCATCCCTCACCTCGAAAGCCAATGACTCCTTCTCTCTAGAAGAGCATAGCCTCGCCCCAAGGAACCGTCCGATACCTACAATGGCAAAGCTGGTACAAAAGAAAGAGGAAAATGTCATCTCAAATATATGAAGACCAAGGTAGGAGTAGCGTATGCGCATACCCTGGTATTTCGCTTCCCATCTGTCATGGGACACAACTCGCCACCTACGCTCATCGCAAGCCGAATGGCTCGCCAACTTCCGGACCTAGCCGGGTAGATTGAGAATTTCACCCGACGTCCATGAAGTGCTGCAAAAGGGAGGAGACACAATTACCCAACTGGTTTTCACTATAAACAAATCTAAGGAAGCACAAGACACTCCACTCACGTGCCTAATTCCATCCCTTGGGAAATGGCATGAGCTCCACGAGGATAATGTCAGCCGTCCGGACCCGGACGAATTAACTGACCCACTCTTGATCCCCATATTCTTCATCATCGACAATAAAGGGTATGGATGAACGGCCCACTAGGTTAACAGGGCCGGTAAAGCCTGACGAAGTGGCTGAGCAGATACATCCTTAGTGATAAAAGGGCCGGTAAAGCCTGACGAAGTGGCTGAACGTGAATTCAAGCCCAACCTTCTCCGCAAAGAACCTCATCATCAACACCACTCACCAGAATGATGGATGTATTTGCGATAAAGTAACCCGATACTTCAAGCAAAATCAAGCACGACCCTATCAAGGGGCCCAAATGCGAAAGGATATAGGTATACGTTCAAGAATCCATCAGTAGAGTCCGTAATACTCTCATCCGGGGAAAGCACCTGCAGGCTATCCCCTCGCTCCATCCGCAGTATCTCCTCATCATCTCTAGATGTTCCTCTCTTATCGAAGGCACAGTCTTCAGAGTGAACTCCCACGGATCCTGAACGCTTGGAGTAGAACTCTTCCCTCCCTGCCGGGCCGGCCCCGAAGTAGCTGCCATGGCTATGGTACAATTGACAAACTAAAGCAAGGACGTGCGCCAATGCTTTTTGAGCCTGAAGAGACGAAGGACCCGATGCCAAGGAAGAGGGATAGCTGTCCAAAATAATGAGATCTCCCAAAGAAGCAAAATCCACCCCACATTTATGTGGGAAACAACAATGATTCGCCTATCCAGAGTAAGCTCCGGGAGGCCAACGGCCTTGGTACAGATCCTGGGGGGGTACCTGACACCAGAGGCATCCGTCGGCAAGAAGTTAGGCCTCAAGGAGTCAACTGTATCGTCTCCAGTCTCGAGGTGGTGCCCTACCTCGAGGATCTCCGCCCAAAAAAAAAAAGTCAGGCTTCGGGAAGTCTTCAACGCCATCATAGAACTCGAGGTGGTACCCGATCTCATGGTTTTCCTTCTAAAAAGAAAAATAAGCACCCAAAGCTCCGATCATGAAGGCTCTAGGAGGGCTCGAGGCATCGCCTAAGTATAGGCAACCCTTCAACGGAAGTCTATCCACTACGCTTTAAAAGGCTATCTGCATCAAGTTCAAAGCAGACCCCCAGGTACTCGAAGCTAACCTTCGCTCAGGATACCACTCTCGAAAGCTCCAAAACTCAGCGTACTATCTCCATGCAACTCGTAGGGCCCGACAGCCCGAGTCTTTCATGTCAATCCAGGCTTGGTTTGAGGTACGACGATGGGATCGGAAAAGAGCCATGTCAATCAGCAGAGGATCGGAAAGAACTCTCGTATCCAAGTTAGATGTCAGTGGTCAACAACAAAGGAAAATATTCAAAGGCCTCAAAGCGCATGAGAACATAAAATAATAGGGCAAAAATCGAAAATAGAAATCAAGGAAATATCTTTGTATTCATAAATATCCATGTACAACAACCCTCGAAGGGTCCTTACATACAATTTCAAAAGCCTACAGAGGATCTCTACACAAAAATGGAGGAACAGAAGGATGTACATGTGATGAAACCTGAGAACCCCGTCCATCCTCGAAGGTCCATCTCCGGTATTAGTATCCTCGAGCGCTGCCCACTCGAGCTCGCATCCTCGAGGGCGATTTCTTCGAATGCCATCTCCTCTAGGTTCCCAGCTCAATCACCCGGAAGGTCCCTGCCGAGGGAAAACATGAAGAAGAGGAAAAGGAGGGGATGCAGAGAAGGCAGAGAAAAGAGGCATGGCCCGCCAAAGCCAAAGGTTGAAGATTCGACGGGCCCCAGCTTCAACGGCCGGTAGTGCCATTTTATCCCTTGGGAAAGGAAAAACCCAAGGGATGAAGTGTCGCACCAGGCCTAAATAGGAGAGTGAGCAGTGGTGCATAGTCCGAATGACTGTCTACAAAAGGGGAGAATCAATTCCACATCTATCACTATCTCAGGAGAACGACAGCAGCAACCGCAGACGTAACAACAACCACAACAGCGATGGGACAACACAGTCGTGCTTGACAAAGGGAAGCTCCAGCAAAAGGCCACAACACAGCCTACAGGAGCTTTGCCGAACGGCCTTAAGGCCATGAGCCCCAAACATAATGTTCAAGGATAAAGGAAGATGATAAGAAGAAATGGGCAAATGAGCCAACGAAGGTACTTGGATAGAAAAGACAACGCCAAAGCACCCCCATTTATAGGGGGTAACGACACGATCATCGAGGCTTGGGAAGATTAACCGGCGGACGCAATTACTGTATTCTTGAAGAATTGAATCGACGGAAGGGCATTCATCTTGGAGAACGGGAATCGACAATGCATTGAATGATGTCACATGCACAAGTCCGTGGGACACCCCGGTTGCCACAAAAGCTTGCACCACAGTTTGCATCATTGGTATGACATCACCATAAGAAGCTCATGGAGTTAGGTTTCAGAATCATTTCCCATCGCTTCGTTCTTGGAAACGCGGATAATATTTGTATGCGGAAAAATCGGAGGACTTAATTTTTCGCTATCAAGCCACTTCAGAAGAATACCTCGAGGCCCCGAGGACGTGGAGCTGTGACTGAGTCCCCTCCCTTGGGGCTCGTCGAGGCCCGACTCAAAGAAGACGAAGGTCGAGGCTAGGGCAGAAGGGGAAGTTCCCAAGGCACATGGCTATTTCTGACGAAGTCGGCCTATCCAGAGCCAATGCCGAAGAGTCACGTCTAGCCGTCCCATCTCCATACTTTATAATTAACGCATGTTCTACTATAACCGGGTTCCCCTCCTATATAAAGGGAACCCACACTACTTTGTAAAGGGCTGATGTTGCTCCAAGTATTCTCCAAAAGATCAATAATCTCTCTCTCTCTCTCTCCCTCTCTCTCTCTCTCTCTCTGTGTGTGTCTCTTTTCTATCTAACTTGTTCGTCCTTACTAGCTCGAGGCTACTCTTAGCATTATTAGTTTCATATCCGTTCTTCATTTATTGGTTGGTATAGGCCATAAGGAGCCTTGTTTAAACATAACTTAACTGTTAGCCCATTCCCGACCACCCCCGATAGCTCGAGATCGAGTCAAATATCGACCCCGAGGCTTCTTCATTGACCTGTCCGAGGCTCGGACGGCAAGCCCCTGGGTTTGATTACTACACCATTTTAGCTCATATTTCTTCATTAATCCTCATACTCTTAGCATCTACTGCTCTAACAACTGTCATAAAAATAGATCACGTATTTTTAGAATCCCAATTACAAATTTAATTGTTGTTACCATTTTCACGGTAAATAGTTTGAGCTAAGTGACTTATTTAACCTTGTGTAGGGGAAATTCCCCTTAGAATTTGGTATTGTTATGGTAATTTATAATATGTGAAGGTCGTGTACGCGAGGTGACGAGTGCGTACACGGGGTAATATTGAAAATCTGATTTTTCCTAAGAATTTTCCTTTTATTTCCTTAATTGAGTTACTTTAGCATGTGTTGCCATCATGTTTAGCCTAATTTCACATGTCTACATGTCTTATCTCTTATTTTGCAACTCGTACAACATGCTTAGTTGAATTATCTGCTTCTATGTGGGATTCTTTACTTGAAAATGCTATACTTGAACTATCATTGTTTCAATTGTTGTGTTTTGGTTTTCGTGATTAATGTTGAGGTGATTGGTTGGTTGTTGCGCGAGGTTTTTGCCGTGTGGTTGCTATTGTTGCACGAGGTTTCTGTTGAGCGATTGTTATTGTTTGCATGAGGTTTCTGTCGTGCCGTTGTGATTATTTATACGTATGCGGTGGTATAAGGCCTAGGCGTTGAAACACAAGCGGTGAGATAAGGTGGGCTTGATACGCGTGGCGTAAGGGATCTACTAGAAGCCATGCGGTGTGATAAGGTGGAATAAAATGCGGGGTGCTATTTTGGGAAAATGATTTTCAAAACAAAAATATAAACGCTCCCACGAAGATATAAGGAAAGAGTGTGAGCTATTTTTACTTTTTGGACTACGAGGCAGTACCTCGGGAGTGCCCTAGTGTTCTTTTCTATTTGCTGCATTGTTTGTGGTTGTTTTTCCTTAATCTGTAAGATTCTTGTTTCCTTCCGTATTGTATTATTATTGTTTCATTTCCCTACCATTTTATTATATCATTATATCTTCTGCCTTGTTTCTTATATTTCCAGTAGGGCCCTAACTTGACCTTGTCACTATTCTGCCGAGGTTAGGCTTGACACTTACTGGGTATAGTTGTGGTGTACTCATACTACGCTTCTGCACATATTTTGTGCAGATCTAGGTACATCCTATCAGCCTCGATATTAGAGTGTTACATTGCTGCTTGGAGACTTCAAGGTACACCTACCCGCATCTGCATGCCTTGGAGTCTCCTTCTATCCTGTCTTTTCCTTGTTTCCTTATGTTTCTTGGTAGAGATGATGCATAGGATTGTGCAACAATATATCTAGAGCTTGTGACTTATATCTACCAGGTTTTGGGAGTTGTATATACTTTGAGTTGCAGTTTTTGCTTTATACAGTTGCTGAAGTTTTGAGCTTTTACATTATTATTTCAATTATTTTGCATTCTTGTTAGGCTTACCTAGTCTTAGAGACTAGGTACCATCACGACATCCTACATAGGGAAATTGGGGTCGTGACTACAATGCAGGTGACAACGTCCTCATCGCCGTTTTGAAGAGGATGGAAGAAACGGAGAATGAGAACAAAACGCTCATAGACCAAATGAAAGAGCACCAAGAACAAGTTGACATTATACCGGGTGCCCCTAAGCTACTGCCGAAGAGGGACGTTGGCAGGTTCATAGAGAAGCCATATACCGAGGATGCAACCGTGCATGCCATACCAAAGACCTTTAAAATGCCGCCATATCTCAGGATATATGACAGAACAACCGACTTCGAAGATCATGTGACCCATTATGTCACTGCCATGAAGGGAAACAATCTCCCCAAGGAACAAGAGTCCTCTATTTTGCCAAAGAAATTTGGCGAAGCCCTCACGGGAGGGGCATTAACATGGTATTCAAAGCTACCATCCCGCTCAATAGAAACCTTCAAAGAAATGGCCGATAAGTTCGTGACGGTGCATGCCGGGGTCAAGAAAGCCAAAACAAGAGTAAAAGACATCTTCGTCATCAAGTAGTCCCCAGGAGAGGGACTGAGGGATTTCCTCACTCGATTCGATAGGGAAAGGATGACCCTACAAAATGTGTCTGAAGGGATGGCAGTCGAATCCTTTTAGAATGAGTTAAGTAGAGAGGGTTCAAGAGCGACCAGAAAATGGTTGAGTTGATTGATGAAGTAACCTCCGACCACTTGGGACGAAACCCATAATGCTTACTGTGCTGAAGTCCGAGCAGAAAATGACGACCTTAACGGACCGACTCGACAGCTTGTCTCGGTACAAGCCAAGCCTAGGAAAGAATGAAGATAAAACATAAGGAGAGATCACCCGATCTCACAACTAAATAAGGAACGACATCAGCCATACGTCAGGGCCCCCACCCCTCCTTGCCTCTACTATGATGATGGCCCATCTAGACCGAGGACAAGGACTCATTGGAATGAGAGAGGTATGCCCCCTTGTTGTCTGCTCGCAATTTTTGTGTGTCACCTACATAAATAATCTATGCCCCGGAGAAACTCAGAACAAATGTGAATTGGCCGCCAAAGATGAGGTCCGACCCGAGCAACAGAAAATCTGACGACCTCTACAAATTCCACCAGGAATGTGGACACAAGACAGAAGATTGCATCACCCTAAGGCAAGAGGTTGTGAAAATGTTGCAGCAAGGACACCTCAAAGAGCTGTTAAGCGACAAGGGGAGGAACAACTTTGCCTAAGGACGTGAACCCCAAGGCCTGCCAAAGCCGTCGTCACCGGCTCGTACTATCAATATGATTATCGACAGCAGCGATGGTGCCTCCATCAATGACGTTAAGTTCACTGCCACTCACAAGATCAAAAAATATATCACACACGAACTGTATGATGGACTCGAAGAAAGTATCATCTTCGACGATTCAGATGCCGACGGTTTGACTTTCCCTCACAAAGATGCTCTCGTAATTACTTTATGACTTTTAGATACTGAAGTCAAACGCATCATGGTAGACGATGGGAGTGGAGCGTGCATTATGCATCCCCGAGTCCTCGCCCAAATGAGACTTGAGGACAAGATAGTGCCACACTGCATCACACTAACTGATTTTAATAATGTATTTGAATGGACGTAGGGTGAAATTGCACTCCCCGTCTTGGTTGGCGGCATAACTCTAGATCAACGTTCCACATCATGGACCAGGTCACCGTATACAACGCCATAGTAGGACAATCGTGGATACATCACATGAGAGTCGTCCCCCCAGCCTATACCAAGTGATCAAGCTCCCAACACCTTGGGGAACATTCAGCATACAGGGAGAACAATGCACATCTGGAATGCTACCGTATCACCTTTGATAGCACGATAACCCAACAGAATAAAGATAAGGAAAAAGAGACACAACAATCAACAGGGTCGTGGTCGATGCAAGAAGCGACCGGGGACGTCATCATGGATGCTGAAACGGTCGAAGCAGTGGACTCAATTATGGAGGACCTTGACCCTGTTCAAATATATCCCAGCAACCCCAGCAAAAAGCCTACATCAGCTGCAAACTTCGAGAACTAGGTAAATTTAGCCAATTTTTAATAACTAACACAAGTTTATTTGCTTTTAGCAATGCAGATATGCCGGGCATCCCCAAGGAGATCGCCACATGCAAATTGAATGTCGATCCCCCCAGTAAGTCAAGTCATATGAAAATTCAACCCCACCATTAATGATGCCATCTACGAAGAGGTAGTGAAGCTATTAAAAAATGGCTCAATCAGGGAAACAAAATACCCCAAGTGGATAGCCAACGTAGCCAACGTAGTGATGGTCAAAAAGAAAAATGGGAAATGGAGGATATGTGTATATTTCACACACTTAAACAAAGAATGGCCCAAGGATTCATTCCCGATGCCACATATTGACCGACACATCAACGCAACAGCCGAGCACGAGCTGCTGACTTTCCTGTACTCGTACTCGAGATATAACCAGAAACTTATGGAAGAAGAGGACCAGGAGAAAACCACATTCATCACCGACTGAGGAACATATTGTTATAGGGACATGTCATTCGGTTTGAAGAACGTAGGAGGCACCTATCAAATATTGGTCACTAGAATGTTCAAAGACCAACTTGGCAAGACCATGGAGGTATATATTGACGACATGCTAGTCAAATCCGTAAGGGCGGAGGACCATATCGACCATTTGAAGGAAGCTTTCGACATACTAAAATTGTACGAAATGAAAATAAACCTAGACAAATGCACGTTTGTTGTAGCCTCGGGAAAGTTTTTTGTGTTTCTTACTGTCACAACGAGGGATCAAAGTCAACCCGGACCAAATCAAAGCTATCGATGGAATATCGGAGAAACTAACCACTAAGAAGTAGTCCAAAGGTTGACTAGTCGGATCGCCGCCCTATCGAGATTTATTTCATGGTCATCCGGTAGATGTCATAGATTTTTTGGCATGCTCAAAAAGGATAATGACCTCGAGTGGATGCCCGATTGCAAACAATTTATGCGAGAACTAAAGGCGTATCTATCATCACCACCTCTACTCTCGAAGCCCGAACCTAGGGAACACCTCCTCATCTACCTCGCCTACCCCGAAGTGGCAGTAAGTGTAGTCCTATTCCGAGAAAATAAAGGTACACAATATCTCATCTATTACATTAGTAAAACACTCGTCGACACCGAGATGAGGTACCCACACCTCGAGAAACTGGCCCTGGCACTGGTCGTTGCTTCACAAAAGCTTAGACTCTATTTCTAGTGCCACCCTATCTTGGTCGTTACCATCTTCCTTTTAAGAAGCATTTTACATAGACTCGAATTGCTGGGGAGGCTGTCCAAGTGGGCCATCGAGCTAAGAGAGCACAATATCATATATCAGCCTCAAACAACGATAAAGTAGCAAGTGCTCACCAACTTCGTCACAGACATCAGCATAAAGATAATGCCTGAGGTCAAGAAGGAAGCCGTCCAAGCTTCTCTTCAATCACAAGACCTGTGGGTCCTATACACCGACGACATATCTAATGCTTTTGGTTCCGGACTGGGACTTGTACTCGAGGTCCCTACGAAAAAAGTAATTCGTCAGTCCATAAGAGGCCCAAATATGACTAACAACGAGGCCGAGTATGAGACCGTAATTGCAGGATTGAGACTAGCACTCAAATATAGGGCGAAGCTGTTGAAATTCCATTGTGATTCACAGCTCGTAGTCAATCAAGTCATATGAACTTCCCAAATCAAATAACAAAGGTTGCAAAAATATCAAACCGAGTTCTACAAGCTACTGCCCAATTTTGACGAATACCATCTCGACTAGATCCCATGAGCCCTGAATATCGAAGCAGACGGCCTCGCCAAACTAGTCGCAGCCACCAAAAGCATCACAACAAGGGATAAAAGTATGATCTATCTCCTCAACTCGCCGTTGGACCAAATCGAGGTAATATCTACATGTTTAACTTGGGATTGTCACAATTTTAATATCACCTACTTGCAGGACGGCACACTCCCAAACGACAAAAAAGAAGCCGAAAACTAAGAATGCAGGCAGTCAGATATAGCCTCCTCCATAACAACTCATACAAGAGAACATACTGTGGCCCTCTGGCAAAGTGTTTGGGTCCAAACCAAATCCAGCACGTCCTCGAAGAAGTCCATGAAGGCCATTGCGACACTCATTCCGGTGATCAAGCGCTCGTTAGATGTCTCATACGGGCAGGATACTTTTGGTCGACCATTATAAAGACGGTCCATAATTTGTGAAGAAATGCTAAAAATGTCAGAAATATGCCCCAATAATTCACCAAACAGGCGAACATCTCCACTCAGTCACCTCTCCATGGCCATTCATCAAGTGGGGAATGGACATCGTGGGCCCCCTTCCACCAGGGCGAGGTAATGTACGATCTCTTTTAGTTTTAGCTGACTATTTCTCTAAATAGGTGGAAGCAGGAGCTTTTACCCAAATATGCGAACAAGAGGTAATTGCCTTCATATGGAAAAACATCATTTGCCAATTTAGCCTACCCAAAAAGATCAGCTGCGACAACAAACCCCGGTTCACGAGAAAGAAAACGGCTGAATTCCTTGAGAGATGGAATATTAAGAGGATACTTACAACCCCTTATCACCCAGCAGGTAATGGGCAGGTAGAATCATCCAACAAGTCCATATTAAACATCATAAAGAAAAAACTCAAAGATGCCAAGGGACTGTGGCCGAAAATACTCCCAGAAATATTATGGGCGTATAGAACCACCTTGAAGACAAACACATGAGAGATGCCCTACTCTCTAGTCTACAGAACCAAAACAGTTATACCAATCGAGGTCGAAGAGCCAACCTAAGATATTCCCATGAAAGCGGCACGAGCAATGACGAGAGTAGAAGGCAAGAGCTCGATCAGATCGATGAACAAAGAGACATGGGTACATATGATGGTCTCCCAAAAATAGATAGAGGAACATTAATACAAGAAAAATGCAAAGGTTCGATCGCTCAAAGTCGGAGACTATGTATTCAAGGCCAAAATCCAAGCAAGCAGAGATCCATGAGAAGGTAAACTGGAAATGATATAGGATGGTCCGTATAAAATTATAGCCAAAGCAAATAAGGGTTCATTCCAACTAGAGACAATGGAAGGAAAACAATTATCGAACAATTGGAACATCAGCCACCTCAAATACTTCAACTTCTAAATGGAAGAAACACCCCCAAGTCGTACTCTTTTTCCCTTATTTGAGTTTTGTCCCATTAGGGTTTCCTCAAGGGGTTTTTTAATGAGGCAACGAAATGGACACTTCAAGTCGAAGTATGCGAAGAAGGGACTGGTTTCTCTTACATTTCCCGACTCCTCAATACTCTCCAAGTCGAACAATGATGGGACTGGATAGATTGGGACTTGGGACTGGGATGCCAGCCAATGCCCAAAGTTTGTAACTTTCTCTAATTATTTAATCAGAGTAACAATGTCAAAGTATTAGAAACTTACGTTTATCAAAACTGCCTTAACAAAAGGTTAAGTTTGACCCAGCTAGAACAAACACCTATCGGCCCTCGGTCGTGCTTTAACAAAAGGTTAAGTTCAACCCAGCTCAAACAAACACCTATTGGCCCTTGTCCACGCCTTAACAAAAGGTTAAATTTGACCCAGCTCGAACAAACACCTATCGGCCGTTGGCCGCGCCTTAACAAATGGTTAAGTTTGACCCAACTCGAACAAACACCTATCGGCCCTCGGTCGTGCCTTAACAAAAGGTTAAGTTCGACCCAGATCAACTAAACACCTATCGGCCCTCATCCGCGTCTTAACAAATTGGTTAAGTTTGACCCAGCTCGAACAAACACCTATCGGCATTCGGCTACAATCTAAGAAAAGGTTAAGTTCGACCCAACTCGAACAAACACCAACCGACCCTTGGCCACAACTTGACATAAGATCAAAATTGACCAAGTTCAAATAAAACCCATTAGCCAAATCTACACAAAGAGACATACTCGACCTATGTAAATGAATGGTTGATATGGCCCGTAAATATTCGTCCCCAAGGCTATAACCAACTATAAGACGACGACAATAAAAATAGCAGAAAGCATAACGAGCAAACAACAGAAACAAAAATATACAAGTACAGAAACAAATGAAAGGAATGAAAGAAGATGTAAAAATCAATTTTAATATTCCCCATGTATATAAAGAGTTTTTTAATAAAGGCTCCTGAAGAAACCGGCAAAAATACACAAAAAAGTCTAGCAGAAAAACTACTGGCCATCGCCATCACGACCCTCTGCACCCTCATCAGCTTGGCTTCCAACAACGTCATCTCCCCGACCACTAATGCCCTCAACATCTCGGTTCCCAACACCCTCACCAACCTCACCTTGAGGATAAATGGTATCATACCAGGCATCCTCCTCATGTCTGTCTATGCCCTCTTCCCCATCCTCCTTATCATGTCGAGGTGTGGCATGATCGTACCCATAAACAACTCAAGATTCGCGAGCCTTAACCCGAGCATCCTCAAAGGCCACCTCAGAAATAGAGCCCACTATGTGCAAGTCCCGAAACACATCTAGTCAATCCTCGGCGTGGATCCACACTTCGTATAACTCTCAAGGGACACTAGGGAAATCAGAAGCAAGGAAAGACGACGGTCGCACAAGTAGTTGAGCCCTCTCAGCCTCCAAGGTGGTTACTCGGTCATGAAGGTCAGAGCTCTCCTTTTCTAGTTCCTCAATCCTCTCCTTGAGCTGGTCCTCTTTAGATCTCGTCGTTGATTGGTCATTTTTCCGCTTAGCCTGAAGAGTCATATTCGCCAACTCGAGGATTTCTGCCTTCCTCCGAGTGTCCAACTAGGAGGACTCTACCTTCACAAGATCCTCCTATTTCTCAAAAATCTTGCTGCTGAGGGTCACCGCCTAAAACCGGCACTCTTCAAGTTGACCTCACAACTGGACCACTTAGGCTTGAAGATCACTGCATTAGGCCTCAAACTCCTCCTCTTTGCTCCTCAATGTCCCTTTGAGGAGGCTACACTTCTCTATGGCCAGCACCAGCTCCTCATCCCTCTTCCTTAAGTCTTCACTCAGGGACCGCATATCACTGCCCTCGCAAATCCAACTTCAGAGGTCCCGGTATATACTGTAGTACACAGTATATTTCCTTTTCAGCTTCATGAAGATCTCTTTGCGCCTTTTCTCCCTTTAGGCACTCTCAATTTCAAGAATCACTATCTGTAAATAAAGGAAAATATTTAGAACTTAGAATGTCCAATAAACATTAGAAAAGGGTCGTACAATAGTACTTACCCTGAGAGCAAGGCCGACAATGCTCTTCGACAGGGCACTATCATCTATATCCTTGAGGGTCCTACCATCGACGTCGGAATAGAGAGGGCCAAGGGTAGGGATCGTGATGGTCCTCAAATCCCCTTGTAACATCACCTAGAGCTGGGTGAGACCATCTTTGATCACTATCAAGTCCTCTAAATTTACATTAAAGCATGACTCGTCACCATCTGCGGAAACATTCTTCCCTTTATCATCAGTAAGCGAGGAAACGTCTAGGGCTGTTCGGGAGGATGATGCCTCCTCTTGTCACGAGAATGCATGTTTGCTGTCAATAGCCACCTCCTCGATCTCTCTCTCCTCAAAATATAGGGGCACACCTACATCAACTTTACCTGACTTTGGGCCTCAAAACTCGGTTCAACATCATTATTTACAAAAATTGTCGCTGTCTCACGAAACGTGAAACCCCCTTCTGCAATGTAAACGACCAAAGGGACTTCCACCCATATCCACGGACCTCCTCTTATGAGGCTGAAGATCCTCATCGTTGGGTGAGTCTTCGCCGTCCTCATCAACAAGTGAAAATAAGGGAGGAGCAGAAGTCGCAACGTCTGGAACAGGGATGGGGGCGGAAACATCGACATATGGAATTTGGATGAAGGTAGGAGTGGTAATGGTTGAGACATGGGCGGATATTGAAGGCGTAGTGGCCCTCCACTTCCGAAATGTGGGTACGAGGGCCCTCGACCTCCTCATAGCCCCACTGACCGAACCTAGAGAAAAATTGAAAAGTAAGGAATCATCATAAGGGATAAACATAGGTAGAAGAGCCACAACGTCGATGATAGGAAAGAGATTACCTGCCAAGGGAAGAGACGACCTGAAATTCTGAGAAAATCTAGATTAGTCACGTATCCCCGCTGTATGGGGAAGGATTAGTCTGACCGAGTCATTAATATGGGTTACCAACTACAGAGGTTGTATAATAGCTGTAGAAAAGGAAGAGATGAATAACCAACCCACATCAAGAAAAATGTTAAAAAAATAAACAAATACGAGCACTTACGATGGGGTTCCAGGCCTCAGGGAAACCGGCAGTGGCGGATACCACGACCTCAGTCCTGACAAAGAAATAATCAAACAAGAAGTGACGACTAGCCTTGTCTTCAATCCTCACCACCAAGCATTCCGCCCCCACCATGGTGGCGAAGATTCAACAATGTCCCTCGATAGAAATGTGGAGCGAAGAGGTGAATCAGGTGGCGTACTGTAATCTCAACGTCGGCCAGTTCGACAAACTTCGCTAACATTTTGACCACCTAGAAGATGTAAGGAGTGAGATACGCCAAGAATATGTTATAGTAGTGGCATAATTCTTCTATCAACGACGGTAGATGGAAGGAATAGTCTATTATGAACGGATATGTGTAATAGGCACAGAATCCAGGACGATGGACCCGCACTTCGTCGTCACCCGCGGGGACCAACTCCACATGACCAGGCAGTCCAACTCTAGCCTTAAATTTGGCTAAACACTCAACCATCATTGTAGACTGGAAACTCTCACTCACCAGTTTCGACGCCTTGTAGAAATTAGGTTTAGCATCAGGGTACTGAGGTACAACCTCCTCTACAGTTGGGAGAGTTTCATCCTCAACAGCAACTGCAGCGCCTTCCCCTTTATCAGGGAAAATGACATCTAGAGGGATAGAATGATCTTCCATGTAGTTATATGATGGGAGGTTTGACATTGTTGTAGAAAGAGACAAAGAAGTAGAGAAAGCATTAGAGAAGCAATAAAAGTTCTGTGAAGGAGAAGAAGGATTTCTGCTTAATAAATAGAAGGAGTGTGGAAAAATTTCAAAATAAACTAACCCTCTCCTTATAAGGTTTGGGGGCACAAGAATCGAAATAGCTGATCATGATTAACATAAAGATTGAAACAGCAGAACCAATCAAGGGTCACACGAGAATCGATGATATGCGTCAGGAAACAAAGTCATCATGACGCATGACGTCATGACATTACTCCTTCTCTTGGACCAGACTGCTCCAACAAATTACCAAGGAAATTCAAGGAAATTGATATACGCGGCCCATAGAGAGCCACGTTGCTTGCTCGCTACAACGACCACGATTCGTATAGCTGTTGATACCCAATTTTTCCTTGTATATTTTCAATATGCAAAAAACTTTCAAAATAGTATATGTATACATATATAAGTGTGTCCAAATGTTTAATCATTTTCCTTAATTTTTTAAGATTTTAAACCAATTTATTCCCCTATTTTATTCATAAAAACCCAATAATAATTTCCAAAGTTATCATTTTGGCAATTCATTTATTGGATTCTCATATTTATACTAAAATATAGCTAAAATATATTTTGCATATTTTTACAAATTTATTTAGTACTTTTAAAACTAAATTGCATATAATTGCAATATTAGCCTCTTTTGGATTTAATTATGATTATATCTATAAAAATTAAGTCCAGTATTTTAATTTGATAATTATATACTATTAGTCATTTTAGTACCTTAATTTATTTCCAAAAATTATTTTACTATTTTTTATAAATCAAATAGGGAAAAGTGGCTATTTAAATGTTAGCCCAATTTCATTTCGATTATAGGCCCAATTCGGACCCCAATTGAATTAAATTTAAACCCAACTTTACCCCGACCCAATTCCCATTCAAACCGACCCATGACCCTTTTAAACAACCCACCCGGATTCCCGTTTAATCTCAGCCGTTGGTCGCCTAGATCAACGACTCACATTAACCCTTTCCTAAATTAATTCCCAACTACCCCCAAACCCTAACTATTTCTTACCTACAGCCACCTTTGTATCCCACTTCTCTCTGAATCATCTCTCAAACCCCTCTCAAACCCTAGCTGCCGCCCTCAACTACCACCCGAAAACCTCCCAAATCCATGGCTTCCAAGACTATTGGAGGCCTGTATCCACCTCCTTTGGCTCAGACCTGGGTTGATTTCAGTTTATGGTTGTTCTCCGGTCATCTCTGATCTTCCCCTGGCCAGCTATGGCTATTCGATTTTGATTCTTGACTCTCCTCCTTATTTCGATGGTCTTCAAAACCTTTCTCTCCATTTGGGGTTCTTCTGAAACCCTAACCTTTAAGGTTCTTCCGATTTATTTTAGATCTATTTTAGATCTGTGTTTGCTCTAAACATTTTTCCTCAAAGTTTCTTCTAAGACTCTACCTTCAAAACATTTATCCTTTCCGATTAGGTATTCTGTTAAGTTGTTTGACACATTTTGCTGTGTTTCCTTATGCCATTCTTCTACTTGAGTTTGTTTGTTAAGGGCCTTAACTATTTTCGAGGTTTCTGATTCTATTTTTGTTAGTATTTGTTTGATTTATTTGTTTTTCATTTCTAGACTCGATTGGTGGTAAAAACCCTAAAGTTTTAGGTTCATTAGAGTTCTGAGACCATTTGTTGTGTGATTTACTTGTTCATCATCTCTGATTGGTTTGGGGGCCTATTCGAGCTTCTGAAGTTGTTTCACCTGTTTGAAGTTGCTCGATTGGATTTGAAATCCTTTTTGTTTCAGCATCTGTTTCTTTATGTGATTTGGTTTCTTGCAATCATTGAATCTAGACTATACTTTTCAGAAAGGGCCTTTTTTTACTTGACCCTTTTGCATGCTTCTGATACTCTCTCTTGTCTCTATTACTAAGCTAATGAAGTTGACCTATGTGACTACCATGATTCGATAGTTCACTGTCTACTAACTTTGTGATTGTTATTGCATGCTGCTTCTCTTTTCCATAGTTTAGCCTCATATGCCTAATGTTTTTTGCACTCTATTTATATGCTAAAACAAGACTCATGGTTCTCTCTTTGATCGACTCTGAGCTCCTTGTTTCTGGGCTTGATTTGAAAACTTTCCTTAGACTTTCGATTCTCCTATTTTAACTTGGTTTATTTGCTTACTCGTATGAAACCATGTTACTCTCCTTAAATTAGTGATTTTAAATCCTTGATTCCCTGATTTACTATGTATTGATTTTCGATTATCTCCATATTCTGCAACTTTATTTTGTCTTCTTACCTTACTTGGATTAACCGAGTATTTCAAGGATTCTTCATTAGTTGTCCCTTTAATTGAACCTCTATGTACTTACCCCTAATTGTTTATTCTGCACATGATGCTCTACTTGATTTCTTTCTTTAAATGTTTTCTGCCTATTACCGTTTAAATTTAGTTCCTTAATTAAAGGAAGTACTTATACTAATTTAATTTCATTTAGTACATAGATCCATAATTACTGCAAAAATATGATTCTTGCCTTATTTTCTACTTGTTTTCAAACTATAAGTACCTTGCTCTTTCATTAGCACAAACACACGAACACTCTTAGTTCTGAACTCACTTACACTCAAAACATTCTCTCTTGTTTCACTACTTCTACTGTGGCCTATTAGCTGGCTGAAAGCCAAAGCTATATTTCAAAAATCCTGCTACCTTTCTTTACTACGTTTTGCTTCTTTGAACTAGTATGTCCTAATTAAGTTTTCAGCATCAACAACAACATGGTTACTTAATGCTCTTGCATTCTTGTCTGCCTACTGCTTGTATTTAATTCAGTACTTTATTTTAGCATGCTGTAATTTCTTTCTTCCTATTTTAAATCTATGTATTATGAACCCTAAACCCCTACCCCAATGTGTTTGATACTTATGGTTTGTTTGATGCATGGAAGTATGGAACATTGTTGTCCATAACTCGAACTTGATCCCCTGGGTTCATAACCTCTATGTCTCTCTGATGTTGTGTGTTCTGGTAGGCTTATAGGCATGCCAGCATCTTCTATTGCTGTGCATGCCCAAAGCTAACCCTTGCCTAAGTACATAGGCTCTTTGCAATAAATTCTCGACCCCTGAACCCCTTTTGTGTGAAGTTATCAACTCTGTAATTGTTTCCCAACACCTCTTTCCTTCCTTAGTTCGTAAAGCTCTGTTTCTGCACTTCCACTCTCTCTTAAACATAAGTTTTTCCCCCCTCTTGTGAGCCTTGCCTTGGAACCCATGATCTCCCTCTAAACTCGGACACATGAGGGCTGACAGTTCCACACTGCACTTGTCCCTATTCTTGTTATGAAACTTGGGTGTGAGCATTGCCCGGGGTCCTATTAAGGCCCTTAGAGAACTCTGACACACTCAAGTCTAAAGAAAGGCTTTGGATCAATGGTCTTTGAGTTGGTTTATCTCATAACTCAGAGAGGAAGTCAAGAATCAGGCTTCCTTTGGTTGTACTTTTCTGATGTAATATATTATTCTGGTTTGTAATAAGTTGTAATAAACATTTGGGGCTGGCTAGTAAAAAGAGTTGGGTAATATGCATGCAAGGGTAGAAACCATGCCTATAGGGTGTTTTAAATTCTGCATATTCAAACTTCATTTAGAAAACATGCCTATAGGGTGTTTTAAATTCTGCGTATGCAAACTTCATTTAGAAAACATGCCTATAGGGTACTTTTTAATTCTGCATATTCAAAACTTCACCTAGAAACCATGCCTATAGGGTGTTTTAAATTCTGCATATTCACTATATAAAGCTGCGGGGCCCTCTATAAGTGTTTGTAAAATTCCATAGACTTCGGGATGAGCCGTTTAACAAAAGTTCACGGCCTTCCTCAAAATGACAATACGCTAGTCACTTTAGGCACGCCTTTAATAATTTACTTTCTTAAACTCGGGTGCACATTTATGTGATCCAAATCCAAATCCCAACGGAGTCGAAATGTGTCGATAACCACGGGTACATTGATGTGACGTGGTTCGAGATACGTTTTCACAACGTTGCAATTCTCTGTTAAAATAATAATAATAAAAGCGGTACGTAGTTAAAATTTGCACATAGGTTCAACATGTATTAAAATCAGATAAATAAGCCGAATATGACAGTTGAGCGACCGTGCTAGAACCACAGAACTCGGGAATGCCTAACACCTTCTTCCGGGTTAACAGAATTCCTTACTCGAATTTCTGGTTCGCGGACTGTAATACAGAGTCAATCTTTTCCTCAATTCGGGATTCAACCGGTGACTTGGGACACCATAAATCTCCTAAGTGGTGACTCTGAAATAAATAAACAAAACCCATTTCGATTGTCCTTTAATTGGAAAAACTCCCTTTTACGCCCCTTTGTAGGTGTAGCTAAAAAAGGAGGTGTGACAACTAGGAAGGGCGTCTCCTAGGGGTAAACTCTCAATTTAAGGAGTGCGTCTCCTGAAAGTGTATCCTAAAAGACCCAGACTAGGAAGTGCGTCTCCTAGGGGTGAAACTTAATTTAGGAAGTGCGTCTCCTAAAACAAAATATAACCTGAAAAACCCAGACTAGATAGTGCGTCTCCTAGGGGTGAAACATCAATGACTCAAACTAGGAAGTGTGTCTCCTAAGAATGAACTTAAATGAACCAATTAGGAAGTGCGTCTCCTAGTGGTAAAATTTCAATTTAGGAAGTGCGTCTCCTAAAACAAAATATAACCTGAAAGACCCAGACTAGGAAGTGTGTCTCCTATGGTTGAAACATCAATGACTCAAAACTAGGAAGCGCATCTCCTAGGAATGAACTTAAATGAACCAATTAGGAAGTGCGTTTCCTTGTGGTAAAATCTTAATTTAGGAAGTGTGTCTCCTAAAACAAAAATATAACCTGAAAGACCCAGACTAGGAAGTGGGTCTCCTAGGGGTGATGTGTGATCTTCTCAATAGCCTTTGCGTAAGCAGAATTGGGGCATTACAGCTAAAAATGTCAAGCTTCCAATCTTTGATATGAACCTAGCTTCCATCTCTGTTTCAAACAAAGAAAACTTGTGAGTTTTAAGCATGGTGGTTGGTTTTTGGCCTTGACTTTGCGGGCGATTGTTCCTTCACTTGCCATGATAACCTTGATTTCAACTTGAAAGACATTGCTTGTATATTGACTAACCACTTTCTCTGTCACCCTTATCATAGAAAAACCTCTGATCCGTTCAAACCCAATACCCTTTATCTGTTGAATTGTGTTCACGAATTGACATATACCAAACCTTTGTACTTCATATGAATTCCAAAGCACGTCAATTGTCACTCACGTAGTGCGCATACTGTTCTTTCTTAACGTATGCCACTTTGATGTTATAGATAGATTCCATTTTATTCAATTGGAAAGCTGGTGGAAACTTTTGATGTCATTTCTCACTTGTTTTGACCAAAGAGACTCAAGAAGAGGAAGTAAACAAGACAAAAGGAACAAAGTAAGGGACAATGAAAAGAGATGATACCTAAAAAGAAAACTACAAAGTAGAAACTTATCAGATGTGGATACCAACTCTAATGACCATGACATGCACTTTTGGATTAAGTGGCCTAATCTGTCAAGCAAGTTTAATGTTCAACTCTTGTTGTACCTCTTCGACGTGAAACTGGGCTTCAATGCTCTGATTATCCTTTCTGATTCACGGTCCTTATTCGACTTGTAGTGCCCGAAGGGTTTTCACTATCAAACCTCTCTCATTTTGCTCTCTCTCAACTTACCGTCATCTTATGGTGCCTGTGAAGGTTTTCACTAATAAGACTCTCTCATTTTTTGTTTTCCTTGTGTAGAACGGAGTGTTTCCCCTTATGAGAATCATACCTCTAACTCGCTAGACTTGGCACTACTCAAAAATTGATCAAAAAGTCTTTCTTTGGACCGTAATGTAGGCTTTTGGATAGGATTGGAAACAAATGGTATCATAAAGGCTCAAAAACAGCTTAAAAAGGCTCAAAATTACAACTTTTGGAATCAGATCTCTTACAACAACCACAACTTCTGCCCCAGTTTATTTGCTTGGGGACTTTTGAATTTTTATTTTGATGGGACCGAACTGTGAGGCTGCCTACGTATCCTTAAAAGGAATCAGGTCGAACGTAGTTCATGACATAGGAATTGCTTTGTTTTTGTACTTTTCTCTCTCTTTTTTTCTTTTTCTCTTTTCTTTTATTTTCTTCTCTTTTCCATTTTTTCTTTCTGTTTTTCTCTTCTTCTTTTTTTCTTTTCTCTCCTTTTTTCTGTATCATATTTCTAAACTCTGCTTCTAATCCAAAAGAGGGATATGAAAGAAAATAAATCGGTCTCAAAGGGGTAACAAAGGATAAAGTGTTTAGATAACAAAATAAAATGCTTTCGTCATTCCAATATTCAAAGCATGCCAAATACAAACAACACAATTAAACAAACCAAATAAATCATACTTAATATCTTTTGACTGCATCAGAATTGATAACCATATCCACACATTTGCCTTCTACATCTGTTAAATACAAAGCACCATTGACAACACTCTCGTTACCACGAACGACCCCTACCAATTTGGGGCAAACTTGCCTTTAGCTTCGACCTAATGCGGCAGGATGCATTTCAATAGTGTTTCTTTATGTTCTATCTGCCCTAGTTTCACACAATTCGGGCTTGAAGTGATCTCAAAATGCCTTTACTTATTTCCCTCAAATGTCCCTATAATCTTCAAAATTATTTCATTGCTTCATGACTAAACTAACTTTTAAGACCAGGCTGAGAATTACGCGTGCATGTCATGTCACTAGAGTTAGCATGAAAAGAACTATAAAAGGGAAAGAGAACTAAACAAACAACTGACTAGAAATAACAGAAAACAGAAAATTGCATTAGGCAGATGGTGAAAGGGTTTGAACAACAAAACAAGTAAAATAAGCTGGGGTTACAACCCTAGAACAAAACCAGACAACACTAAATGAGCTACTACGACTAAACAAGCTAAACAAAATAAAAGGATAGAAGGGTTTGAGTCACAAGACAATATCCGGATTACAACCTGAAGATAACCCGGACAACAAAAATGACAACAAAATAAACCACCAAAACTCCTCCCTGACTAACCAAGAAATGGAGCATATTTCCAATTACTAAGCACAACATCTTAACCATTGAGTTCCACATCAATATTTCCAAGACCATTACTAACTTCAATATCATTAACTTCAGTCAGCAAGTTCCCAAGAGGATTCGCGTACTCCCTGTCACTGTCCGTGATCACAATTATCCCTTCTTGAATTATTCTTTTTATTTCCCTTTTCAAAGCACGACAATCTTCAATGATATATCCTTGGACGTTAGAGTGATACATGTATCGTACAGTAGGATCAAAACCTTTTGCATATGGGTCTGGAGTATAGCCAAGGAGTGGCTCAATTTGGCCAGAATGCTTTAACATTTCAAACAAGCTTGTGTAGGACTCCCCGATTGGCGTGAAACTATTTCTTTGCCTTTGTTCCCCTCCCTGCCCCTGTTTTATAGGGTTGTTGGGTGCTTGAAAATATTGTGAAGGCAAGAATGCATTATGCGGTGCTGGCGCTCGCCATAGGGAGTGACCCTTTGGTTGGACAGATGACCGGACATTGTTTAGAGGATAATACTGAGGTGGATTATATGAAACTTGGGGATAGGTTTGGGGTTGGGGTTGAGGCTGAGTATATTGGTGAGGCGGACTCGTCGAACCATGTCCTGATCCTGAGACAACCATGGCAACATCATCATGTTCCTTCTGACCCAGCAAGCTTCTTGTGTCGTTCTGAATTGCTTGTGTTGTGGCTTTTAAAGAAGAATAACTCATGATCTTGCTAGACTTCAGCCCATATTCTACAATTTCTCCCATTTTTACCACATCATTAAAAGGCCTACCCACAACCGAGATCAAATGCCCAAAGTAAGTTGGCTCTTGAGCTTGAAGAAAGTACTCGTGTTGGCCCAAGAACAGGTGAAGTTTTGAAGAATGACAAATGAACTCAGTCATGGACCAGGTCCATCTTGTGAAGCACTGTCATGATCAACCTACACATGTGAGATGCACGTGAAGGAGATAAGTCCTACTGATCAAGCAGCAATATCTCCTGATCTAATCGAAAAGGTTGCATTTTGGATAAGGGAGAAAGTCTCCTTATATGAAGAGAACACAATCCGGATAAAGAGAGTGTTAGAGTTTGATATCTTTAAGGACTCAACTACGATAGAAGATCAGAAATTGAGTCCCAATCAAACTCTGATTTCTAACCTATTAAATGACAGTGATTATTCTCTTTTACAGGTATTGCACAAACGCAGAAGTTAAACTAAATTGAAAGCAAAAGAGCAAGGCGATTTTGCAAGCAATTTATGTGAGATTTGAGTGTGCACTCCTGAAGCTACTTGAACGAGATAGAAGAACCAGTTCCATTGTGTTTTTTCTTATTCTAGTTCAATTGTAGTAGGTGATTTAAAGTTGTACCTTTCAGCTTTCATAGAAGCAATTGTATTAGGTACTTTGAGTGTTCAAGTTATAAGCAAACTTGAAGTGTCGCAATAGTTGAGGCTGTGTGCCACAACGAGATTAGAGTTAATCCTTAGGTTTACAAAGTGTTTTTGTAAATGCTGTTTTGGCTCAGTGATTTTAGTGGAAGTTTGAAAAAAATCCTACTGAGTAGTAGGTCGTGGTTTTTTCACCTTTGAGCCAGATGTTTTCCATGTAAAAATCTTTGTGTTCTTTATTTTCTGTACTTTTAATTCCGCAACAGTAGCAGTTAGAACACCTAGAAGAACCAGGTTCTTCTAGATCGAAAAATTGGGTACCATACAAATTACCCCCCTCTTGTGTGGTATTGACGTTTAGAACATCAATTGGTATCAGAGCGGGTTATCCTTGAAGAGGCTAACACCTTAGGAAAAGATCAACATGAGTGCACCACCTGGGAATTGGGAAGGGCAATCCACTGCTGGGCCTCCACTTTTCAATGGTCAGTACTATTCTTGGTGGAAGAACAGGATGAGGGATCACATCATAGGAGAAGACTATGAACTCTGGGACATAGTCACTAATGGTCCTCTAGCAACTACTAAGAAGAATGCTGAAGGAGTGGATGTGCCAAAGACCCAAATTGGAGGGCCATGACTAGCACCCGACCATACTTGCCGAGCACCAACGTACATTTTATCTAACCTTCTTTATTATCTTTTACGGATGACGAGATCAATATAAATGGTAGACATGGATCATGGAC
The DNA here is from genome assembly GCF_000715075.1 of Nicotiana tabacum. Taxonomy (NCBI): domain Eukaryota; kingdom Viridiplantae; phylum Streptophyta; class Magnoliopsida; order Solanales; family Solanaceae; genus Nicotiana; species Nicotiana tabacum. Next base: position 110,864,282 of record NC_134080.1, on the reverse strand, counting down.
AATTAATAATAAGAACTGATGGCATGAACATATATAATATGGGATGACCAGACAATCAAGAAACTATATATAAGGTATGAGCTACCACGCTACCATGAAAGACTATACAACAAAAACTAGCCAACAAGGCATACTAAACTATACATGAGTCGACACCTATCTATGAGCCTCTAAAGGAACATAAGTGTTGCAACATAGCCGGAACAGGGACTCGACATACCCATAATGTCTATAACAAAAATGCATACCAAGACCAAGGCAAGTCTGGAGAAGGGATCTCGCCAATCACTGCTGAACTGGACAACCTACTGTGGTGGGGGAGCTGCACCTGCCTGTCTATCAGGACCCGCAGCACGACATGCAGCGTCTACAAATAAAAGGACGTCAGTACAAATAAAGTACTGAGTATGTAAGGCAGGGAACCATAAATACGATCAGTAATGTAAGCAAGGATAGAGAATATACAACCTGTAACATCTTAGTACCTATGAGGGCTACAGACATGAAATGCATGATACATATGTATAAATACATAAACCTTTAAAACATTCCCCTCTGTGGGCATCATCATCATCATATCGTACCCGGCCATAATAGGCTCGGTAAAAAACGTACCCGGCCATCATAAGGCTTGGTAGAATCGTACCCGGCCATGTGGAGCTCGGTAAAACCCAACTGATCAGTGGTTGCATAATAGGTGTCGTACCCGGCCAACTATAGCGTGGCTCGGTAGAGTAAAATAGATACATATATATAATGCATGCTCGACTCATGGGATCACATTCTAAACATTTCGGAGTGACGTAAGGTCGGTATCCTCTGTACACGTTATTAGGACTAACTCTTCACTATGAACCTTATAAGAATCAGGAAGTACCAACAACATTGATAACATAAGAATAAGAGAAGCAACATTAACATCAATTGTTCCATAACAGGGAAAACAATGTAAGTACTACTAGCTTCTAAGAGTAGAGTATCTTGGAAGCTCGTTCATTACATTATGTACAATCGGAGTCGTGCAAAAGAAGAAAGGGATAGCCTCACATACCTTGTATATACTGCCCCAATCTCAAGCTATGCAATTGTCAAAACTCCTTAGTCTACAATAAGAGAAACGATACTATCGTTATCATTTAAGCGTCATAACTATTATGTATCGACCCCAACCTATTCTACGATGAAACGGACAGCACCTCCCCTATATATATGAATTCACACCATTCAAAAAAATCACCAAACAGCCCAAATAACATCAATAATAAACATATTGAGCCTCCTAAAATAGTCCACCCACAGCCTAATCACTCCATATATACGACGACCATCGTAGTCGTGTCAAATGACCCAGAAATGTTACGAATAACTATCATCCCACAACCCTACATATATATGGTGTTTCTCCACACCCTTCATCTTCCAAAACTCCACAAAATAGTAGTAAAATACGCAGCCCAACAGCAACGCAAAACAGTCCACAAAACAATAACATTACTACCAAGACTTTCGATATATATTTCACAAGTTCTAGCTTCAATGGCTTAGCCGCAACTTGGATAATCTTAAATACATATAGAGTAAGAGGTTCCTTACCTTTATACAGAAAAAACAACTCCAATTTGACCTTAAATTTCCATGAAATATCCCTCCAATGCTGCCACAACAACAAAAAAGTAAAACTAGCAATCAATTAGTGTGTTTCGGTACTAGAATCACTTTAGAAGGCTTGAAATCACCTAGGATTGATATTAAGAACATGAGGGAGTATTTACAGAACATAAATCCTTTAAAACAACCTCCCACATGAGCTGGAACGACACAAAAATGAGCAACAACAAGAAGAACAAGCGACTTACTAGCGCCACGAAATTCCCGACACTTGATTTGTGTTGTTTACCCTTTTTTTGGGTCTTGAATCTTGCGATAACCTTGAGAGGATGTTACTAGGGTTCTAAGGTCTGAAAATAGTGAGAATAAATGACTTAAAACGGGTTGGAGGCATCCTATATAGGTCCAAATATCTTAAACCGCCTTAGTGGGCCCCATAGAGAGGTGCTTGGCGTAGTCTCGCAAAAATGCGAATATCTCTCTACTCCAAGATCGTATTGATGAATGGTTTAATGCGTTGGAAACTAGACTCATAGATCTTTAATTTGGTTGGTAGATAACCCTGTAATTCCTCGTAAATTAGGAGAAAAGATTAGAAATATTTGACCTAATGTTTAAGTAAGATTATGAACCTAAGTTGAGACAACTTTTGTCGACTTTTGTTTCATAACTCGTTTGACTTCAAGACTTATGATACAGATATTATATTATTAAAATACCTTAATACATGACCACTTGAGTGTATTAAGCACCGCTAGATTTACCTAAAAATACGAGTTACAACATCCTTGATTCATTTAACTTCTAATACTTGTTAATCACCCTTATACACTCTTGTTTCACTTAAGACCAATAGGATTGACTTCTTACATCTCAAAGATAATTCCTTCTTGGATTTATGTTAACTAATATATGGAATGAACTAACACATGTGGATATGGGTTGTAACACCCTCCCCCCCCCCCTTAGGAACATTCGTCCTCGAATGTAAGGGTTCATGGGGAGTTTAAATAATCGTGGATTCCAATGGAAATTTCCGATTAATTTTCCCCTATAAAATGGTCACTAGCAAAACTTGCAAGCAATTAAGCCCAACATATGGCTTCACAAGGCTACACAAAGCATTATGCATATTTACATTATCTATATATCACCATTTTGTATTAAGGAGGAGTATTCTCAAATTATTGCTTACCTCATAGAGCCGTTTCACCTTCCAATGTATCTTGTCTTCCACCAGCATCCTTGTTATCTTCATTCTGGAATAGGTAAGGGTATTTAGACTTCATCTCCTCTTCTGCTTCCCATGTCATTTCTTCCATTTTTTTGTTCATCCACAATACTTTAACGGAAGCTACATCTTTTGTTCTCAGCTTGCGGACTTGTCGATCTAATATCGCCACTGGCACTTCTTCATATGATAGGTCCTCTGTAACTTGTACATCTTTGATAGGGATGACTCGAGAAGGGTCTCCAATACATTTCCTCAACATAGATACATGGATTATCGGGTGGACAAATTCCAATTCGGATGGCAATTCTAACTCATAAGCAACCTGTCCAATCCATCGAAGAATTTTATACAGCCCGATATACCTTGGACTCAGCTTACCTTTCTTCCCAAAACGCATAATACCCTTCATTGGTGAGATCCTCAGGAAAACCCAATCACCAACCTCAAACTCTAGATCACGACGTCGGACATCAGAATAAGATTTTTGCCTGCTTTGTGTCGTCCTCAATCGCTCCTGTATCACTTTCACCTTCTCAATAGCTTGGTGAATCAAATCTGGCCCATATAATTCTGTTTCACCGACTTCGAACCATCCAACTGGTGATCTATATCTCCTCCCGTATAGTGCCTCGTATGGGGCCATTTTAATACTGGAATGGTAGCTATTATTGTAGGCGAATTATATGAGTGGAAGATGGTCATCCCAATTCCCCTTAAAATCTAGAACACATGCTCGTAGCATATCTTCCAGTGTCTGAATGGTACATTCAGCCTGTCCGTCAGTCTGCGGATGAAATGCAGTGCTAAGATTTACTTGTATGCCTAAACCCTTCTGGAAAGACCTCCAAAAGTTAGCTGTAAATTGAGCTCCTCGGTCTAATATAATAGATACGGGCACACCATGAAGCCTAACAATCTCCTTGATATACAACTTCGCATAATCTTCAGCCGTGTAAGTTGTCTTCACTGGCAGAAAATGGGCACATTTTGTAAGTCGATCAATTATCACCCAGATGGAGTCAAACTTATGATAAGAGCGAGGTAATACAATAATGAAGTCCATATTAATCACCTCCCACTTCCATTTCGGAATCTCTATATTCTGAAGAAATCCACCGGGTTTCTGATGTTCTATCTTTACTTATTGACAATTGGGACACTGGGCTACAAATTCTGCAATAGACTTCTTCATATTATCCCACCAATACTGCTCCTTGACATCATGATACATCTTTGTCGAGCCGGGATGGATGGAATATCGGGATTGATGAATCTCATTCATAATCTTCTCTCGCAACCCTGCCACATTAGGCACACACAATCGGCTCTGGTATCTCAGTGCCCCATCTTTTCCGATCTCAAAAGCCGTACTTTTACACTGTTGAATGCTTTCTCTTAATCGTACTAAGATAGGATCTTCATATTGCCGTGCTTTTACCTCGGCTACCAAAGATGATTCTGATGTATTCTGTACAGTAACACCTCCGTCATCAGAGTCTAACAATCTGATTCTCATATTGGCTAGCTGATGAAGCTCTTTAGTCAACCCCCATCTACCTGCCTCAATATGTACTAAGCTTCCCATTGATTTACGGCTGATAGCATCTGCCACAATATTGGCTTTACCGGGATGATACAATATCTCGACGTCGTAGTCTTTCAGTAATTCAAGCCACCTACGCTTCCTCAAATTCAACTCTTTCTGCTTGAAGATGTATTGCAAACTCTTGTGATCTGTGTAGATGTCAACGTGGACGCCATATAAGTAGTGCCGCCATATCTTCAAAGCATATATTACTGCAGCCAATTCCAAATCATGGGTTGGATAATTCTTTTCATGCTTCTTCAATTGTCTTGATGCATAAGCAATCACCTTCCCACGCTGCATCAATACACACCCCAAACCTATACCTGAGGCATCATAATATACCACATAACCTTTTGTTCCTTCAGGAAGAGTGAGCACTAGTGCGGATGTCAATCGATTCTTCAGCTCCTGAAAACTACGTTCACAAGTGTCAGACCACTGGAACTTGGTAGCTTTCTGTGTTAACTTAGTCAATGGTGATGATATTGAGGAAAACCCTTCCACAAACCGCCTATAATATCCTGCTAGCCCTAGGAAGCTGCGGACTTCTGATGGTGTTGTAGGTCTCGGCCAATTCTTTACTGCATCGATCTTCTGAGTGTCGACACTAATACCCTTATCAGATATCACATGGCCAAGGAATGCTACTGAGTTCAGCCAGAATTCACATTTGGAGAGCTTAGCATATAACTTATGATCCTGAAGCGTCTGTAATACTATCCGCAAGTGGCCCGCATGTTCCGCCTCCGAACGAGAATATACTAGAATGTCATCAATGAATACAATCACGAACACATCAAGATAGGGCCTGAATATAGTATTCATGAGATCCATAAAAGCTGCTGGGGCATTTGTTATCCCGAACGACATCACCAAGAACTCAAAGTGCCCATATCTTGTCTGGAAGGCCGTCTTTGGAATATCCTTCTCCTTAACCCTCACCTGATGATACCCTGAACGTAAATCAATTTTGGAGAAATACTTAGCATCCTGGAGTTGGTCAAACAGGTCATCAATTGTTGGAAGTGGATACTTGTTCTTTATAGTAAACTTATTCAACTGTCGATAGTCGATACACATCCGTAACGACCCATCTTTCTTCCGCACGAATAGGACTGGTGCACCCCAAGGTGAAGTGCTAGGTCTAATGAAGCCCTTATCCAGCAAGTCCTTCAACTACACCTTCAACTCTCGCAACTCTTCCAGGGACATTCTGTATGGAGGGATAGAGATCGGTTGAGTGTCAGGAAACACATCAATGCTAAACTCAATCTCCCTTTCAGGAGGAAGGCCTGGGAGTTCATCTTGGAAAACATCTGGAAATTCGTTGACCACGGGGATTGATTGTAAAGTAGGTGGTTTCGCCTCCGCATCCCTAACATGAACGACATGATAAATGTAACCTTTTGAGATCATTTTCCTTGCCTTAAGATAGGAAATAAACCTACCTTTCGGTGTAGCAATGTTCCCTTTCCATTCAATGACGGGTTCACCCGGAAATTGGAACCTAACCATCTTCGTACGACAGTCAACATTTGCATAGCATGAGGCCAACCAGTCCATTCCCATTATCACATCAAAATCAACCATTTCTAACTCAAATAAATTTGCTGAGGTTTGACGACTACAAATCATCACAGTGCAACCTCTATATACCCTTCTAGCAATCACAGAATCTCCTATCGGAGTAGATACCGCAAGGGGTTTACTTATCAATTCAGGTTCAATGCCAAACTTATTAGCCACAAAGGGTGTAACATATGATAATGTAGATCCTGGATCAATCAGCGCATATACATCATAAGAAAACACAGACAATATACCTGTAATAACATCTAGAGACGACTCGAGATCCTGTCGACCTACTAGAGCATAGGTTCGATTTTGAGCACCACTTGAACTCGACACTGCACCTCTACCCCTACCACGACCTATCGACTGCTGAAAACCCCGTGTTGGAGGTCGAACTGATGAGGAAGAACCAGACACAGATCCAGTCGGCTGAGCCATACCATCACCTCCTCTGTTAGGAAAATCCCGCATCATATGGTCAGGCTGTCCGCAAGAATAACATGCATCAGAACCTCGACGGCACAGTCCAAAGTGGGCCTTGCCGCAATGATCACAACATGGTGTTGTGGGTCTCGTATGACTAGTACCCCTGTGATGTTGCGAGCCTGATGCCTGTGAACTCTGACCTGGACCAGAATGGGTAAATCGATCATATTGAGGCCTCTAAAACTGTGGGGGAGCACTAGCTACAGGTGGCGCCGAACTCCTTGAAGATTGGGGCCTAAGGCTGCCTCTGAAGTTATTAGAATACCTTGCAAATATCGCCCTCTTACGTTGGCCCCTATCCTGCTCCCTATCTGCCCTCTGCTGGCGCTTACAATCCTCTAGGGTCTAGGCATAAGCCTGAATACGGGAAATATCCATGCCCTCCACCAAGGAGGTTGTTGTACACTCATTTATCAGATGTGGTCCCAACCCATTCACGAACATATGCACCCTATCACTCATCTCGGCCACCATATGGGGAGCATACCTTGCCAAAGAATCAAACTGCATACTGTACTCTCGCACACTCATATTACCTTGTCTAAGGTTCAAGAACTTATCAGCTCTAGCTCGTCGTATCTCAACTGGCAAGTAGTGACGAAGAAAGGCCTCAGAAAATTCCTTCCACACAGCTGGAGGAGCGTTCAAACCCCTGGATCTCTCCCAACTATCATACCAAAGAACCGCTAAATCCCTTAGCCGATAAGAAGCCAACTCTACTGCCTCTGTATCACTAACATGCATAACCTAAAGTGCACGATGAACCTGGTCAATAAAAGTCTGCGGGTCCTCCTTGGGGTCTGATCCGGTAAACACTGGAGGGTCTAAATTAATAAAATCACGAACTCTCGTACTAACTGGTTTCTCAGTAGCACCTATATTCTGCCTCTGAGCCTGAGCAGCTACCAAGCTAGTCAATAACTGCAAAGCACTCCGCATATCCTGGTCTGTAGTGCCATACGGAGGAACTGGAGGTGCTGGGTGCCTCCTAATATCCTCTGGAGGAGACGGGGTAGATGAGGTGTGAGACGGAATCTCACTCTGAGCCTCACTTTGGCCTACTCTGGCTTGGGGCACCTGATTGGTACCCTCTCCCGCAGCTGTATCAAGCCGTCTACTAATTGTTTGCTTCCTAGTCGAAGGCATCGCTGAAAGAAAATAAGGTGAATATTAGAGACAAACACTTACGACTCAACTCTACGCACGATCTAGATTCAGGAAGAAGGTAACAATCCTAGATGTCATGTAGCCTCCTGATTATAAATGTGGCGTGCTACACATCCATAATGAAGACTCTACTAGACATGGCTCATAGACAATCCCTAGGACAGACTTGCTCTGATACCAAGTTTGTCACAACCAAACTGGAGGGTCATGACTAGCACCCGACCATACTTGCCGAGTACCAACGTACATTTTATCTAACCTTCTTTATTATCTTTTACAGCTGACGAGATCAATATAAATGGTAGACATGGATCATGGACAATTAACAATAAGAACTGATGGCATGAACATATATAATATGGGATGACTAGACAATCAAGAAACTATATATAAGGTATGAGCTACCATGCTACCATGAAAGACTATACAACAAAAACTAGCCAACAAGGCATACCAAACTATACATGAGTCGACACCTGTCTATGAGACTCTAAAAGAACATAAGTGCTGCAACATAGCCGGAACAGGGCCCCGACATACCCATAATGTCTATAACAAAAATGCATACCAAGACCAAGGCAAGTCCGGAGAAGGGATCTCGCCAATCACCGTTGAACTGGACAGCCTACTGTGGTAGGGGAGTTGCACCTGCCTGTCTATCAAGACCTGCAGCACGACATACAGTGTCCACAAATAAAAGGACGTCAGTATGAATAAAGTACTGAGTATGTAAGGCAGGGAACCATAAATACGATCAGTAATGTAAGCAAGGATAGAGAATATACAACCTGTAACATCTTAGTACCTATGAGGGCTACAGACATGAAATGCATGATACATATGTATAAATACATAAACCTTTAAAACATTCCCCTCTGTGGGCATCATCATCATCATATCGTACCCGGCCATAATAGGCTCGGTAAAAAACGTACCCGGCCATCATAAGGCTTGGTAGAATCGTACCCGGCCATGTGGAGCTCGGTAAAACCCAACTGATCAGTGGTTGCATAATAGGTGTCGTACCCGGCCAACTATAGCGTGGCTCGGTAGAGTAAAATAGATACATATATATAATGCATGCTCGACTCATGGGATCACATTCTAAACCTTTCGGAGTGACGTAAGGTCGGTATCCTCTGTACATGTTATTAGGACTAACTCTTCACTATGAACCTTATAAGAATCAGGAATTACCAAAAACATTGATAACATAAGAATAAGAGAAGCAACATTAACATCAATTGTTCCATAAGAGGAAAAACAATGTAAGTACTGCTAGCTTCTAAGAGTAGAGTATCTTGGAAGCTCGTTCATTACATTATGTACAATCGGAGTCGTGAAAAAGAAGGAAAGGGATAGCCTCACATACCTTGTATATACTGCCCCAATCTCAAGCTATGCAATTGTCAACACTCCTTAGTCTACAATAAGAGAAACAATACTATCGTTATCATTTAAGCGTCATAACTATTATGTATCGACCCCAACCTATTCTACGATGAAACGGACAGCACCTCCCCTATATATATGACTTCACACCATTCAAAACAATCACCAAACAGCCCAAATAACATCAATAATAAACATATTGAGCATCCTATAATAGTCCACGCACAGCCTAATCACTCCATACATACGACGACCACCGTAGTCGTGTCAAATGACCTAGAAATGTTACGAATAACTATCATCCCACAACCATACATATATATGGTGTTTCTCCACACCCTTCCTCCTCCAAAACTCCACAAAATAGTAGTAAAATATGCAGTCCAACAGCAACGCAAAACAGTCCACAAAACAATAACATTACTACCAAGCCTTTCAATATATATTTCACAAGTTCTAGCTTCAATGGCTTAGCCGCAACTTGGAAAATCTTAAATACATATAGAGTAAGAGGTTCCTTACCTTTATAAAGAAATAACAAAACCAATTTGACCTTAAACTTCCATGAAATATCCCTCCAATGCTGCCACAACAACAAAAAAGCGAAACTAATGATCAATTAGTGTTTTTCGGCACTAGAATCACTTTAGGAGGCTTGAAATCACCTAGGATTGATATTAAGAACACGAGGGAGTATTTACATAACATAAACACTTTAAAACAACCTCCCACACGAGCTGGAACGACACAAAAATGAGCAACAACAAGAAGAACAAGAGACTTACTAGCGCCACGGAATTCCCGACACTTGATTTGTGTTGTTTGACCTTTTTTGGGTCTTGAATCTTGAGAGAACCTTGAGAGGATGTTCCTAGGTTTCTAAGGTCTGAAAATAGTGAGACGAAATAACTTAAAACGGGTTGGAGGCATCCTATATAGGTCCAAATATCTTAAACCGCCTTAGTGGGCCCCATAGAGAGGTGCTTGGTGCAGTCTCGTGAAAATGCGAATATCTCTTACTCCGAGATCGTATCGATGAAAGGTTTAATGAGTTGAAAACTAGACTCATAGATATTTAATTTGGTTGGTAGATAACCCCGTAATTCTTTGAAAATTAGGAGAAAAGATTAGAAATGTTTGACCTAATGTTTAAGTAAGATTATGAACCTAAGTTGAGACAACTTTTGTTGACTTTTGTTTCATTACTCGTTTGACTTCAAAACTTCTGATACGGATATTATATTATTAAAATACCTTAATACATGACCTCTTGAGTGTATTAAGAACGCTAGATTTACCTGAAAATATGAGTTACAACATCCTTGATTCATTTAACTTCTAATACTTGTTAATCACCCTTATACACTCTTGTATCACTTAAGACCAATAGGATTGACTTCTTATCATCTCAAAGATAATTCCTTCATGGATTTATGTTAACTAATATATGGCATGAACTAACACATGTGGATATGGGTTGTAACAGGATGTGCCAAAGACAAGAGATGACTGCACTGCTGAATACCTGAAGAAGTGGGAAAAGAATGTCAAGGCCAAGAAATGGCTTGTGTGTGGACTAGGTCCAGATGGGTACAGTAGAATTTAAAGTTGTACCACTGCTAAGGAAATCTGGGACACTTTGCAAGTGGCTCATGAAGGAACACCTCAAGTGAAGAGGTCCAGAGGAACACTGGTGTATTATCAGTATGAGAATTTCAACATGAAGGAAGGAAAAACCATCCAAGAGATGTATACAAGGTTCTCCACACTGACAAATGAACTTAAGTCTCTTGGAAGGATTATTCTTGAAGAAGACAAAGTTGAGAAGATTTTGACAAGGGTTATGCCAGTCTCTTGGGAAAGCAAAATCACTGCTATCCAGGAATCAAAGAAATTGCTACCCTCAAGCTGGATGAACTAATTGGAAACCTTACTGCCTATGAACTGAGAAGGCAAACCATGAAAATGGATGCACCAAAGAAGGAAAGAAATCTGTCTCTCTAAATTTCCGCATCACCTCGTCCTGCTCTGGGCTCTTAACCGGCTTTTCAATCTCCGCCGGGACCTCAAAGTGGGGATTATAGGTATGTGTCTCGGGTGCTTTGAATGTGAGTTCAGGGGGATAATATTGTGTGTCGTGAGCCTGAAACAGCTGCTCACTAGATGATCTGTACAATGGGGCTGGGGGAGGTGCCACAAAGACGGGAACATTTGGTGGAGGAGGGTTTTGACTGGGTGGTGGAGCTTGGGGATCATAAGCCTCTCTTCCCTGATAGTAGTGATGGATTGGGAAACTCGTTGAAGGACCGGGAGAGGGGTATTCTGACGTGTGTCCTGGTTGGAGAGTAGGAGTAACAGGTAGTTCCTGCCCCTTTTGGGCTCTAGCTAAGGCTACCATTCAGTCAGCATTAGGGTTTTAAACCCTAAACTGAACTCTTTCCTTTAGTCAGCATTAGGGTTTTAAACCCTAAACACAACTTTTTCCATTTAGTCAGCATTAGGGTTTTAAACCCTAAACTGAACTTTTCCTTTAGCCAACATTTGGGTTTTAAACCCTGAACTGAACTTTTCTAGTTAGTCAGCATTAGGGCTTTAAACCCTAAACTGAACTTTTTCCAGTCAGTCAGTATTAGGGTTTTAAACCCTAAACTGAACTTTTCCATTCAGTCAGTATTAGGGCCCCAACCCTAAACTGAACTTTTCCCTAGTTAGTCAGTATTAGGGTTTCAACTCTAAACTGAACTTCTCTCCAGCTAGTCAATATTAGGGCTCCAACCCTAAACTGAGCATTTTTACCTTATGGCAATATTAGGGATCCAATCCCGAAGTTGCATTTTGTGGTCCAATCCCTTCATCAACTTTGTAAACTTCCCGGCAACTAACTCACGAAATTTTCCTAGTAGAACTGGGGCAAAAAATTTCGTTCGTTTGTTTTTCCCCGCAGGTCTGACCTCGATACACATGGATGGAGACGATCCACAAGATGAGTCTCAACTCAGAATAAAAGAAGAAAAAGACAAAAAGAAGATGTGCCGAGATATTCGGAAAGGCGAAGGGCGGATCATTCAAAGGTTTGATCAAGGTCCCGAGTTCTACCAACCCCGTCTTACTCAGTGTCGTAGAAATAAATAGGCGCCTACAACTTGCAAACATCAAGATTCAGATCGGAGTCTACAAGCAGAATCAGCTAAGACCCAAGATCTAGTCGCCAAAGGATCATAGATAGGAATCTTGTAACTAGCGGTTGACATGCATACGTAGTTAGTGCAGTTTCAATTTTCCTTTGTTTGTAATAAGGGAGTCGGTAAGCAGCAACAGCAGCGACAATAGTAGTAACGACAAGAATTGCAGTCCCGTGGTAGTCCCAGCTACCAAAGCTTCCCGAACTACATTGACCTGATTCCTGTTTAGCCCAGGATATGTAGGAAATCTTTGAAGCAAAGATTCGGTCAGATCTTTCAAAACATGCTTCACACGGAGTAGTCCAATAGGCAAAAATCGCTCATGTCCACTCACTTTATCTTTGCACGAAAACTCTTCGTGTTTCCGAACAAAGAGGGACAGTTGTGATCACGTGATTTTTGTTTTACGCGATAATCGCTCCAAAAGAAACAAAAATAATAGCAATTGGTCTTGCTGTACAATTTTTGGATTTTTACGTGGCATGTTGTTAATTATTTATGATTTTTGCCCATTTTTATTTTTTATTAAAACAAAATACAAAAAATGTGTGTCATGCGTAGTTTGAACCGTAATCCGGTTATTAAATGGAAAATCATAAAATATGCATTTTGTCCTGATTGTTGCCTTGTTTAATTTTACCTACTTTTAACATTTTAATATGTGTAAATAATTGTATTAAGTATTTAATTAATGGGTTTTAATTTTGTTTTGTTTTAAAATGAAAAATATAAAAAAAATAATAAAAAAAAAATTAATAAAAGAAAAGAGTGCAAAATTGGACTGAAATTAAGATTGGGCCTATTCCCATTTTTAAATCTGATGCCCAACTCGAGCCCAAAACACGTGTTGCCCCGGTCCAGACCAGCTGACCTCAGGAGAGTCCAAACGACGTAGTTCTGATCTGGTTCGATCTGGGCCGTTGATCTCAGAATGATCAACGGCCAAGATCACATCCCTCATATCCACAAACAAACCCGACCCGTTCAACCTTGGTCCAACCCAGCCCCGTGTATTTGAAACGACGCCGTTTTTCCTTTAGTACATAGATCACATCCGTTGATCACCAGCAATCCAACGGCCAACATCCATTACTCACCCCCGTATATAAACCCTTCCCCTTTTCACCCCGCGCCTAAACCAAACCCCCCTCTGCCTTAGGTCGTCCCCTTCACAGACCCCAAACCACGGAACCCTAGCCGCCCCCCTTTCCCCTCACCAAAAACCCGGCGGCATGGACACCGATGACCCCCACCTTAACACCCTAGGACCACCTTGACACCCTGAACATGGATCTGCAAACCATTGATCTCGAACCTTCCCCCATCTTCTCGAATCTTCATTTGAAGATTCGAGCAAAACTCCGATCCACACCGATCTACCCTAGTTTCATACCAGGTAGTCCCCGGACCTCCATCGTGACCAAACCATGCTTGGTTTGGTCCGAATCTAACCAGGGAAACCTAGATCCCAAATCTACCCTTAAGAACCCTAGAAGTTCTGATGCCTGGTTTGTGTCCGTTTGAGCCAAGAGATTAGGGTCTAATGGACCTTAATCGAAGTGTTCTCAGTTGAGAACACTTCGATTAAAGTCCGTTCAACCCCAAGAAGGTTCTCTTCAAATACGAGTTTGGTTTTCTGATTTTTCCAAGGATTTTAAGGTAAGTTTGTTTCTCTTTTCTTTATTCATGTCATGTGTTTGTTAAAGGTCTGTTCGTATGGCCGAAACGTCTTGTTTAGTTTGTGTTTCGAATTTTTATCAACTATTGTTGCCCACCTTGCCCAGACTTCTGTATTTGTTCAAGTCTTTTCCTTATTTACTGATAATGTATGTGTGTGTAAATTGCATAGTCAATTGAATTTGAAATTGGTCATTTAATTAGTTCCCAGGGTCATTTTTTTTTTGACAATGCAATCTGAACCCCCTTTTGTTGATACTGTTGGATTCCTGATTATTGGTTTTGATTGTATATGTTATAATTAGTATAGTCGATTTGATACATGTCGTCAAATAGTTTCAGTTGTTGAATGATAACAATTTGATCTGTTCTTGCGGAACATTGTTTGAATCAAAATTGAGAATCGAGTATAGCTACTTATAGTTGTTGATTTGAATCAGAAACTTAAGGGATTGGATTGTTAGCTGCCATCTGAATTGGTGGCATGTGCATTTGGGCACAACATGTGCATAAAGGCCCTTTTGAGATGAGGAATAACTTGACAGCATGTGCTGTCAAGTTATATTCCTGCTGCCCATGTCTGCTTTTTAGTTTAATAAGGTGATTAAAAGGGGTTAGAGATCATTATTGGGAGGATTTTCTAGAGAGATTTTTTGGGAAGAATATTTTTTGAGAGTAATACATTCTGAAAATCTGAAGAAGTGTGGTAGAGTTTTGAAAAAAAAAAGACAATTTGAACTTTCACTTGAATAATTTCCGTTTGCCTTTCTCGAGTGTTATTCAAAATCAGTAAACTACTGCATCTTGTATCCGTCTCTCTTCTGCTTTGACTACGATTGCACTTTGGTATTGCTGAGTTTTCAATCTGTTACTGGGTTATTCTACTGGTTATTACTGGTTGGCGGTGTTACTAAACCTGCTGTTGCTGTGTTATTATTGCTGCTGACTTCTCCTTCTTTTGTTCTTGTACTGCCATTTTCAGGTACACATTTGTACACTCTCGGCTTGAAGCGAAAATGAAATATTAATCAGGCTTTGTTCCTGTTGAATTCCTCCTGTTTAGATTTGTGTTTGAATATTAATTTTCTTTTCTTTGTATATAAATGTAGTTGATTGATTTATGAGTAATGAGTTTGCATATGTATAACTTCTTCATCTAATAATGTTAGTTTAAATTAATCAAAGAATAGTTAATCTGTTTTGATATTATGGTATGTCAATCTCATGTTCTCGTATTATTGAATAATAGAATATAGAATGAAAGCAGTTTTTCTTTGTACAAACTTGTTCGCAATTTTCCATTCGCATTATCCGTAAACTAATAACTAATAAGTTACGTTTTTCAGCATGTAATTAATTAAGAGTTTTTCTTTTATTTTAGAGACGAACTTAATAGAAAAATGTAGTCACTGTAGGTTTATCCTTTTAAAATAAAAATGAGACGAGCCTCGCTAAATAAATCACACATCGTCGGGGGCCCTCAATAAAATACATAACCATTGACTAGACTTTGGATTTGGCCGTTTAATGAACCTTCACGGCCTCTTCCTAAAATAACAATACGTTAGTCTCTTTAGGACGCGCCTTAATAAACCTTACCTTCTTAAACTCGGGTGCACATTTATGTGACCCAAATCCAAATCTCAACGGAGTCGAAATGTGTCTCTAATCACGGGTACATTGATTGTGACGTGGTTCGAGATGCGTGTCCATGACGTTGCAAATTCCTTTTGAAAAATAAGAACGAGATGAGCCTCGCTGAATAAAAATACAAAATTGCGGGGCCCTCAGTAAATACTTGTTTTAAAATTGCTTAGACTTCGGGATGGACCGTTTAGCAAAATTCCACGGCCCTACCCAAAGTAAATGATACGCTAGTTGCTTTAGGCGCGTATTTAATAATTTAACCTTCTTAAACACGGGTGCACATTGATGTGACCCAAATCCAAATCTCAACGGAGTCAAAGTGTGTCGACGACCACGGGTACATTGATTGTAACGCGGTTCGAGATATATTTTCACAACGTTGCGATTCCTTGTAAAAAATAATAATAATAATTATGAAAGCGGTAAAAAGTTAAAATTTGCACATAAGTTCATATTTGTATAAAAATCAGATAATCAAGCCGAATATAACAGTTAAGCGACCGTGCTAGAACCACGGAACTCGGGAATGCCTAACACCTTCTCCCGGGTTAACAGAATTCCTTATCCGGATTTCTGGTACGCAGACTGTAATATGGAGTCATTCTTTTCCTCGATTCGGGATTAAAATTGGTGACTTGGGACACCCTAAATCTCCCAAATGGCGACTCTGAAATAAATAAACAAATCCCGTTTCGATTGTCCTTTAATTGGAAAAAACTCCCTACGCCCCTCGCGGGAGCGGAAAAATGAGGTGTGACAGCTCTAGCGACTCCACTGTGGATTTAAACCCTAAACCCTAAATTGATAGTGGGAACCAAAAGGCCATCCGGCTTAGTAACTTATCCGAGCCTCTTTCTTATTTCAAGGTATGACACTAACAGAATAGGGAGTCTCAACAAGTAAGCACATCCCCGGAGGTGAAGAGAGAAGGGTTCGGCACAGTTTATATATACAGTCAAATAATATCAAAGCGGTAAAAGCAGCATTTAGCACATTAGAGCTGTCACACCTCCTTTTTGCGTGCCCCGCCCCGAAGGGTATAAATGCACGAGGGAGTTTTTCCAATTTAAGTGACAATATTCGAAATGGGATTATTTATTTAATTCAGAGTCGCCACTTGGGAAAGGTTTGGCTTTTGGTGTCCCAAGTCACCGGTTTATCTTGAATCCCAAATCGAGGAAATTTTCGACTTTTCCGAATGAAGTCTGCGAACCAGAAATTCTAAGTAAGGAATTCTGTTGACCCGAGGGAAGGTGTTAGGCACCCTCGAATCCCGTGGTTCTAGCACGGTCGCTTAAATTGGTATAATGGCTAAATATCTGATTTAAATACATGTTATGACTTACGTGCTTTTATTAAGTTTAAACCGCTTTTATTATTATCATTTATTTTTTATAGAATTGCAACGTCGTGAAAATGCATCTCGAACCACGTTACAGTCAATGCACCCGTAGTTGTTAACACATTTCGGCTCCGTTGAGATTGGGATTTGGGTCACATCAATGTGCACCCGAATTTAAGAATGTAATTTAATTAAACCGCGCCTAAAAAAAAGTCTAACGCGTTATTGTCTTTGGAGAAGGCGGGGAAATTCACTGGACAGTCCATTGCAAATTCTAAATATTTATTATGATTAATTATTGAGGGCCCCGCAATGTGTATCTTTATTTGCACGAGGCTCATCTCATTATTTTAAAAAAAAAGGATATCCTAAAGTGGCTACATTTCTAATGTATTTGTCTCTAATAAAAGTAGAAGAAAAAGATACATGCTAATTCAATTATATACTTTGGCCAAATCCGGATTCTTATTAATTATCTGATTAATTATTACTAAGTGAAGAAATATTATACCTCATGGAACATGCTTTTAATTTGATAAAATTACATACAAGCTGATGGAACACTACACTTACTCCAAACATTTCTCAAGTTGAATTTAAATAAACTCTTTTGGGCTAGATTAAGGGAAATAACTTCTAAACATTGTTACTAATGGGATTCGAACGTGATCCTACATACTGCCTAACGGGACCCGATAAAAGAAACTAAAAATAAAACAGAAATGCGTTGTATAAAGTCAGAAGTATTCTATCCTATGCATATTATAGCAGAAAAGGAATCTAGTCAGTCACTATGTCAACTATCCATGCATTCTATGGGTTGTACAATTACATACTTTGTACAAACAACTATAAACCAAAACACAGAAAAAAGGACTAAAACTCAGTTAAGTATCAATTAACTATCCTTTCTTGCTTTTGAATTACAAACTAGTCAATTATACAAACCCATCAATATACCATGAGTATTACAACAGATATTTAAACTTCTTCAACATCTTTCATTTCATGCTTTCAAACTATTTCAGTTACCCCAATATGGGACTCGAAATGTGTACCTGGAATGTTGAAAATCAAAGGATGAGAGGAAAGAGATGGGGAAAATCAGCAGCAGCAAGGCACAAAGTAACAGCAGCAAACAGAACAAACAGCAGAACAGGCTTGAGTGCAAGAATGCAACTATAGCCGATAGAAAAAGTAGTCAAATGACGGCGGCACACAATGGAGTAGAATCAGAACTCCAGGCAGACCAAAACCAATAATAAACCAATGAAAACACTCAACCAATAAACTCAATTGGAACTTCAAAGAATCAGAATTGATTGAAAAGGCTGAAAACAAATGAAGCCCAAACAACAAATAGGAAGAAACAGTTTCTGATTTTTCTGCGTGTTTTTCTCTCTTGTGTATGTGTCTGTATCTATCTAACAATCAAGTCTCGAAAATTCTGAGTTCAGTCTAAAAATCTGTCTGCCTTTTTCTTTTCAAAATTCAATCTCAAAAATCAGTCTCAGTCCCCTTTTTCTAATGGAAGTTCCCCTGTTTTATAAGCCTAGCATCAGCCCTTTAACAGCCTGTTAGACAAATCAGAACCCCTCCCATGTGATCTATTTTCTTTCCACTCAACTACTTAAAATAAGACCCTCCCATGATATTCCCTGATAAACCCCTTTTAATCACCTTATTAAACTAAAAAGCAGACATGGGCAGCAGGAATATAACTTGACAACACATGCTGTCAAGTTATTCCTCATCTCAAAAGGGCCTTTATGCACATGTTGTGCACAAATTCACATGCCACCAATTCAGATGGCAGCTAACAATCCAATCCCTTAAGTTTCTGATTCAAATCAACAACTATAAGTAGCTATACTCGATTCTCAATTTTGATTCAAACAATGTTCCGCAAGAACAGATCAAATTGTTATCATTCAACAACTGAAACTATTTGACGACATGTATCAAATCGACTATACTAATTATAACATATACAATCAAAACCAATAATCAGGAATCCAACAGTATCAACAAAAGGGGGTTCAGATTGCACTGTCAAAACAAAAATGACCCTGGGAACTAATTAAATGACCAATTTCAAATTCAATCGACTATGCAATTTACACACACATACATTATCAGTAAATAAGGAAAAGACTTGAACAAATACAGAAGTCTGGGCAAGGTGGGCAACAACAGTTGATAAAAATTCGAAACACAAACTAAAAAAGACGTTTCGGCCATACGAACAGACCTTTAACAAACACATGACATGAATAAAGAAAAGAGAAACAAACTTACCTTAAAATCCTTGGAAAAATCAGAAAACCAAACTCGTATTTGAAGAGAACCTTCTTGGGGTTGAACGGACTTTAATCGAAGTGTTCTCAACTGAGAACACTTCGATTAAGGTCCATTAGACCCTAATCTCTTGGCTCAAACGGACACAAACCAGGCATCAGAACTTCTAGGGTTCTTAAGGGTAGATTTGGGATCTAGGTTTCCCTGGTTAGATTCGGACCAAACCAAGCATGGTTTGGTCACGATGGAGGTCCGGGGACTGCCTGGTATGAAACTGGGGTAGATCGGTGTGGATCGGAGTTCTGCTCGAATCTTCAAATGAAGATTCGAGAAGATGGGGGAAGGTTCGAGATCAATGGTTTGCAGATCCATGTTCAGGGTGTCAAGGTGGTCCTAGGGTGTTAAGGTGGGGGTCACCAGCGTCCATGCCGCCGGGTTTTTGGTGAGGGGAAAGGGGGGCGGCTAGGGTTCCGTGGTTTGGGGTCTGTGAAGGGGACGACCTAAGGCAGGGGGGTTTGGTTTAGGCGCGGGGTGAAAAGGGGAAGGGTTTATATACGGGGGTGAGTAACGGATGTTGGCCGTTGGATTGCTGGTGATCAACGGTTGTGATCTATGTACTAAAGGGAAAACGGCGTCGTTTCAAATACACGGGGCTGGGTTGGACCAAGGTTGAATGGGTCGGGTTTGTTTGTGGATATGGGGGATGTGATCTTGGTCGTTGATCATTCTGAGATCAACGGCCCAGATCGAACCAGATCAGAACTACGTCGTTTGGACACTCCTGAGGTCAGCTGGTCTGGACCGTGGCAACACGTGTTTTGGGCTCGAGTTGGGCATCAGATTTAAAAATGGGAATAGGCCCAATCTTAATTTCAGTCCAATTTTGCGCTCTTTTTAATTATTATTATTATTATTATTTTTATATATATTTTTTATTTTAAAACAAATCAAAATTAAAACCCATTAATTAAATACTTAATACAATTATTTACACATATTAAAATGTTAAAAGTAGGTAAAATTAAACAAGGCAACAATCAGGACAAAATGCATATTTTATGATTTTCCATTTAATAACCGGATTACGGTTCAAACTACGCATGACACACATTTTTGCATTTTATTTTAATAAAAAATAAAAATGGGCAAAAATCATAAATAATTAACAACATGCCACGTAAAAATCCAAAAATTGTACAGCAAGACCAATTGCTATTATTTTTGTTTCTTTTGGAGCGATTATCGCGTAAAACAAAAATCACGTGCTCACAGCTTCCCCTCTTTGTTCGGAAACACGAAGAGTTTTCGTGCAAAGATAAAGTGAGCGGACATGAGCGATTTTTGCCTATTGGACTACTCCGTGTGAAGCATGTTTTGAAATATCTGACCGAATCTTTGCTTCAAAGCTTTCCTACATATCTTGGGCTAAACAGGAATCAGGTCAATGTAGTTCGGGAAGCTTTGGTAGCTGGGACTACCACGGGACTGCAATTCTTGTCATTACTGATGTTGCCGCTGCTGTTGCTGCTTACCGACTCCCTTATTACAAACAAAGGAAAATTGAAACTGCACTAACTACGTATGCATGTCAACCGCTAGTTACAAGATTCCTATCTATGATCCTTTGGCGACTTGATCTTGGGTCCTAGCTGATTCTGCTTGTAGACTCCGATCTGAATCTTGATGCTTGAAAGTTGTAGGCGCCTATTTATTTCTGCGACACTGAGTAAGACGGGGTTGGTAGAACTCGGGACCTTGATCAAACCTTTGAACGATCCGCCCTTCGCCTTTCCGAATATCTTGGCACATCTTCTTTTTGTCTTTTTCTTCTTTTATTCTGAGTTGAGACTCATCTTGTGGGTCGTCTCCATCCATGTGTCTCGAGGTCAGACCTGCGGGGAAAAACAAACGAACGAAATTTTCTGCCCCAGTTCTACTAGGAAAATTTCGTGAGTTAGTTGCCGGGAAGTTTACAAAGTTGATGAAGGGATTGGACCACAAAATGCAACTTCGGGATTGGATCCCTAATATTGCCATAAGGTAAAAATGCTCAGTTCAGGGTTGGAGCCCTAATACTGACTAGCTGGGGAGAAGTTCAGTTTAGAGTTGAAACCCTAATACTGACTAACTGGGGAAAAGTTCAGTTTAGGGTTGGGGCCCTAATACTGACTGAATGGAAAAGTTCAGTTTAGGGTTTAAAACCCTAATACTGACTGACTGGAAAAAGTTCAGTTTAGGGTTTAAAACCCTAATGCTGACTAACTAGAAAAGTTCAGTTCAGGGTTTAAAACCCAAATGTTGGCTAAAGGAAAAGTTCAGCTTAGGGTTTAAAACCCTAATATTGACTGGATGGAAAAAGTTCAGTTTAAGGTTTAAAACCTTAATGCTGACTAAATGGAAAAAGTTAAGTTTAAGGTTTAAAACCCTAATGCTGACTAAAGGAAAGAGTTCAGTTTAGGGTTTAAAACCCTAATGCTGACTGAATGGAAAAAGTTCAGTTTAGGGTTTAAAACCCTAATGCTGACTAAAGGAAAGAGTTCAGTTTAGGGTTTAAAACCCTAATGCTGACTGAATGGAAAAAGTTCAGTTTAGGGTTTAAAACCCTAATGCTGACTAAAGGAAAAGTTCAGTTTAGGGTTTAAAACCCTAATACTGACTGGATGGAAAAAGTTTAGTTTAGGGTTTAAAACCCTAATGCTGACTAAATGGAAAAAGTTCAGTTTAGGGTTTAAAACCCTAATGCTGACTAAAGGAAAGAGTTCAGTTTAGGGTTTAAAACCCTAATGCTGACTGAATGAAAAAAGTTCAGTTTAGGGTTTAAAACCCTAATGCTGACTAAAGGAAAGAGTTCAGTTTAGGGTTTAAAACCCTAATGCTGACTGAATGGAAAAAGTTAAGTTTAGGGTTTAAAACCCTAATGCTGACTAAAGGAAAGAGTTCAGTTTAGGGTTTAAAACCCTAATGCTGACTAGATGGAAAAAGTTCAGTTTAGGGTTTAAAACCCTAATGCTGACTAAATGGAAATCAACTTGCATCAATCAGGTCTGATAATGGAACTGAATTTGAAAATGCTAAGTTTGCTGAATTTCTTCTCTGCCCCTAAGACCCCTCAACAAAATGGAGTAGTTGAAAGAAAGAATAGGACTCTTGAAGACATGGCTAGGACTATGTTTCTTTCTTGTAAACTGCCCTATAGCTTCTGGGCAGAGGCTGTAAACACTGCATGTTACATTATCAATAGATGCGTAACTAGACCTCTTGTAGAGAAGACTCCCTATGAGTTACTTAAAGGGAGAAAACCAAATATATCCCATCTTAGGGTATTTGGATGCAAGTGCTTTGTGCACAATAATGGAAAAGACTCCCTAGGTAAGTTTGATCCCAGAAGTAATGAGGGAGTATTCTTGGGATATTCTTCACATAGCAAAGCATATAAAGTGTTCAATAAAAGAACTTTGTGTGTAGAAGAGAGTGTACATGTAGTATTTGATGAAACTAACATTCTTTCTGAGAGACAGGATCATGAAGATGAAGCCATTGGATTGGTAAAGGATTTGATTGAAGCCTCAGCACAAGTCAAAGTGGCACCAAAAGAAGGAATATGTGATGAAACAAGTTCTTCCATCCAGGGCAACCTGACAGGGGGAACTGATCAAAGAGGAATTGAAATAAATCCCCTAAAAGAACTTGTACATGACCCTGTTCCTCAGCAACAGAACATGGGAGAAACATCAAGCAAAAACTAGTTGGTTGCGAAACCTCACAAGTATCAAAGTTCTCATCTTATTGAGAACAGTATCACTGATCCAACATCTGGAGTCAAAACTAGATCACAATTAAAGAATCTGTGTGCTTTTGATGCCATTTTATATCTTATTGAACCTAAAAATATTGTTGAGGCTTTGCAGGATGCAGATTGGGTAAACGCAATTCAAGATGAACTCAATCAGTTTGATAGAAGTCAAGTTTGGCATCTAGTTCCAAGACCCAAGGACAGATCAGTTATTGGTACAAAATGGGTCTTCAGAAACAAACTTGATGAAGATGGAGCAGTTACAAGAAACAAGGCAAGACTGGTGGTCCAAGGTTATAGCCAAGAGGAGGGCATAGATTATGATGAGACTTTTGCTCCAGTTGCAAGACTAGAGGCAATAAGACTCCTCATTGCCTTTGCAGCACACATGGAATTCACTCTTCATCAGATGGATGTCAAAAGTTCCTTCCTGAATGGCTACCTGAAAGAAGAAGTGTTTGTAAAACAACCTCCAGGGTTTGAGAGCAAAGAATGTCCTGAGCATGTGTACAAGTTAGACAAATCTCTCTATGGACTCAAGTAGGCCCCAAGAGCATGGTATGAACGACTGTCCAAATTCCTACTAGAGCATGATTACAAAAGAGATAAAATTGACAGTACCTTATTCTTAAGGGAAAAAGGTAAGGATCTCCTTGTGGTACAAATATATGTTGATGACATAATCTTTGGGGCCACCACTGATAAGATCAGTAAGGACTTTGCAAAATTAATGGGGAGTGAGTTTGAAATGAGTATGATGGGTGAGATTAACTTCTTCTTAGGCTTGTAGATCAAGCAAAGTCCTAATGGAACCATGATCCATCAGCAGAAGTATGCAAAAGAGCTTATCAAAAAGTTTAAAATGGAAGAATCAAAAGAAATAGACACACACATTGCAACTGCCACTAAATTAGACATTGATGAACCTAGTTCGTCAATTGATCAAAAGTTGTATAGGGGTATGATCGGTTCACTCTTGTATCTTACTGCCAGCAGACCTAACATTGTTTTTAGTGTAGGGCTTTGTGCTTATTTTCAGGCAAATCCAAAAGAGTCTCACTTTACTGCTATCAAGAGGATACTAAGATATCTTAAAGGCACCACTGATTTGTGTCTTTGGTACCCCAAAGGTAGTAATTTCAATCTAGTAGGATATATTGATGCTGATTATGCACATTTCCTAGTGGATAGGAATATCACCTCAGGTATGACTCACTTTCTTGGTTCATGTCTTGTATCCTGGGCCACTAAAAAGCAAAATTCAGTGGCCTTATCCACTGTTGAGGCTGAATATGTTGTTGCTTCATCTTGTTGTGCTCAATTGTTATGGATAAAACAGTAGCTAGTAGATTTTGGCATTAAAGTTGGTTGCATTCCTAAATTCTGTGATAATACTAGTGCTATAAGTATAACAAAGAACCTTGTGCATCATAAGAGGACTAAGCACATAGATGTTTGACACCACTTCTTATGAGATAACTATGAGAAAGGATTGATCTCCATAGAATTCTATGCTACTGATAAGCAAATTGCATACATCTTTACTAAAGCACTAAGTAGAGAAAACTTTGAAAGGAACATGTTGGAATTAGGGATGATTAAGATCACCTAATAGGTCCAGCTCAGAATGCACAATGAAAAAAAATGAAAAAAAAAAATTTGGCTAGGAATTCTGAACCTGTGTAAATATCTAGATTAATTCTTACTCAGCTTCATACTTTAATTAGTATACTCCTGTGACATGTGTATATAAGACTCACTGATCTCTTACAACATTTTCTCTATTATGGTATTTGAAGCATGTTCAAGAGAGTTCTATATGAAGAACCTGGTTCATCAGTATGGGTTCATATGAAAGCTCAGGTATGTTTTCTATACTCTGCACAATTAGAAAGATTAATAATTCAATCATGAGCAGAAGTCCTATTCTTGTCAAATTCCTAGAAAATTCTATCCGTTGAGCATTGAACCAGTTCCGTCCATCTAGAACTTTAAACCGTGATTTTTGCCTAATATCTAGGGAAGCCAAATCTATCATTAAAATTCTGGAATTTCAGTTCGATAAGACTTCTATTTGAACCCTGAAAAAGCTGTCGTTACTTACTTAATGTCTAATTCGCTTTAAATACACACCACATCTCCAGTATTCTTCATAATTCTAAAACAGTCAAAAATTTCTCTTCAATTCTAATTGCCCTCTTCTCCAAAATTCCCAAATTCTCTCAAGAAACGAAGAATCATGTCTAACCCACAAGATCATCCTGGCACTCCTCCACCACCATTTCCCTCAAATTCATCCTCATCTACTCCATCCAGTGCATCTCCAAAACTTA
The DNA here is from genome assembly GCF_000715075.1 of Nicotiana tabacum. Classification (NCBI taxonomy): domain Eukaryota; kingdom Viridiplantae; phylum Streptophyta; class Magnoliopsida; order Solanales; family Solanaceae; genus Nicotiana; species Nicotiana tabacum. The sequence goes on along the minus strand of NC_134080.1, from coordinate 110,838,963 downwards.
GATTTCGAAGGAAGAAAATGCTTGCTCGAAAAACTGTAGCATCTAGGGCTCTGAGGAAGGTTTTAAATGAAAGATTGAAAGCTAGCCAAGTGAAAGAAAGCCCAGCTCCAAAGTGATTCTAGCTCTGAGTCTGAATCCTTTCAATCCGCCACTGAGGGAGATGGACATGGGTCTTCTGGCTCTGAAAATACTCAAGAATTTCCTTCTGAGGTAAGTTCTTCTGTGGTTGAAAACTTAGAAACTAGTTTTGTTCTGGTTGGACCCATTAGGGATGTTGAGTTGCCTGAAATGAGTAGGAGTGGAGGTAAAAAGAAGTCTGAAAAAGAAAAAGAGAGAGAAAGGGTGCATGTGGTGAAGAGAGGGGAAAAGGGAAGGGAGCAGTTCTTGCTATATGTGTGGTTGCACAAGATAGGTTAGATGAGAGTGGCATAAAGTCAGGGGGAAGTGGTTCTGGGGATGCAGCTGAGGGGTTGGTTCATCTAAGCAAACAAAGAGATTAACCTGTTTCATCTACTGAAGAAACCTTGGCTGACCTACTGAAAAAGGTTGGGCAAGTTAAGACCCAAAGAAACGCAAAGATACCACACCAAAAGCCCCAAATGCTTCCAAGCCATCCAATAAAAGAAAATCCTCATCCCCAACACCTACTGCCTCTTCAGTGCCTAGGGGTAGAGCCACAAGAAGCAAGGTAAAACAGAGTGAAGCAGATCTACAAAAGGCTTTTGAAGAAAGCAAGAAAAAGAAAAAGGATAAGGGAAAGGGAAAGGTTGCAGAATCCTCAGAGGCTATTGAGGAAGAAGAGATAGAACTGATCCATCAAGGAAGGGGTACAACAGTAGAGTTTCCTACACCCAAGTCTAAGAAACCCAAGACTTCCTCCAAGAAGTCCTCCTTTGTGCCTGTAGCTACTGACCCCACACTCGCCAAGAGGACAAAATCTGCATTGAAAGCTAAACAAACCAAAGTTTCTGATGATGATGATTAGAGTGGAGAAGAAGAAGATAATGAATTTGAGAAGGAACAGGATAAGCTTGCCATTTTTGGCAGAAGAAAAATCTTAAAAGGTAGATTGTTGAAGGTCCTGGTGGAACCAGGGATGATGAGATTAGTAGACTCTTTGCTGCTCAGGGATGGAAGGACATGGTCCTTCAGATGGAAGGTAGGCTAGCTAGAAATGAGTTGATTGAATTTATGGCAAATGCTGCTATTAAGGATGGAGTTGTCAGTAGCCAGGTGAAGGGAGTTCAAGTGCAGTTTGATGCTATGAAACTGGGAGAGATTCTAGACATACCCTCTGAAGGGTTTGATGACTATACTAGGCAAAGGTGGCCATGCCTGGACTCCCTCCCCACTGCCCTTGAAATTACCAAAAGGTTCTGTGATTTAGAGAATGTGAATGAAGCCAGAGCTGTGCAGAAAAGTGAGATGAGGCCTCAGCACAAGGTGCTGTTTGAGTTTGTCAACAAGTGCTTATTGCTAAGACATGAGAGAAGGCACACTGCCAACTACATGGTCTGGTTCTTACGGAATGCCTGCAGAGAGGAAAGCAAATCAATTGGCCTGCCCTCATAGTCAAACTGCTAGACAAGGTCATAAATGGTTCCAAGGCTCATGCTACCCCATATGGCTTCATACTAACCACAGTTCTGCACAAGGTCAATGTGCCTCTGAAGAAATGGGAAATGGTCTCGAGCAAAGAACACTTTGGCATCAAAACTCTTCTTGCTTGTGACTATCCAGTCAATGCCATCTTAGTTGAACCTGGTTCATCCTTGAGGACACCCATCAACAGCAAGGTTAGGACTTTGGTTCAGGAATGTGTAGTTAAGAATGCTGAAATTGCTAGGCTCAAGTCTCGTGTGGTTGAAGTGGAAGCTGAGAGGGATGGTCTCAGAGTTGAGCTTGCAAAAGAAAAGGAGAAGAATGATGGAATTCTTCAGAACATGCTGAATCTTCTCCAAACTCAACCCTCCAGTTCCTCCAAGCCTTAGGACTCCTAGTTTCTGTCTCCTGAACTAGTTCTAGTACCCCCAGTGACCCAAATTAGGGATTTTTCTGTTTTTTGCTCATGGTTTGGAAGTTTTTCTTTATTTTTGTGGATTGTTAGTGGCAACATATCTCTCTCAATGACAACTGTTATTTTCTCTTGTTCAATGATTATTCTGCCCTTGATAGTTTAAATATGTTTTTTTGATTACTGATGATTACACCATGATTGCACTTGCAGCTACCCCAGTGGCCATGAGTAAGTACTTATTAAAATCTGGAATTCACATTGCGTATGCAACTTTTCGATGATGCCAAAAGGGGGAAGAGATATTGTGCTTTACGCATTATTCTGAAATAAGTGATATTTATACCGAATTAACCTGGTCTTTGATGAAAAGAAAATTTTCTAAATTTAGTGTTGATGGTTAAGCTGAGTTCTTATAGGTTTTTTTATCAGTAAAAAGCACAGAGTTTGTCATCATCAAAAAGGGGGAATTTGTTGGCCCAAGAACAGGTGAAGTTTTGAAGAATGACAAATGAACTCAGTCATGGACCAGGTCCATCTTGTGAAGCACTGTCATGATCAACCTACACATGTGAGATGAACGTGAAGGAGATAAGTCCTACTGATCAAGCAGCAATATCTCCTGATCTGATCGAAAAGGCTGCATATTGGACAAGGGGAGAAAGTCTCCTTATATGAAGAGAACACAATCCGGATAAAGAGAGTGTTAGAGTTTGATATCTTCAAGGACTCAACTACGATAGAAGATCAGAAATTGAGTCCCAATCAAACTCTGATTTCTAACCTATTAAATGACAGTGATTGTTCTCTTTTACTGGTATTGCACAAACGCAAAAGTTAAACTAAATTGAAAGCAAAAGAACAAGGCGATTTTGCAAGCAATTTATGTGAGATTTGAGTGTGCACTCCTGAAGCTACTTGAACGAGATAGAAGAACCAGTTCCATTGCGTTTTTTCTTATTCTAGTTCAATTGTTGTAGGTGGTTTAAAGTTTTACCTTTCAGCTTTCATAGAAGCAATTGTATTAGGTATTTTGAGTGTCCAAGTTATAAGCTAACTTGAAGTTGTCGCAACAGTTGAGGCTGTGTGCCACAACGGGATTAGAGTTAATCCTTATGTTTACAAAGTATTTTTGTAAATGTTGTTTTGGCTCAGTGATTTTAGTGGAAGTTTGGGAAAATCCTACTGAGTAGTAGGTCGTGGTTTTTTCACCTTTGAACCAGGTATTTTCCACGTAAAAATCTCTGTGTTCTTTATTTTATGTACTTTTTATTCCGCAAACAGTAGTAGTTAGAACACCTAGAAGAACCAGGTTCTTCTAGAGTGAAAATTGGGTACCACACAAATCACCCCCCTCTTGTGTGGTATTGACATTTAGAACATCAACTCGACCATCTCTTTTTCTTCCATCGGGGGATTGACTCTGGCAACTTGCTCTCTCTATCTGAGCCTGTATTCCCTAAAGCTTTGATTAGGCTTCTTTTCCATCTTGGGAGGGACATGCGATCCCGGACAACTTCTATGTTGTATTGAAAGTGTCGGGCAAAGGCCTGAGCCATATCGTCCCATGTGTACCACTTGCTAACGTCTTGACAGGTGTACCATTCCAGAGCTGCCCCACTCAGAATCTGACTGAAATATGCCATCAATAATTTGTCCTTTCCACCGGCGCCTCTCATCTTACTTTAGTAACCTCTCAAATGGGCCACGGGATCTCCATGTCCGTCATACAAATCAAACTTCGGCATCTTTAAACCAGCATGCAGTTGGATGTCACAAAACAAGCAGAAGTCTTTGTAAGCCCTGCTCATTTGCCTCCCTATCCCTTGCATGTTTCTTAAAGACTGCTCTAAGATTTTCACCTTCATAGATATCTTATCTTGCTCCACTGTCTTAGCAGGATTTTCAGCTTCACGGGGAGGCTCAAAATGAGGAGCGTAAGAGTACGGACTCGAGGCCTTGAAAATTGGTTTTGGAGCATAGTGTTGGACATCAGGGACTTTAAACAAAGTCTCACTAAAGGATCGGGGAAGAGTAGCTAGAGAAAGAGCTACAAGAGCATGAGTGGCCAAAGGAGCGGAATATGAGGTGGTTTTGGCGGGTAGAGTGTGAAAAGGTTGTGGGGTGATATCAGCAGCAGTGAGAATCTGGATTTGGGATAGTGGTGAGATAGTTGCAGGGTTTTCAGTGTAGTTAGCAGGGAATGAAGGTAGAGGATGCCCTCTGATCCAAGACTGATACATTTCTGCCATCTGTTGTTTCACCCTTTGGACCTCCTCTTTTTAATTTAGACTCCGACTCCACAAACTCCCTCGCCGGGGCAACAACTCTTGTGTTGAAGTCTTTGCTAGCCATCACTGCCTTGTTTTTTGACCTTGTGTTGTATGGAAGAGTTACCAGTTTAAGAACCACAAACCAACCACCCTTCTAAAATAATGAAGATAATAAAGAGGAACAAAATAAAGTCATCACGTTAGCGTTAGGGCATTTAACAGCTAAAAATACCACATTACGTGCAATGCACCTAGCAACAATTAACGGTTCAAGAATGACTTCGAGGGTCATAAGGTCACTTGGCATCATCCCAATTTGTTCCCTTCAATCTTCTCTTTTCTTTTATTTCTAACATTTCTTGGCTTACTCATTTTCCTTCCTTTTTTTTCTAATAATCACTCTTTTCTTTCCTCACATTTCCCACACCCCGTAAGTCGACCTCTTTTTTTCTTTTTCTTTTCTTTTAACTTAAAATAAATGATTCGAGAGAACCCTATGTAGGTTGCCCACGTATCATGACACCGGATGAATCAAATCTTTGCGTAGTTCGGGAAGATCGGGAATAAAAGAAACAAACTAACGCTTTCTTTTTCTTTTTCTTTTCTTTTTTACCTTAGTGACTACTCTGATGGGAAAAGAGAAATAAAAGAAGCAAATTCTTTTTTTTTTTGAATTTTCTAGACTTAATGTTCTATATCATATTCTAAACTCAAGCTTAACGAGCATATATTTTTTTTCTCTCTTTTTTTTCTTTTTGAAACAAAAACTCTGTGGGAAATTATTAAGCAAAAAGCCCTAGAATAAAAAAATATTTTTTTGATTCTTTTTTTTCTTTTTTTTTAGGAAGAAAGTCTAAAGAATAAGCTAAAGAAAAATATTTTGAATTTTTATTTGATATCCTTCAAGAAAGATTTCGAAACGAGAAATGAACAAGATAAAAAATATTTTTGGATTTCAGTTTTTGATTACCTAAGGAAGAAACTTTAAAGATAAACAAAAGATAAAGTATGTTTTTTTTTCTTCTTTGTACAATATCCTAAAGTTCTAGTGAAAATAAAAAGAATTTTTTTCATTAATTTTTCATTAATTTCCCAAAGAAGAACCTCAAAAGAAAATCTTTTTGAATTTTTGGAATTAATATCTTAAAGAAAATTTTTAAAGAGGTACTAAAAGAAAATTCTATCTTTTTTGTTTTTTAATTTTTAGTCTTAGTTTACTAAAGAAAATATAAAAGCACTTTTTTGAGTTCCAGATATTAATTTAATAAAGGAAAACCATCTCAAATGATTTTTGTTATTCCTAGAATTAGTATTCTAAAGAAAATTTATAACGGAAATATAAAAAGCAAAATTTCTTTTTTTTTGGATTTTTGATTTGTAACACATTTTTCAAATGCAAAATAGGAAATACAATAAAGAAAAAATACTCGACAAACTTACTAGACTATGACAGACTTCAATATCCTTTAAAAGACTCGATATTACTGTACAAAACTAGAAGGTAAAACACGACATAAAAAGAAAAACAGACTCAAACATAATAACTAAAAAAATCTCCTTAAGCAAATTTCTGAATGAACGACCCTGACTGGATGGTCCTAGGGCGTCTGTCATGTCCAAACTCCGGTAAGTAGATCCACACCTATATGAGAAAACTGAAACCAGCACTATGTGAGATATTAACATTCCCTACTAGACACATGCAAGACATGGTTGTGACTATTTTTCTAAAATTAACCTATGTGGCTAAAAGTAGCTAAAATGCAAGATTTGGCTAAGACCCCGCAAAGCCAAGAACTCACTAGGAAGACCGGACCCTATATGGGTTGCCTACGTATCCCGCCTCGAGAGACGAGAAGCAGGTTCGCGTAGTTCGGGCAGATTGGATACGAGCAAGAATTAAAAAACAACAAATTTAGAGAAAATATGTTTTTTTTCTTCTTTTTTTTTTTTGAAAAATAATGAAACATGTAAACTCTTTTTGGATTTTTCTTTTCCCTTTTTTTTGATTTTTTTTTTATTTTTGAAAAATAATGAAAAAGTGCAAAATCTTTTTTTAAATTTTTCGTGTTGTTTTTTTTCCTTGACAAAAAATGTGACAGAAAACATAATCGGGTCCTACTTGCTTTATATTCACACTTCACCCTCTCTTTGTTCTTTTTTCTTTTTTTCTTTGCCCTCAACTATCATTGATCCGCCAAATGACTCTTTCACCCTTGAAGAAATGCAACATGTAGCATGGTCTGTTATTCTAGGTACACCTGTCTTAGACGGACCCAACCCCTGTGTTGAGTCCCCAAATTCAAATGCACGTGATGCAAACAAACGTTTCTACTAGGGATCCAGCATGAGGCTGTATTTTTCTAGGTTTTAATGGGGTTGTGTTCTTGACCTAGCTTACCCGAGCGGATAACTCGAGCTGAAGAGGGGGCAACGTACTAGGAGCACTGAAGTCTACCCGGCCTTGTTGCTGATGCAGCCTCGATATCTTGGTATAACTTCTACAGAAAAAGTGGGTCATGCGAACGTGTGCACCATTTTCAGAAGACTCAGAGGGGTGGCGTAAGAAGACAATTATATACAATTCAAATAATATCAAAGCGGTAAATAGACAGCAGTTAGCACAAAAGGTTCATAGAATACAGTAATATTAACAATAAATGAAGCCGAGTAAAAATCATATCAACAAGCTCAAGTTCTTGAACACTAAACTAGAAGTTCGGGGTTTTGATCTCCAGCAGAATCGCCAGAGCTGCCAGACCTCCTTTTTACTACCCCCGCAACAGTATATAAAGGAGTTTTTCCAATTTAAGTGACAATCGAAACGGGATTATTTATATTAAAATCAGAGTCGCCACTTGGGATAATATATGGTGTCCTAAGTCACCGGTTTAAAATTCTGAATCAAGGAAATTGACTATTATTTATGGTCTGCAAACACAAAAATCCGGGTAAGAAATTCTATTAGCCCGGGAGAAGGTGTTAGACATTCCCGAGTTCCGTGGTTCTAGCACGGTCGCTTTGATCATACTTGGCTTAAACAAATTGTTTGATTACTGATTTTAGAATCTATGTGCATTTGCCTCTTTTAATTAAGAAATTATCTTGAAACGGGTCACGCGTACGTGTACCCATTTGTTTGGTGCGTCAAAATCATGTCACGCGAACGTGTCCACAATTAATAACGCTTTATTAATATTAAGAACAGTTGGTCAAAGTTGCGCGAACGCATACTCCAGTTTTATTTTTAGAATCGCAATTATATCACACGAACGTGTACGCAATCACGATGGTATATTAAACGGGCCTAAAGCAACTACGAGCATTAGTCATTTTTATATAGTTTATGAAATTAATATGAGGGCCATGAATGATTAAAATGTGGATGGAGCACCTCGGACTATATGAACTAACTTCAAATTAGTGTACTATTAAAACAATTTTATTATAAAAATAAATTGATCGAAGTTGCGCGAACGCATACTCCGAATAGGTTTTTAGAATCGTAATTATATCACGCGAACGTGTACACAATCACAATAATATTTTAAACGTGCCTAAAGGTTTTTCTACGAATATTCATTTTTAATACCGGAGTTATAATATATATGTGAGGGCCATAGGTGATTTAATTAAGATGGCACACCTCAATATATTTTAGAAAAAACTACACTTAACTAAAATGGTCTAAAGATATTCAGGTCTTATCTAAATTAAGGTTCAATCTAAACCTACTAATTATGAGCCCGCGTTGGATGATACTAGGTATTTAGTCATTTGAAGGAATCCTGGACCGGCGGTGGGCACAATGTCATTCAAGACTTTCAAAAAAAGAATACAAGGAGAGGTTGGGCTCGACGTCAAGCCCAGCATTGAGACAAGAGTGACCATATCGTCTTTCAGTCTTAGAAAAACCCTTTTCACTATACCAAATACAAAAACTTAATGAATTAAAACTTGCTGGATATAATAGGGCTCAAAGTTGGCCCCAAGGAGCGACGAAGAGGCAAAAATAAACATGAAGAGCTCATTTCCCAACAGGATGCCTCATATAGGCCCAGGCTAGGCCTAATTTCCCTTAAAAATTACAGAAAATCAATGGTACGAGAATACTAGATATGAACATCAGATTAAGAACTAAATTTAACAACCTGCCATAGACAATAATAATATGAACATGGATTTTAAACTACTCATTGAACATACTAATTCTCATATCAATAGAGTCTGTAGCAATGCTGAAATTAAACGACTAAGCTATGCAGATACCGCAGCCAACATCAACATGATATTCAAGTCAACAATCTTAAGTATGAAAGAAACTACAAAAAAACCATCTACTGATTCAACAATCTGAACTTCTTCCTAAACTATCATCCATTCAACAGATCTCACAATAACCATAATAAAGTGAAGGAAAACTTGAACTACATGATGCATAGGTAATTCAAGAAAGAAAGAAAAAATGTCAAAAACTAAAAGTCCATGTTTCAATCATAAGAATTCTTGTTACAAATACATATGTCAAAGCATTTCGGTACTTTAGTAGTCATTATAGTCCAAGAAATACCTGAATACAGCAAAAATAGATTAAAATGAGCCTGGAAATCAGCAAGAATGGAAGAAGAAATAGAAATCCAGCAGCAACAACACAAATTTATCACTAAATCATGTTGCAGCCATGATAGAACAGAAATTTCAAAGAGCTTCTTCTAATCTTTTTTTTTTGTTGAAAATAGGAGAAAAGACCAAAATGGTGCAGAATTCTTTTCTATTTTTAGGGCTTGAATACTCTGATGTCTTTTTCTAGAATTTGGTGCAGGGAATAGTGCTTGAAAATCTGATCTATAGTGAAGGAAAGGGTACTATTTTTATAGGCCTCTAAGGCCATGTGCTCAAAAACAGCCTTGGAAATTATTCCCAGCCTGCAAAAGACATCTTTTTAACCTCCTGGACAGCTAGCTGTCTCTCATTGGCCTATGCATTTTGTGCAAACCAAATGAAGATAGCTGCCCCAGGTTCTAGAAAATTTCTACACCAAGCCTTATCTAAAAAGCCCATTTCTGTGTCCCAAATTACCCCTTAAGTTTTTATCTATTCAATTAGCCCCTAAGAGTTTTAAGCATTTGCAAACCTAGGTGACAGAAAACAAATAAGCTAATATCTTCAAAGTGTTGAAAGAAAATGAAATTCAAAGCTGAAAAAGGTATTTAACGACTGATGAATGAACCTAAACCACAAAAATGACATCAATTCATAATGAACTATGCTATACAAGGAACCCTAAATGGAACTTTCACAAGTACTGGAATAATTAATACATTCTAAAACAAAAATTGTTAACTAAAACATGCTCAAATAAACCACAACAATGCAATTGAACCTCGAATTACACATAAATTCTTCTAACATAAACTGAAATCAGAAAATACCATCAGAACAGAATTAATTCAAGCATTGAACTAAATTGACTTATGATGAAACTCCAATCCGAAGCCCTAAATACCCAAACAAACAGATGACACATAAAAACTAACATGCAACTGACGAAATTGAGAGGAAGATATCATAAGAAACAAAAACAGAAGAAAAAAAGATGAATAAATGACTAAAGTCTAGGAAGTACCGATTTAAACAACCAGACGATCAACAAAACAGAAGTGGCAGGCTGGCCAGGTTCAGAATGCTTTCGACGAGGCTTGAAACTGACCCAAACGATTATTCTAGACAAGAATAACCTATTTGGGCGAGCTTCTAACCAAGATGAACAAAACTTCAAAGAAATCCCCAAAAACAGAAATTAGGTCAAACCTAAATTCTAGATTCGACAAGTTCTAGAGGTTGTTTAGGAAAATTGTTAAGGGTTTTGGGTTTGGGGAGGCCTGGTGGTTATAGGGTGTGAGTTTTGGGGTTATTTGGGTGAGTTAGGGTTTTTTAGGTTGAACTTCAGATCCGAAATCGGAGGAGATTGGTGGGGATTTGAAGGAATTGGTTTAGGGATTTGGAAAGAGGAGGAGATGAAGAGTGTTTGGTGTGATTTTGATATGATTTAGAGGCGTTTATGGAGTTGCTACCGGCGGATGGTTTCAAGGAGGCGGTCTCTAGGGTTCTTGGAGAGACGAAGAGGTGAGGAGATGGAATGAGAGGGGGTTGACTGGGGGTGGAGCTTGGTTCGGACATATATATATTAAATAGGTAATTAGTTCTGAACCATTGGATTAACCAAATCAAACGGTTGTGATGAAAGGCCACAAAAATGGGGTCGTTTAGCATGGGGGAAAACCTGGACCGGGTATTTTGGTGCTTGGGCTCGGATTTGGGGCGGGTTTGGGGCAGAAGTGTTTGGGCTTCAGCACTTTGTCCCAAAAAAATTAAAACACCCCCCCCCCCCCCTTCCAATTCTCTTTTATTTCCCTTTTTTCTTCTTTTCTTTTTTCTTTTATTTTTTCTAAAAATCCTAAATTAAAATCTTAAATTAATCTAGGTTGTAAAATCAAACTAATTATCAAATTATGAAATTTATAAAACTTAATTGATCCTAAATTAAAAGAGAAGAACTACTGATCTAGAATTAAAAGCTAAAAATATAAAAGTAAACCAATTTTTGTGATTTTCAATTTTAATAAAGCAACTAATTCACTAATTAACCTTAAAAATATAAAAATCAAATCTAAATGCAATGCATGGTATTTTTGGCATTTTCATGTTTTTAACAAAAATAAACATGCACAGAAATGCAAACAATTAGCCCAAATTCCCACAAAATCCTATAAAATTGTAAAAATGGAAAAAATTGTTTTTCTTGTATTTTATGGGAGTGACTGTTATAGGACAAAAATCATGTGCTCACAAATGGCATGCGCAAATCTCTAGTCATAGTTCTATCAGGTCAAATTAGGTGGCTTACAAGTCAACTGGAAAAGGACCAGCTATAACTGAGTCACTAGTACTAACAACATAATGGAGTCGTGGAAAGGAAAAATATAGCTCTACAAGATATGGCAATAACGATATTATAGACCATTCACTACCAAACCATTTCTGGGTAGAAGGAGTAAGTACAACATGTCACATTCTCAACTGATGTCTCATAAGGCCTATTCTGAAGAAAACTCCTTATGAACTGTGGAAAGATAAACATCCTAATATTAGTTTCTTTTATCCCGTTGGAAGTAAGTGTTTCATTCACAATAATGGTAAGGATAATCTTATAAAATTTGATCCAAGAAGTGATGAAGGTATTTTTCTAGGTTATTCATTAAATAGTAGATCTTTTAGAGCGTATGACAAATGTACAATGTGTGTGGAAGAATCTGTGCATGTTATATTTGATGAAAATAACTCCTCGGTCGAGAAAGGAATTATTGCAGTTGATGAAGATCAAATTCAAGAAAGTCAGGAGACAAGAAAATCGCAAAAGTCGACTGATGGATCTGACGTTGTGATAAAGTCAACTAATGAAACCAGCAACAATCCACTAGAACTTTCGAAGGATTCGGCTACTCATACAGTTCGCCCAAATAAATGGAGAAATGAACTTGTATACCCTCAAAAATTCATCATAGGAGATCCAAATGAAGGAACGAAAATTAGGGGAGCTCTCAAGAAGAAAGCAAACATAGCATTGATCTCTCAGATTGAGACAAAGAAAATAGAGGAAACTCTTAAAGACTCAAGCTAGATGCAAGTGATGCAGGAAGAGCTAGATCAACTCGACAAAAATCAAGTATCGAAATTGATACCCAAACCTGAAAACGTTCCTATAATAGGAACAAAGTGGGTCTTCAGAAATAAGCTATGAGGATGGAAAAGTTATAAGAAACAAAGCCAGATTAGTTTCTCAAGGATATTCACAACAAGAAGGAGTCGACTATGACAAAACCGTTGCCCCAGTCGCTCGACTTGAATCTATACAAATTCTTTTGGCATATGCATCATTTAAGGGATTCAAGTTATTTCAGATGGATGTTAAAAGTACCTTTTTAAATGGTTTAATTAAAGATTAAGTATATTTGAAGCAACCTCCTGGGTTTGTAGACTCAAAATTTTCCTATCATGTGTATAAGCTAACTAAAGCACTGTACGAACTGAAGCAAGCTCCACGAGCATGGTACGAAAGATTAAGCTCTTTTCTTCTTGATCATAGGTTTACAAGAGGTAAAGTAGACACTACTCTGTTTATTAAAAGGTCATCATAAGGTAATCTGATTATTCAAATTTATGTTGATGATATTATATTTGGTAGTACTAATCCTCTTATGTGCAAGAAATTTTCAAATCTTATGCAAAGTGAGTTCGAAATGAGCATGATGGGAGAACTACCGTTTTTTCTTGGACTCCAAATTCAAAAATCTGAAGAAGGAACATTCATATGTCAGACTAAATACACAAATGAGTTGATCCAAAAATTCGGTATGAGCAATGCCAAAGCTATTGGCACACCAATGAGTCCCTCAACAAGTCTCGACAAAGATGAACCGGGAAATTCTGTTGATGAAACTAAGTATCGTGGAATGATTGGTTCTCTTCTTTATCTAACTGCTAGTCTACCGGATAGTATGTTTAGTGTTTGTAAATGTGCCAGGTTTCAGTCAGCTCCTAAGGAATCTCACCTGACTGCACTAAAAAGAATTATTCGATATCTCATTGGAACTGTCTCTTGTGGATTATGGTATCCTCGTTCTAATATATTTAAAGTAGAAGGTTTTTCATATGTAGATCTTGTAGGTGATAAGGAAGACAGAAAAAGTACAAGTGGAACATGTCAATTACTTGGCAAAGCATTGATATCTTGGAACAGTAAAAAAACAAGGTTTAGTTGCACTATCCATGACTAAAGCTGAATATATTGCTATTGGACAATGTTGTGCACAACTACTGTGTCTTATCAACTTGGTGATTATGAATTATTTTTTAAGCCTATTCAAATTTTCTGTGATAATTCTAGTGTTGTATGTCTTTCAAAAAATCTTGTACGTCATTCTAGAGCAAAGCATATAGATATCAAGCATCATTTTATGAGAGATCATGATCTTAAAGAAAACATAAAAATATCTTTTGTTGGAACAACTAGTCAATTAACAGACATTTTTACTAAGCCTTTATTAGAGGATAGGTTTGTGCTTTAAGAGAATTACTTGGCATTATTTGCATTAATAATAAATTTTAGGACTTATGTGCAAACGGGTTGATTTGTGTGCCTAATATTTTATTTCTTATTTTATCATTAATTGTGCCTCCATTTTCCCTCTCTTTTCACATCAGTTGCGATGTTCAAAGATGAAAAGCCAATCATCGCGTCTGCACAACTGATGCCTTTTCCTTTTTGTACTCAACCGTCAGAATTTTGAAAATTCCTCTTTTTAACGCTGAAATCTCTTTTCAATCTACATCATCTCTATCACCTAGAAAACCCTTCTTGGAAGCTCTGCCCAAACCAAAATCCTTCAATGGCTAAACACCCCCAAAATCCCTCTGCCTCCACTAGAAAAAGTATGTGCTCTAGAGCAAAACCCCCTTCTATGCCACCAGAACAAGTAGACCTAGGGTCCGACCATTCTGAAGGTTTTGCTTCTTCGCAGGGTGATTTGTCTGACCATTCTCGAATCTTAGGAGAAAAAGCTTTAGGAAAACGACCTATGGAAGACCCCCCCTATTTCCTCCACTCCAAAGAAATCCAAGATAGATTTTTCTAGCTCCCTAGAGTCTGACCTGAATTTCTGGGATTCTCCAAATAGGGATTTTTTCATCGCCTTGAAAGACAAGCTCATTGCTCATGGAATGGTAGTCGACCTTGACGACATGAAAGCCCTAAATTGTAAGGTAAAAGATCTTTACATTTATCAAAGGTGGTCAAAGTTCCTCTCTGTTCCTCCGCCTAAAGTTTATGAACCCCTAGTAAAGATGTTTTATGCTAATCTTCGCTCTAGTAAACCTGATAAGTTGGAGTCCTTAGTGTTAAGCAAGCGCATTGTTCTTGATTGTGTCATGTTTGATTCTATCTTTCAGTGTAAGTGTTCTGGTTTTCCCATGCTTTCCAAAAATACCTAGCCTGATGATTTTGAAATTTCCTTTGATCAAGCTAAGTGGTGAATTGCTGAGTGTTCTTCTGAATCCCCACCAACCAGTTAGGTCCCAGTGATGTTAGTTTCGAAACTCGAGTCATGGATCATATTGTAGCAACTACTCTGCTTCCTTGTACTGGTTCCTTCTCCACCTTCTCTCAAAGAGACACCTTTTTGGTCTATTTTCTTGTGACCAAACTCAAAGTCAAGCTATCTTCCTGGGTCATCAACTTTATGATTGAAAGTGTAGAAGATCCCACCAGTCTACCCTATGGTATGGCCATCACTCACATCCTGGAAGCTTACAATATTTCCCTATTTGCATATCTTTTTATCTCTGTTTCAAAGTCTTACAATTCCAAGCCTTTGAAATTATGGGGTATGTGAGTGTGAAAGGCTCATGGGTTAAGAAACAAGAAGGTGAAGTCAATCATGCTCCAATAGATTCCAAAGCCAAACCTTCTGCTTCTCATCCCAGCCCTAGTGATCCTGACCTTGCTGAAAAGCTTCGTGCAATTGACAATCAACTCTATGAAATTAAAGATCTCCTCACAGCCACTCAATCCATTGTTGGTGACATTCATGTCATCTCTAAAGAAACAGGGTCTGATGTATCCAAGATAAGAGTTGTTGTTCTCAGAGTAAGGGAGAACGTTGTCAAGGTATTCAAGGAGGTTCATGACAGGTTTGATGGAATGAGTGTTTAAGCCAATGCCATCTTTGACCAACTGAAGGAGGCAATCTGCAATACTCTCACCTACTTTCTGCGTCGTTAATGTGGATTTTTAAGATATTTTTTTGTTGTGCTATTTTTGGACTGTTAAATCGGTCGTTATATTTTGTTTGTTTTGTTCTGGTTTTTCTTTTTGTTATAACTCTACTGCATGTAATGCTATAAATCCTGGTGCAGTTCATGATTTTCTCTATCCATTCCCACTTTGCTGATTCCAAAAAGGGGGAGATATATATATATATATATATATATATATATATATATATATATATATATATATATATATATATATATATGTATGTATGTTACACAGGTACACAAAGTTTAGTCGATTGAAGGGTAAGTGCACGTTAGCATCTTGGCACCCTTTAAGGGGGGAGTCATAGATCCTTTGTAGCAGGAGTCGTCTACATAAGCATCAACAACTATAACCATGGACAAGTCAACTGCTATCATTGAGGGGGAGTAAAATACAGGGAAGCCAACCGTGGTTTATACATATATATTATTTTATTATCATCAAAAAGGGGGAGATTGTTAGATCTGATTTTAATAATGCAAATAATATATCTATTCTATGTGCAGGAACTCATGGATATCATTCAAAGATTGAAGGAATCAATTAGAGAATACTAAGGAATCAATGGATAGCAACGAGATGGAAGAAATCAATCAGGAAAATTAAGGAAAGCAATCCGAGATTAGAGAAAATCAAGGAATCAATGGATAGCTACGAGATGAAAGGAATCAATCAGGAATATTAAGAAAAGCAATATGAGATTAGAGAAATCAATCAAAGCCAAGACGAAATCAATCAAAGTATAGACTTAAAGAATCAAATAAATCGAGCGTATTCAAATCTGAAAGGAGCAAGATTTTGGGAAGCATATATGAAAAATCATTCAAAGTCTCTCGTCAAGTAACCGGTTGTCACTTTGATCCAATAGGAATTGTTAGGCACATATATATTGGAAGTTGAGAACCTTGAGAAGTGAATTCGTTCATGTTCAAGAGTCAACGGCCAAATATAGTAAAATTTGGGTAAAAAGTAATTAGCTCAAAAGTAGTAATTTACGCGCATATGAAATAGTAACTCTGTCATCTTATTATATTTAAAACTTATATTATATAAACTAAGTCATTAACAAGGGTAGGGCAATGCCAATCTATGGCCAAGGGTGATAAATCGAACAACCTTCGCCAAAAAGTATATTATGTATAAAGTAAAATATTATTTGTTATTGATTAAAAATAAACTTTGAACATCCTTGCATCGCCTTATCACCGATCATTAAGATATAATGAAATAAGCAGTATCATTTTTTAACCATCTCGTTACTTGAAGAAGACTCAGTTTCCTGGAAGTCGCATAAGTGTGCTAATCGATCAATTTTTCAAATAGACACTAGGCTAAGGTGACTCATCGTTGAATCCGCATATTCTTGAAAATGAAATGAATAAACAATAATTTACTGAAATTTATCTTTATGGAATCGTCCTAATTTTGACAATACACGCCAGAGCTTCATCTTCGTTATGGTAGATTTGATATCTCTTGGTATACGTAAAAGATGACCGTGATGTTTGACCAAAAAAGTGTTAAACTTTTTATTTAAACTAATTAATAGGGAAATGAAAGGTAAATCTTAGCAAAATACAATTAACTCTAGATCCAAATATATTGAATATAAAAATCGAAGGAGGCCAAGCTTCTATAACACTCCTTAAGATGATTAACAGACATCAAATATAAATGATGAGCTTACATCTTTGATATATTTGTTCCGTACTTGTAAGAGCAAAAAAGGAAAAGAGGGAAAGTTGTTGATAACTATGAGATCTATCTTTGTTGATTCAACAATGATGATTACAAAGGGTTGTAACCAAAATCTGGACTGTTAGTTTGTTGTTGGGGATCTCCACTTATTCTCATCTTTGATACATTGCTCCTCTCTTTTCTTCCATCGAAGCCCCCCTCTTTCCTTCTCCCCTCATATATATATTACCAACTTTCCCCTTTATCCAAAGGTCTTTACCCAACGTGCTCTCTCATGACTATACTCTTCCTTACTTGCCCAAGTATTACGATGTATGTGCTGTCGTGCAGGCCTTCTGACGGCTCGATCTCGATAGTGGCCGAGATACTCATCACTATTACGCTTCGTGGGTACGGCTATAGCTTGATTGACCCCTTACCATTCCTTTTAATGGTTACTCACTTGTGGTCAGATTTTGACCCACAGTTAGTCCATCCGCCCGTTGGGGTCGTCTCTTGGCGAACTCGATGGGCGGACTCTGCTAATTCAAAAGTTCGGAGAAATCTGAATGTTATGCGAGGAACGAGATCCTTATGGCGAGGTAGCGACGTGACGCTTCAAGGATTTTGTTTGACCATTACGTCAGTTTAGAGTTGGATCGTTGCACCAATTCATGATATCATAAATGCCCATTATGCATTATCATGGCGCACGTTTTCCAAGCACCATATCGTTTCTTGTGCCCCTTCGTGTTCTGATTGGCGGCTCTTGGTTTTCCCGCTCTAGGCTTTTATGTCTCTATAAACAAGGAAGAAACCCTCTATTTGATTGTTGTGCTCTTCAATTATTCAAGAACTTTGCAAACTTCCTTCCCCCTCTATAGCTTTTCATTCTCCTGCTTCTGCTAGAATTCACCATGATTATTACCCCTTTTCCTTGCGTCATTCTTGTTAACATCGATCAATGAAGACAAATGGCTAGTACTTCTTCCCAAACTGATAAAGTTGTTGAAGATCCAGTGCGGAAAAATGACGTGTCCTTGCTCGAAGAGGGAGTGGAGATGGTGAAAGACGATATGTTTCTAACAGTGGATGAGATAGTACTCTGCCCAGGGAAGATGAGGACCGATTTTAACAGTCCTGCCGAAATGGACCAGAGCCCATCCCTTCCACTATGGATGAAGTGGAGATTGCGGCGCTCAAGGCCAAGTGGGGAATCCCTGCCCACATCGAAATGGTACCAGCAGCAGGGAAGGATATTGTACATTTGCACCGCCCGGGATACTGCGCGTTTTACGCATATCCATTCGTTATTGGGTACACGCTCCCTCTTCTCTCTCTGGTGGTGAACTTCTGCCGATTCTACGAAGTGTGCCCAGCTTAACTCTCCTCGTACACATACAAACTCTTTCTTATGCTCATCAAGTACGCAGAGCTGATCGGCCGAGGAATTTCCCTTGGGCACATGCTTCATATCTTTGCCCCTCATTTTCTTTGGGGTACGATGATCTATATGCGCCATCGAGGAACCAAGAGTTTGGTGGTGAAGATGGACGACAAGGCCAATCGCCGTTTTTGGGAAAGCTACTTCTATGTGCGTGCAGAGCACCTTGTGGTGAACTCGACAGGATTTCCAGAGACGTGGAACTTTGCTCGTAAGTTTTCCTTTGTTTACTTTGTAATTTTTCTTAAGACTGTCGTCGATCGTCTTCCTTTAGGAGACATCGCTGAGTACTTATTTTGCCTTTGCAGTTGAGAGATTACCTCCCCCGCTGGTTGTTGATATCCGCAAGTGAGTGAACGCAATTCTCCCCCACACGGTGGGAATTCAAGAGTGGGCGCCTTTCCATGAGAAGTTTGGGCGCAAGTGTCTTACTGATGAGTTGGCTTGTAGTTTTAATTTGTTCCCTGCTTCATAGTTTTTTTTAAACTTTGTAATTCTACAATCTAATCCCTACTTATTGACAGGTCAAGGAGGAGTGAGGAGGATGAGGGCTTCGACGGTCGCATTCTGTCAACCGGCGCACTCTACTCGTCCTACGCTAAGGGCGGCTGCCCGGCCAGCACCAAGAACTACTACCCGGCCTGCACATGCGGTCGAAGCTGTGTGCTCTGATGTTACTCAGCCGGATATTCGGACTCCCCTAGTGATTTCCACGGGTGAATCTTCCCGCGCTAATAGTGGGGAAGCCCCATCAAAGAGACGAAGGGTAGTGTTGGAAGAGGTTTCCCCGGCCGAAACTTCTTCGAGGGGCGTCCTTGCCCTGGCGGTGACCGGAGTCGGAGTTTTAGCGAATCCAGACATGGAGGCGATGCCCGCTGTGAGCGTTTAAGGGGTTAATGTGGCGTAGAGATAGAGTTTCGAGGCTGCCATTATTATTTCGGGCAGCCCTTCAACATCGCGGCGGAACCGCACCCCCTTTTGGCCAGTAAGAGGGGGAAGGGCGTCATGGTTGACGATTATGAATCAGAGTCTGACATTGATCCTGAGTACATGAGGATGTTCAAGGAGAGCTTTACCCGAACCGTAGTGGAAGCGGGAGGCCATTCGCGAATACTTGAAATTCCGTCTAAGCTCAACCTGCTGCAAGATATGGCAGACTTTGTGCCGCAGTTCGATCTTCTATGCTCCGCCGCTGAAATTTGAGCTCTTCAGGATGTTAGCGACTTCGAGTTGTCACGCGGTGTGGCTGCTTTGAGCCTAAGGGTGAGTTCCTTTTTGTCTCCTTTGCTTAGTGACCTTCGTTTTGTTACCTACTCCTTTCCTCCCCCTCTTCTTTCTTTTAGACCTACATGCTGGAGGTCGAGAGCGCTCGTAATGCCGAGACGCGGGCCATGATTTTTCTGAAGATGGCCGAGAAGTATCGACAGTACCACAACAAGTACCATGAGATGCACGAGTAGCTTTGAGCTGATTCCAGTACCCAGTCTACCAGGGAGGAGTCGAAGAAAAGAGATGAGGACCTGATGCGGTCTATCCGCAGATGCAGTGAGCTTGAGGAGCTGCTTCCTACCAAGGACGAGGAGCTCGAGGTAGGAAAAGGAGTTGCCACAGAGTGCGAGGACCTTCAGGCAAAGGTGTTGTCTTTGCAAGCCGAACTTGAGCAAAATGCTACCAGAGTTGAAGCTTTGAGCACAGAATGGATGGGGAAGTTGGCCGAGCTGGAGAAGAAAGTGGCCGAGATGGAAAGAGCCGAGGATGCTCGAATGTCAGCTTTGGCGAGAGTGACGGTGCTAGAGGACACTATCCACGTCCTCAAATCTGAGTAGGAATCTGAGAGGGCAACGACCACACTGAAGGAGGCACGGCTCGAGGAGAATATCGGTGAAATTGACCGGGAGGCTTCGAGCCAAGGAGATCGGGTTGTGGCACTCGAGGCCGAGAAGGCACAACTATTGACCTAGGTCAGATCTGCCTCTACCGTGGTGCCCCGCCGCTTGTATGATTTATTGGTCCACGTCAAGGCCAAGCTAGATATATACAAGGGTTTGTGGGAAGCGGGAAATGATTCAGAGGCCGCCTTCGAAGATGGCCGGATGAAGGCACGCGATCCTCATACTGCCTGTGGTTATGACCCTGCAATGTCGGAGGCTGATGAGGGCATTGATGTTGAGGATGGGCTCCTTTCCGATGATGGTGATGTCGGGGAAAACGGCGGTGGGGATGACGCCAATTGAAACTTTGCTGCAACCTTTGTACTTTTTTTAGTCTTTTGTTGTTTATTTTCATCTTCTTCTTTTTTGGGGGCCTATTGTAGCCTTTTGTAAGGTGCGGCTGTTGCGCACGTATATTTAAATGAAACAGTTGCTTCGCCTTTTTTGTGTATCTTTTGATTTTCTTTTTCTTTCCCTCTCGTTTGTTATATTTCTCTTTTTTACGTAGACCTTCAGATCTCTTTGTGATGAGTCCCTGATCTTTTTAATTGGGAAACCGACCTTGCGTTGATCGGGTATGATCTCGTTGTATGAGTCCGACTGAAATTATTTTGGATTTGCAAGTTCGGGCGAGATTGACTTCTCGTTTGCTAATTCGGGCGGATTCAATCTTAATTCAAATGAGGTCAAATTGAGACTCGCCATCTTGGGCGAAATCAAGCTCTGACTATATTTGAACGAGGTCGAACTTGGAGTCGCCGTCTTGGGCGAAGTCAATTTCTGACTTATATTTGAACGAGTTTGAACTTGGAGTCGCCATCTTGGGCGAAGTCAATTTCTTACTTATATATTCGAACGAGTTCGAACTTAGAGTCGCTGTCTTGGGCGAAGTCAATTTCTGACTTATATTTGAATGAGTTCGAACTTGGAGTCGTCGTCTTGGGCAAAGTCAATTTGTGACTTATATTTGAACAAGTTCGAACTTGGAGTCGCCGTCTTGGGCGAAGACAATTTCTGGCTTATATTTGAACGAGTTCGAACTTGGAGTCGTCGTCTTGGGCGAAGTCAATTTCTGACTTATAACGAGTTCGAACTTGGAGTTACCGTCTTCGGCGAAGTCAATTTCTGACTTATATTTGAACGAGTGCGAACTTGGAGTCGCCGTCTTGGGCGAAGTCAATTTCTGACTTATATATTCAAATGAGTTCGAACTTGGAGTCGCTGTCTTGAGCGAAGTCAATTTCAGACTTATATTTGAACGAGTTCGAACTTGGAGTCGCCGTTTTGGGTGAAGTCAATTTCTAACTTATATTTGAACGAGTTCGAACTTGGAGTCGACATCTTGGACAAAGTCAATTTCTGACTTATATTTGAATGAGGTCGTACTTTTCTTTTATTTGAAAGTGGCTGGTGGCTGTAAAGGTGTTATTTCAAGCAAGGTCGATTTGTAACCTATTTGATGATGGCCAGTGGCCGTAGAGGTGTTATTTCGAGCAAGGTCGAAATTGTAACCCGTTGTAATTCGAGCGAGGTTGAATTTCTCTTTTGGCGAAGGCCGATGGCCTTAGAGGTGTTATTTCGAGCAAGGCTGAAATTGTAACCCATTGTATTATTTTTATTGGAAAATGTTACTCGTTGTCATATTGTTTACGCAGGCATCGGGGCAAGTCCCAGTTTGCTTAACTTTGATTTTATTGGAAAATATTGCGTTTCCTGGGTGAGTTCCAGTTTGTTTAATCTTGCTTTCATTGGAGAATACTATGCATTTCATGCTCTGAACCAACAAGAGAGTGTGGTAAGTTAAAACCAAACAAAATCGCATGTTACCTTGGCCTACCAAGTCGGCGGAACGAGGAACGACACTGTAGGATCGCTCGCTTCGCCTCATACTTGAATGATGGTTTCAGATTTTGCAGTCGTGTTCGGCTTCGTCGTTAACCATGTCTAGGCTTCGCGTGGGTTGGACTTACCTCGCCCATTGGGACATCGAGACCGAGTACCACTCCGACCCCATCCGATATGCACAAACAATAAGGAAAACATGTCATACTCCATTAATAAATCATCTCGTGTGTGTGGGTACGAAAATAGGGCAAGATATGCCCGCTATTCCGAAGGATCACACAGTAGGCTATTGTCCCTTCCTAAGAGGTGGAGTATGGGTCAGTATATTAGGTGAATATGTCAAATGGGGCTGCGGTCATGCTAGGCGCATGGTGACCGTGATTTTACTTTAAACGTGCATATGGCGTGTCAAACCCATCGCTATAGGTGAGGCATGGGTTTCGCATAGACATTGGTCGCAATTTATATTCTATGTAGAGATCTGGCCTAGATTGGCACGGTTGTCTCAAAAGTTTACCTACCATTCTTTCGGGGTGGTGTTTATGTCGTGATGGTGAGGCTATGACAGCCTGGCAGTGATACTTGGCTGGTTCTAGATCTAAAGAAAACTAAAAATTTTGGCTAAGAAATCCCCACATACAGAGCTAAATTGTTTGACCAAAAAAGTGAAACCTTTTAGTTAAACTAATTAATAGGAAAATTGAAGGTAAATCTTAGCCAAACATAAATAACTCTAGATCCAAACATATTGAATATGAAAAACGAAGGAGGCCAAGCTTTTATAACATTCCTTAAGATGATTAACAAACATCAAATGTAAATGATAAGCTTACATCTTCGATATATTTATTTTGTACTTGTAAGAGCAAAGAAGGAAAAGAGGGAAAGTTGTTGATAACTATGAGATCTATCTTTGTTGATTCAACAATGATGATTATAAAGGGTTGGAACCAAAATCTGGACTGTTGGTTTGGTGTATATATATACCAACCTTTCCATTTATCCAACGGTCTTTACCCAATATACCCTCTCATGATTATACTCTTCCTGACTTGCCCAAGTATTACGACGCATGTGCTGTCGTTTAGGCCTTCTGACGGCTCGATCTCAACAATGGCCGAAATATTCGTCGCTATTACGTCCCGTGAGTACGACTATAGCTTGATTGACCCCTTACCATTTCTTTTAATGGTAACCCATTTGTGATCTGAGTTTAACCCATACACCTGGGACATTACCAAGTTTTCCCACATGGACGGAGTTGTCCTAATTAAGAAAGATTTAAGACCAATTTTCATCTTCAAAAAGTTTTAAAATCACCACTCATCGTAATTTTTATTTATATATATATTTTTTTTAAAGAACTTTCTGCTTTCTCTTTTTTTTCTTCTTTTTTTAAAAAAAAATGGTGACAAATTAGGTAGTTCTAAGAGATGATGGACGGTCGCTATCAATTCAAAAAAGTGGTGGATTAGGGGTCAACAACAAATTAAGGTTGTTAAAGTGGATATAATTAGGACAAATGAGTGATGGAAAGATTAAAGTCCGAAAGAAAATAAAGAGGCAAAGAGATAATACTTATAATACTCACTGAAAAAAGGAGGGGTTTGTGTGAAATCTAAGTCCATATAATAATGGAGCAGATAGTGAATGAGTGGTTTGAGTGTAGGGACAGCCCGCAATCCACCAAATAAAACATGATTCCTTCATCATCACATTGAAAGTTCCCAAAGATTAAAACAGAAAAAAAAATATTATTATAAGCAGCAGAAAGATCCATTACACAATTGACAGGATATATCAAAACCCCACCACAAGCTAAGAGTGCACACCACGTTTCGGCTTCCCAACTCCTTTTCTTGATCTCACTAACGACAACACTTCTAGAATTATTGTCAAGAAGTGTGATCGGAAAATTTTGATTTACTCTCTTAATTAAAGATTTCCAGTTGAATTTGTTAAAATGGAGAATTTTATAGTAGGAATCACTTTACTAATTAAGGGGTATACTGTGATTTTGATTAATCATACCAATGAGCTTTTGAATACTAGTGTATATAGGTAAAATTGGGGCACTGTCTACCCGATTCCCCGATGAAAGAACCAAGAGGGAGTACGGATACATGAAATTGTAATCGAGATCAGTGACTCATCTTATGACACGTAGGAAAGTGAATGGTATATCCTGCATCGAACATGAACATGGTATAGCGACGCGCTCTAGGACGAGTATAAGTCATGACGAATAGAGGGCCGTAATACTCTGTTGGGTTTTTTATGCATTTAATTAATATATTAAATACTTAAAAGAGGGTGAATGGGAAATGGAAGGAAATGAAATTTTTGAGTGAAATTTTAAGTTTCCCCTTTGGTAAATGGATATTGTCCCATATTGGAAGAGGAAAAGGTTTTTTATGGGTATATAAGCAATTGCTCTTATTCTAGCTCTTAAAGAGTTGAGAAGAAGGCAAGTCTCGCGTCATCGTCGTCGTCGCTCGCTCGGCTTCGGCTTCAGCTTCGGCTTCAGATTCGGTCAAATGATCGATTGATTGATTAACTATTTAGACCGAATTTATTTGTTAATAGTAAAATATTAACAGAAATGTTATTAAATATTTATTTTAATAACAGAATATTAATATTAATATTAAATCCAATCCATTTTTCTGTTTTGGTAACAGAAAATTAACTACCCTCTTCAATTTTCCCTCTTTATTTTCCCTCTTTATTGTTGAGTAAATAACCATTTATGTAATGGCATTCATGTTGTAGCCGTTTTGCAGAAACAGCCATTCTGAAGAGTTGCACCTCTTTAGATTTCAGCCCAACTTTGACTATAAATACAACACTATTCTACTCAGAATTTTACTACGATTTTCTGAGTTTCTCCTCCTTCTTCTGCATAGTTTAAACATCAAACAAAGCAACAGTAAGTATGATTTGCTACCGAACTTTGTGTTCGCTGAAATACTGGGGTTTGAAGTACCACTACACCAGTGTGTAATTCGTTCTATCCCGGGAGAAATTAATCCATAACCTTGGGTACTAGGAGGGGATTAAATTCCTTAAGGAAACACTGTGAATTCAGTGGGCTCGAATTGGTTTTCTGTTATTTCGTAGTTCATTCCTGTTTATGTTCATTTATATTTCCAGAATTATTTTACAAATACAGTTTACTAACAAGCTTAAGGAATTTAATTTTGTACTCACTATTTCTAGAAAGTAAAACCTTTGTGGTTTTGTACTCTATTGGAGATTAAAATCTACGTGATTTTAACGTTTGTGTCATTCTTTTACAGAAATGAATAATGATAACGGAAACCAAGCTGTTCCGATGGTGCCTACCAATGCCTCAACAAGCCGAACAACACCGACAGCATTGGCATCGGCGGAGAAACCCGAAAAAAATTTCGGGATTAATTTCAAGCGCATGCAGCAAAACATGTTCTTCTATTTGACAACTCTAAGTCTCCAGAAGTTCATCAAGGAAGATGTTCCTGTGATGTCCGATGAAACTCTAGAAACTGAACGCTTTCTCGTGATTAAGGCGTGGAAGCATTCAGATTTTTTGGGCAAGAATTATATTCTAAGCGGGCTGGAGGATGCTTTGTATAACGTCTACAATGGCATAGAAACGTCAAAAGAACTGTGGATTGCGCTTGAAAAGAAATACAAAACCGAAGATGCTGGGTTGAAAAAGTTTGTTGCTGCAAAGTTTTTGGACTACAAAATGGTAGATAGCAAGTCTGTTATTACCCAAGTCCAGGAATTGCAAGTGATTATTCATGATCTCCTTGCTGAAGGTATAAATCAAATTAATATTGATGTTGAAAGTAGTAATCTTAGTATTTTTACTAACAGAAATTTCATTGAAGGTCTTGTCATCAATGAAGCATTCCAAGTAGCAGCGATGATTGATAAGTTGTCTCCTTTGTGGAAGGACTTCAAAAACTACTTGAAACACAAACGCAAGGAGATGTCCCTTGAAGATTTCATTGTTCGGTTGAGAATCGAAGAGGACAACAAAACCGCTGAAAAGAGAGGCCGTGGAAACTCAACAATATTGGGAGCAAATATTGTTGAAGAGAACAAAAATAGGAAGAAGGTTTCTGGACCGAAATACAACCCAAGCAAGAAGTGGTTCAGTGGAAACTGCTACAACTGTGGAAAAATCAGACACAAATCTACGGAGTGTCGTGCTCCAAAAAAAGACACGAAGAAGGGTCAAACAAACATGGTTGAAAAGCATGATGATGTTGATGACTTATGTGCCATGCTTTCCGAATGCAACTTGGTAGGCAATCCTAAAAAGTGGTGGATTGATTCTGGGCCACTCACTATATTTGTGCTGTTAAAGAAGCTTTTGCTACTTATGCTCCTATTGGACCCGATGAGACGATTTCTATGGGAAATGCTGCAAGGCCAAGATTGAAAGATGGTGGAAGATATTTCTCAAAATGACTTCCGGCAAAGTGGTGATGACTTTGAACAACGTCCTTCATGTTCCCGAGATTAGGAAGAATTTAGTCTCTACTGGACTTCTTGTTAAGAATGGTTTTAAATGTGTTTTTGTTTCCAATAAGGTTGTAATAAGTAAGAATGAAATGTTTGTAGGAAAAGGTTACCTCACTGAGGGCCTTTTCAAGCTGAATGTAATGGTGTTGAAAATAATAGTAAAATTTCAGCTTCGTCTTACTTACTTGAGTCAAATGAATCATGGCATATACATTTGGGTCATGTTAATTATAAAACCTTACGAAAAATAATTAATTTGGAAGTATTGCCTAAGTTTGAATGTGACAAATCAAAATGTCAAGTATGTGTGGAATCTAAGTATGTTAAGCATCCTTATAAGTCAGTTGAAAGGAATTCAAATCCTTTAGACTTAATTCACACATATATTTGTGACATAAAGTCAATACCATCTCGCGGTGGAAAGAAGTATTTCATAACTTTTATTGATGATAGTACTCGATATTGCTATGTTTACTTACTTAATAGTAAAGGTGAAGCAATAGACACATTCAAGCGATACAAAAATGAAGTTGAACTGCAACTTAACAAGAAAATCAAAATGATAAGAAGTGATAGGAGTGGTGAATATGTATCTCCTTTTGAACAAATATGTTTAGAATATGGAATTATTCATCAAATGACGTCCCCTTACACGCCCCAATCCAATCGGATTGCATAAAGAAAGAATCGTTCATTAAAGGAGATAATAAACGCATTATTGATAATTTCTGGTTTGCCACAGAACTTGTGAGGGGAAGCCGTTCTTACGGCTAGCTGAATACTAAATCAAGTACCCCATAGCAAAACACAATCCATTCCATATGAAAAATGGAAAGGGAGGAAGCCCAACTTGAATTATTTTAAAGTGTGGGGGTGTTTGGAAAAAATTCAAGTTCCTAA
This sequence comes from Nicotiana tabacum, assembly GCF_000715075.1. Taxonomy (NCBI): domain Eukaryota; kingdom Viridiplantae; phylum Streptophyta; class Magnoliopsida; order Solanales; family Solanaceae; genus Nicotiana; species Nicotiana tabacum. The sequence goes on along the minus strand of NC_134080.1, from coordinate 110,811,488 downwards.
AACCAAAAAGGTAAAAATAGGACCGAAAATCATTGATTGTGTTTTCATAGGATATGCGACTAATAGTAAAGCATATTGATTTCTGGTTCATAAATCAAAAATTCTGAAATTCATAATAATACTGTTATAGAATCAGTATTATGCTGAGTTCTTTGAAAATATATATCCGTATAAAAAAGGAATGTGAGTCGATTGGTGAAGGATCTAAACGACTTCGGGAAGAAACAAAAGAAAGTACACTTAACCAGGAGGATCTAAGACGTAGTAAACGTCAAAGAACGTCTACTTCATTTGGACCAGATTTTGTGACTTTCTTATTGGAAAATAAGCCTCAAACATTTAAAGAAGCTATGTCTTCTTCAGAATCATTGTTATGGAAAGAGGCAGTCAATAGTGAAATAGAATCCATATTGAACAACCATACATGGGAATTGGTTTATCTTCCTCCTGGAAATAAATTGTTGGGTTCTAAATGGATATTTAAGAGGAAAATAAAAGATGATGGCACTATTGACAAATATAAGGCAAGACTTATGGTCAAAGGGTATAGACAATGAGAAGGTCTTGACTATTTTGATACATACTCTCTAGTTACAAGAATTACGTCCATACGAACGTTAGTAGCATTAGCTATAGTTTGTGGTCTTGAAATTCATCAAATGGATGCAAAGACGACCTTCTTAAATGGAGAGTTGGAGGAAGAAATCTACATGGAACAACCTGAAGGGTTTATGGTTCCAGGTAAAGAAAAGAAGGTCTGTAGACTTGTTAAGTCCCTTTACGGATTAAAACAAGCACCCAAACAATGACATGCGAAATTTGACCAAACAAGGTTGTCAAATGTATTTAAGATAAATAAATGTAATAAATGTGTGTACATTAAAAATTTTCCAAATCACATAGTCATTGTTCGCTTATATGTGGATGATATGCTCGTAATGAGTAATGACATTGCCAACATAAATGCTATTAAGGGTATGCTAACTAGCAAGTTTGATATGAAAGACTTGGGAGTTGCTAATTTAATTCTGGGAATTAAGATCCATAAGACTTCTCAAGGTCTGACATTATCACAATCTCATTATATTAAGACAGTACTTGAAAAATTCAAGCACTTAGGCTTTAAAGTTGCAAAGACTCCAATTAACGTGAATCTTGCATTAGCAAAGAACAAAGGCCAAAGCAATATCACAATTAGATTATGCTCATATGTTGGGTTGCTTAATGTACATCATGAATTGTACACTACCAGATATAGCTTGTGTTATAAGTAAATTGAGTCGATATACGAGCAATCCAGGCCAATCTCATTGGATGGAAATGAAACGAGTTTTGGGATATTTAGAACATACCCAGGGCTTTGCTTTGCACTACAGTAAATATTCTACAGTGCTAGAGGGATACTGTGATGCAAATTGGATCACCGGTTCAACTGATTCTAAGTCCACAAGTGGATATGTATTCACTATTGGTGGAGGAGTGGTATCTTGGAAGTTATCCAAACAAACTTGTATTGCCCACTCTACAATGGAGGCTGAGTTCATAGCCTTGGATAAAGCTGGTGAAGAAGCTGAATAGCTCCGGAATTTCTTGGAAGATATTTCATTTTGGCCCAAACCGTTGGCACCAATATGCATACATTGTGATAGTCAAATGGCAATTGGAAGGGCTGGGAGCGTTATGTATAACGGTAAATCTTGTCATATACGACGAAGATATAAAACCGTTAGACAATTACTCTCTAGAGGAATTATCACGATTGACTATGTAAAGTCAAATGATAATATGTCGGATCCACTTACAAAAGGCCTAACTAGAAAGGTAGTTGAGAAGTCATCAAGGGGAATGGGACTGTGGCCAAGAACAAGTCATAGTGGCGGTAACTCTACCTAGAAGACTAGAGATCCCAAGATCTAGGTTCAAGGAGATCAAACAAAGTCTTAATGACGGTTCAACATTGTCAACTAAACTTTTGGTCCATTCTCGTGATGAGACAATGTTCAGTACCAAGGATAAAACATTAAGGCTTTTTAATAATTTCTACTTTTAATATGGGGTATAACAAATAGTGTATCTACGGGACGACACGTTTAGGAATCACCTATGTAAGTGTGAAGTGTTAGCCGCTTCAAGGAGAACTTTGTAAGGCCAGTTCTCTACGCACTTATAAAACCAGGTGGTGTTCATGGCTGAAACGAACACAACAATGAGAACCAAAGACGGTTAAGGGTTGGTTGTGTGACTTGTGGTTGTCTAGGTATACACCAAAGTTCAATGGCTCAAAGATATCAAATCTACCGATTGATCGAGTATATCCGACATAAGTTCCCTACGGAAAGTTCAAAGGGAAACCTACTTATCTAGATGCAATTAATCCTTACTTGCGAATCACACAGTTTTTCATGCATACTTCCGTGATGTAGCCATTCCCCATTCATGTGGGTGATTGTTGGTTTTTTATGTATTTAATTAAAATATTAAATACTTAAAAGAGGGTGAATGGGAAATGGAGGGAAATGAAATTTTTGAGTGAAATTTTAAGTTTCCTCCCTTGGTAAATGGATATTGTCCCATATTGGTAGAGGAAGAGGTTTTTATGGGTATATAAGCAATTGCTCTTCTTCTAGCTCTTAAAGAGTTGAGAAGAAGGTAAGCACCGCGCCGTTGTCGTCGTCGACGAAGCTCGACTCAGCTTCGGCTTCGGCTTCGACTTCGGATTCAGATTCGGATTCGGATTTGGATTTAGTCAAATGATCGATTGATTGATTAACTTTTTGGACCAAATTTATTTGTTAATAGTAATATATATTAACATAAATGTTATTAAATATTTATTTTAATAACAGAATATTAATATTAAATATTAATATTAAATCCAATCCGTTTTTCTGTTTTGGTAACAGAAAATTAACTACCATCTTCAATTTTCCCTCTTTATTATTGAGTAAATAGCCATTTATGTAAAGGGGAAGTTTTTCTTTAGTCTGACACATTGTAACACGCAATTCAAAGCAATAAAGGTTTATTTTTGCCTTCTAGCTACTGTCAAAGACTTTGCTCAATTATTCTATTCTTTATTCACGACTGGGCTTGAACCGAGGGTCCAATCGAGGACGATGTCACTATTCAATCTAAGATTAGGCTTGATCATAACATTGCGATTGGTTTGATCATTTATTTCGTCTTTAATTCATTTGTCTGTTATTCTTAATTATCCGTGTTCAATTAAACCGCGTATCCTTTAAACTGCGTACAAATTTAATTGTTACACAATTTTAGGTTAAACAACTAGATGATTAAAAAAGAAGAGCTCTCCCAAGACAAAAACTATATTTCTTTGAGGTAATAAATTTTACTCTGGCTTGCTAGCAGAGGCAAATGCAATGTATCGGTACCAAGTTCAATTGAATCCAGTAATTTTGGTACGGAGTACAAATTTATGTGTAAGAAACATTAATATTGCAATATATAGTAATATAAACTCATAATTTTAAAAATATAATGGGTTCAATGCCAAAAACTTTAAAGGTTAAACCCATAAAACTTAAATCCTAGATTCGTCTCTATCTGCTCGTTAATTGTTATTTAATATATATAAAGTGGCTAGAAGAAGAATTAGGCCATACAAAGCATAGCGTATTATCGACATAAAATAACTAAAGTAGAAAGATTTCATCTTTACTTATTAAAACTGTCAAAATTGATAGGATGGGAGTCGCATGACATAGAGCGTACATGGGTAAAATTGTAAATAGTAGGTTTCAGTTATTAGTTAATTAACGAGTCATTAGAGGTGTTGGTTACATGATAACAGATAGGTTGTTAGGAGTACAATATCTGTATTAAGTTAGTAAACTTAAATTTGTTTTACATTGTATAAGTAAGATGAACGGTATTCTTGCACATTATTCAATTCGTCATAGAGTAGAAAATTTCACTCTCTCGAACTTTTACTTTCTCTTTCACTCTGTCTCTCATACGAACTAATTAGGGTCCTGTCACGACTCTAAAATGAACCCGGTGATAATAGCACCTACCGTAAAACTAGACCATTCAATACAAACCCCAAAACCAACCGAACATTTATAATAAGTCACTTAAAACTATTAAATAGCTAAAATTCCTAATATATGTTTAAGTAGACAGTCCGGAAACTCAACACAGCCCGACATTGAGGTGTCACCAGTCATGAGCAACTACAACTCGTCTAGGAATATGAAAAGACAACATAGTCTGAAACAAAGCTAAACAAAGCTGAATAAGATAGAAAAGAGAACACTGGGCTGCGAACACCAAGTAGCTACCTAGTCAACTCCGGAGACCTACTGGAAAGCTAATCAACACTCGCTATCGCGACCCGAGACCCCTAGATCTGCACACAGGGTACAGGGAGTAATGTGAGTACGTCAACTCAGTAAGTAATAAAAGTGAAGGCAGCTGAGCAGAAAGAAAACATGTAAACAACAGCATAACACTACAACAAAACAGTATAGTCCAAAACAATGCAGTAAAGCATTAAAACTTATAAAAACATCTCAGTTCAGTAAAACCTTTTTAAAACATCTTTCAATAGTTTCAAATGAGTGATGAAAATAGTGAGAGAAAAATAGAAACGTAAACAGCCCTTCGGGCAAAACATGTACCACAACCGCCCCTCGGGCTACCTCACAATCACTCGTATCAGCCCCTCCGGCAATATCATGAAACAACAACAACAACAACAGTCCCTCGAGCAATATCACATCTCACACTGGGTACCCGCGCTCACTGGGGGTGTTCAGACTCCGGAGGGGCTCCTACAGCCCAAGCGCAATAACAAGACATCTCGTGGCGTAATCAAACAGGCACTCGGCCTCATAACAAGCCACCTCGTGGCATAACAAATCAGGCCCTCGGCCTCACTCAGTCAAAAATCTCTTAAGCCACTCGGGCAATAGTAAAACATGATGCTCAACCCAATTCATTTAAAATATCAAAACGGGGTAAATACGGCTGAGTTATGAAAACAGTAGAATACAACATGACTGAGTACAAATATGAAGTCAAAGCAGTGAGAAAATAGTAGTAAAAATCCCCTAAAAGTCCAAAATAGTTGGCACGAGGCCCAAATATGGCATTCGGCCCAAAGCATGATAATACTTCCAAAACACAATGATATCAAACAGTTTTAAATCAAATACGCGACTTAACAGTCATACGGGACGGACTAAGTCACAATCCCCAGCGGTGCACGACCTCATGCTCGTCATCTAGCGTGTACGTCACCTCAAAGTAGCACAACAATCTGAAATCGGGGGTTTCATACCCTCAGGACAACATTTAAAATCATTACTTACCTCTATCCGGTCCAAACTCTAGCGCACGATGCCCTTGCCTCTCGACTCGGCTTCTGGATGCTACAAATCTAGCCAAAAACAGATTCATACCATCAAAATATGCTAAAGGAACAAAGCCCACTCGAAAATAACCAATTTACATTAAAAATCCCGAAATTGGCCAAACCCGACCCCCGGGCCTATGTCTCGAATTCCAATAAAAATCACAAAATTAGAATCCTTGCTCTCACGAGTTCATACATACCAAATACATCAAAATCCGACCACAAACTAGCCCTCAAATCCGTAAATGAAGGTCTCCAATTCCAAGCCCTAGCTCTCCAATTTTAACCCTTAATTTTCGTAAATTTCAAGCCTAATCCGTGAAATAACACCATAGAAACGAGATTTAGTTCCAAGAATCGTACCTCCATGAAGTTCCCTTGAATTCCTCTTCAAAAATCTCCCAAAAGCTCCAATCTCGGATAAAAATGGTGGGAACAACTCAAATTTCGTGAAGGCCGATATTTATATGTTCTGCCCCAGTAATACCGCATCTGCGATCACAACTCTCACACCTGCGGTCCCAGGTACGCACCTGTGAATATCATTTATCCGCCCCAAACTCGCACTTGCGCTCAAACACCCGCACCTGTGCTATCGCAGGTGCGCCTAAATCTTTGCATTTGCGGATCCAGTCTTTTTCTACTTTGGACGCATCTGCGACGCCTCTTCCGCTTCTGCGAGCCTGCACCTGCGGTCCCCAATCTGCGGGTGCGGTTATGACAGGAACTTCAGCAGCTGAAACATGCTCAAACTCAGCTCCAATCTTTCCGACAACCTCCCGAAATCATCCCGACGCCCCCGGGACCTCAACCAAAAGTACGAACAAGTCACGTACCACTACTCAAACTTGTACCAACCTTCGAACGCTTAAAACAATGCCGGACCACCCTCGGATTCAAGCCTATGAATTCTAAATTTTTCAAATTCTGCTTTCGATCAAAAAGTCTATCAAACCTCGTCCGAATAACGTAAAATTTTGCACACACGTCCCATATTACACAACGAATCTACTCCAACTTCCGAAATTTCATTCTGACCCCTATATCAAAATTTCCACTACCAATTGGAAAACGCCAAAATTTCAATTTCGCCAATTTAAGCCTAAATCTACCCCGACCTTTGAAACACATTCCGATCACGCTCTTAAGTCCCAAATCACCTCCCGAATCTATCTGAATCATAAAAACCAAATTCTGAGATCATTTACTCACTACTCAACTTCCGGTTGACTTTTCCAACTAAAAGGACAACTTTAGAGACTAAGTATCTCATTTCTCTACAAAACCACTCCGAACCCAAACTAACAAACAAAATGCGATGAAATACAACTCAACAACACATAAATAAGCAGAAATGGGGGAAACGGAGCGGTAACTCATGAAACGATCGGCCGGGTCGTTACATCCTCCCCCTTTTAAAAAAATGTTTGTCCTCGAACGAGTCAAGAAGCATACCTGAATCCTCAAAAATGTGAGAATATCTGCTCCGCATCTCTCGCTTGGTCTCCCAGGTTGCCTCCTCCATGGGCTGACCTCTCCATTACACTTTCACTGAAGCTATATCCTTTAACCTCAACTTTCGAACCTGACGCTCCAAAATAGTTATTGGCTCCACATTATAATTCAAATCATCATATAACTGAACCGTGCTGAAATCCAAAACATGAGACGGATCGCCAATATACTTCCGGGGCATAGAAACATGAAATATCGGATGCACACTCGATAAGCTGGGTGGTAAAGCAAGCTCATAAACCACCTCTCCAATCCTCCAAAATCAATGACACAAGCGCGCAACATGTCCTCCAATATTTGAATAGTGTGCTCGGACTGTCCGTCTGTCTGAGGGTGAAAAGATGTGCTCAACTCAACCTGAGTACCCAACTCTCTCTGCACGGCTCTCCAAAACTGCGAAGTAAACTGAGTACCTCTATCTGAAATGATGGAAACTGGGACACCATGCAAACGAACAATCTCTCTGATATAGATCTCTGCCAACCGCTCTGAAGAATAGGTAGTACACACAGGAATGAAGTGCGCGGACTTGGTCAGCCGATCCACAATCACCCAAATAGCATTGAACTTCTTCAAAGTCCATGGGAGTTCAACTACAAAATCCATGGTGATCCGCTCCCACTTCCACTCTTGAATATGCATCTGCTGAAGCAAGCCACCTGGTCTCTGATGCTCATATTTCACCTGCTGACAATTGAGACACCAAGCTACAAATCCCACAATATCCTTCTTCATTCGCCTCCACCAATAATGTTGTCTCAGATCCTGATATATCTTCGCGGCACCCGGATGGATGGAATACCGCGAGCTATGGGCCTCCTCCAGAATCAACTCCCGAAGCCCGTCTACATTAGGCATGCATATCCGTCCCTGCATCCTCAATACCTCATCATCACCAATAGTCATATCTCTGGCATCATCATGCTGAATTCTGTCCGTAAGGACAAGCAAATGAGGATCATCATACTGGCGCTCTCTGATGTGATCAAATAAGGAAGACCGAGAAATCACACAAGCCAATACCCGACTGGGCTCCGAAATATCCAGTCTCACGAACCAATTGGCCAAGGCCTGAACATAAACTGCAAGAGGTCTCTCCCCAATACCTCACAAGATACACCATAAAGATAATGCCTTCAAATCTTCAACGTGTAAACAATTGCAGCCAACTCCAAATCATGAACGGTGTAGTTCTTCTTATGGGGCTTTAACTGACGAGAAGCATAAACAATAAATCTACCCTCCTTTATCAACACACACCCAATACCAAATCTCGAAGCATCACAATACACGGTATATGAACCTGAAGTTGATGGCAAAACTAACACTGGAGTTGTGAATAAGGCAGTCTTGAGCTTCTGAAAGCTCTCCTCACACTCATCCGACTACCTGAATAGAGCACCCTTTTGAGTCAATTTGGTCAAGGGTGATGCTATAAATGAAAATCCCTGAACGAACCGATGGTAATAACTCTCCAAACCAAGAAAACTATGAATCTTTGTGGCTGAGGACGGTCTGGGCCAACTCTGAACCGCCTCTATCTTTTTCGGATCAACCTGAATAACCTCACTGGACACCACGTGCCCCAAGAAAGCTACTGAACTAAGCCAAAACTCACATTTGGAGAACTTCGCATAAAGTTTATCCTCCCTCAATCTCTGCAACACAACTCTCAAATGTTCCGCATGTTCCTCCTTACGTGAGTATACCAAAATATCATCAACGAAAACAATCACAAATAAGTCGAGATAAGGCCGAAACACGTTGTCCATCAAATGCATGAACGTTGCGAGGGCATTGGTCAGCCCAAAAGATATCAAAAGGAACTCACAATGACCATATCGGGTCCTGAAAGTTGTCTTCCAAGTCCCTGATCTTCAACTGGTGATAACCTAAACGAAGATCAATCTTGGAGAACACTCTTGCTCCCTGAAGTTGGCTATGTAAATCATCGATACTAGGCAAAAGATACTTGTTCTTGATCGTACCTTTGCTCAACTGCTTGTAATCAATGCACATCCTCATCGTGCCATCCTTCTTCTTCACAAATAGGACAGGCGCACCCCAAAGAGACACACTAGGCCGAATAAACCCCTTATCAAGGAGTTCCTGAAGCTTCTCCTTCAACTCTTTCAACTCCACGGGTGCCATACGATATGGTGGAATAGAGATGGGCTGATTGCCCAGCACCATATCAATACGAAAATCAATATCCTTGTCTGGTGACATGCGTGGCAGGTCTGCAGGAAACACATCGGGAAAATCCCTCACTACAGGAACAGAATCAATACCAGGAGTCTCTGCACTGACATCCATCACAAAGGATAAGTATGAAAGACAACCTTTTCCAACCATCCGTTGGGCCTTCAAGAACGAAATCACCCTACTGGGGACAAAATCAGTCAAACCTCACCACCCAATCCGTGGCACACCCGGCATAGCTAGCGTCACTATCTTAGCATGATAGTCCAATATAGCCCGACAAGGAGATAGCCAATCCATGCCTAATATCACATCGAAGTCCACCATACAAAGCAATAAAAGGTCCACTCGGATCTCTAAACCCCTAATAGTCACCACACACGACTGGTACACATGGTCTAGAATAATAGTATTGCCTACCGAAGTAGATACACAAATAGATGAAATAAGAGACTCACGGGGCATATCCAAAAAACGAGAAAAATATGATGACACATATGAAAAAGTGGAACCGTGATCAAATAACATAGAGGCATCTCTGTGGTAGACTGAGACAATACCTGTAATCACAGCATTTGAAGCAATAGAATCGGGTCTAGCTGGGAGTGCATAGAAATGGGCCTGACCACCACCTGATCGACCTCCCCCTCTGGGGCGACCCTTAGCTGACTGTCCTCCACCCCTAGCTAGTTGGGTGGTGGGTGGTGAAGTAACTGGCACTGAAATCGATGGCCGACTCCTCTGCTGAGATGAACCCCCAAGATGACGAGGACACTACCTCCACATGTGACCCAACTCTCCACACTCATAACAACTACCTGGTGCTAGGGACGGGGACTAAAGGGAACCCCTAGCACCGGGATTACTAGAAGAAGAACCTGGCATAAAATACCTGAATTGACGGAGCACGAGACAAACTCTGAGCTGGAAGCGCACTGAGTGATGAATGGCCTTGATGAGAACTCTGAGAACCATGGCCCGATGATGCCCAACGATAACCTGGGCGAGCTGACTGGGGGTGCCTGAATGGACGACTTCTACCGTGCTAAAACGGACCCCCATGAGGAGTACCAATGAATCTACCCTAACCACGAGGCTTCTAAGCCTCCCTCTAGATCCTCTCCTGACCACGAACCATCTCAATCTATCGAGCTATGTCAACAACCTCATCAAAAGTAGCACCAGATACTCTCTCTCTCTAGTCATGAGCAACCGAACCTAAAAATCGAGGCCATCTATAAACCTCCTGATCCTCTCTCGATCTGTGGGAACCAACCAGACCGCATGACGAGCCAACTCAGAGAATCGCATCTCATACTATGTAATAGATCTGTCACCCTACCGAAGCTGCTCAAACTGCCTGCATAGCTCCTCTCGGCAAAATTCAGGTACAAACTTCTCCAGAAAGAGAAGGAGAACTGCTGCCAAGAAAGGGCCCTACGTCAACCGACCTACGCCTATCGTAAGCCTCCTACCAACTAAGTGCAGCCCCTGAGAACTGAAAAGTAGTGAATGAGACCCCACTGGTCTCCAGAATACCTGCAGTCCAAAGCATCCTCTGACACTTGTCCAAGAAACCCTGGGCATCCTCGCCCTCTTTACCACTGAAAGTCGAAGGCTGAAGTCTACCAAACCTCTCCAATCTGCGTAGCTCGTCCTCTGGCATAACAGGAGATACATCGTCCTGAGCAGCTGTAACCGGCTGGGCTAGAGGTGCCCCCGGTGTTTGAAGTCCCTACACGACCTGCTTAGGTGTGCGGGCGGCAGGAGTCTGAGTGCTTCCCCCGGCCTGAGAAGTAGCTACGGCTGTAGTAACTGAGACCGCCAGAGTTAGGCCAGTGCACACTGATAAAATCTGGGCCAGGGCCTCCTGAAGGCCTAGGATCACAATAGGCACAACCGGTGCCTGAGCTAGTGCTGCTGGAGGGTCTACAACTAGGACCAGATCATGAACTGGGGCGGCTGGTAGATCTGCAGGTGGTGCCCTAGCTATTGTGCGGGCTACATCCTTGCCCCTACCACAGCGTCGATAGCGTCCTCGGCCTCTAGTGGCCCCAGCTGGTGGTACTGGTGGTCATCTATCCTGACCGGTAGCACGTGTCCTCACCATTTGTGAGAGAATAGAATAACAGAAGTTTAGTAATAGGATCAACAGATTCACGCGACAAGAATTCAAGAATATGAAGTTTTCCTAAAGGTTCTGCAGCCTCTCAAGGATAAATACAGACATCTCTGTACCGATCCGCGAGACTCTACTAAACCTGCTCATGACTCGCGAGACCTATGCAACTTAGGCACTGATACGAACTTGTAAAATGGACCCGGTCGTGATGGCGCCTATCGTGAAACTAGGCTTACCGACACAAACCCCAAAACCAACTGAACATTTATAATAAGTCATTTAAAACCATTAAATAACTAAAATTCCATAATATAAGTTAAAGTAGACAGTGCAGAAACACAATATACCCCGACATCGGGGTGTCACTAGTCATGAGCAACTACAACTCGTCTAGGAATATGAAAAGACAACATAGTCTGAAACAAAGCTAAAACAAAGCTGAATAAGATAGGAAGGAGAAGCACTAGGCTGCGAACGCCAAGCAACTACCTAGTCAACTCCGGAAACCTGCTAAAAGTTGATCAACACTCACTATTGCGACCCGAGACTCCTGGATATGGATACAGAGTGCAGAGACTAATGTGAGTATTCCAACTCAGTAAGTAATAAAACTAAAGGCAATTGAGCAGTAAGAAAACACGTAAACCACAACATAACGCTACATCAAAATAGTATAAGTCCAAAACACTGAAGTAAAGCAATAAAACTTGTAAAAACATCTCAGTTCAGTAAATCCTTTTTAAAATATCTTTCAATAGTTTCAAAATAGTGATGAAAACAATGAGAAAAGAATAGAAATGTAAACAGCCCCTCAGGCAAAACATGTACCATAACCGCCCCTCGGGCAAAATATCAACAGAACCAGCCCCTCGGGCTACCTCACAATCACTCGTATTAGCCCCTTGGCCAATATCATGAAACAACAACAGCCTCTCGGGCAATATCACATCTCACACTGGGTACCCGCGCTCACTAGGGGTGTTCAGACTCCGGAGGGGCTTCTACATCCCAAGCGCTATAACAAGCCATCTCATGGGGTAATCAAACAGGCCATCGGCCTCATAACAAGCCACCTCGTGGCACAACAAATAGGGCCATCGGCTTCATAGTCATGAATCAGTAACAACCTGCTGTGGCGTGCAGCCCGATCCCACAATATTCTCACAACACAGGCCCTCGGCCTCACTCAGTCTGAAATCTCTCAAGCCACTCGGGCAACAGTAAAACATGATGCTCAGCCCCAAAATTTTATTTAAAATATCAAAACGGGGTAAATACAGCTGAGTTATGAAAATAGTAGAATACCACATGACTGAGTACAAATATGAAGTCAAAGCAGTGAGGAAATAGTAGTAAAAACCAAATAAGGGTCCAAAACAGTTGGCATGCGGCCCAAATATGGCATTCAGCCCAAAACATGATAATACTTCCAAAACACAATGATATTAAACAGATTTAAATCAAATACGCGACTTGACAGTCATACGGGACGGACTAAGTTACAATCTCCTGCGGTGCACGACCCCACGCTCGTCATCTAGTGTGTACGTCACCTCAAAGTAGCACAACAATGTGAAATCCGGGGTTTCATACCCTCAGGATAACATTTACAATCATTACTTACCTTTATCCGGTCCAAACTCTAGCCCGTAATGCCCTTGCCTCTCGACTCGGCCTCCGGATGCTCCAAATCTAGCCAAAACCAGATTCATACCATCAAAATCTACTATGGGAACAAAGCCAACTCGAAAATAACTAATTTACATCAAAAATTCGAAATTGGGCAAACCCGACCCCCAGGCCCATGTCTCGGATTCCGATAAAAATCACAAAACTAGAATCCTTGCAATCTCACGAGTTCATACATATCAAATACATCAAAATACGACCACAACGACCCCTCAAATTCCCAAATCAAGGTCTCCAATTCCAAGCCCCAGCTCTCCAATTTTAATCCTTAATTTCCATAAATTTCAAGCCTAATCCAGGAAATAACACCATAGAAACGAGTTTTAGTTCCAAGAATCTTACCTCTATGAAGTTCCCTTGAATTCCTCTTCAAAAATCTCCCAAAAAGCTCCAATCCCGGATAAAAATGGTGGAAACAACTCAAATTTTGCGAAGGCCATTATTTATATGTTCTTCCCCAGTAATACCGCATCTGCGGTCAAAATTCTCGCACCTGCGGTCCCAGGTGCGGACCTTGGGAAATCACTTATCCGCCCCAAACTCGCACCTGCGCTCAAACACCCGCACATGCGCTATCGCAGGTGCGCCCAAATCTCCGCATCTGCGGCTCCAGTCCTTTTCCACTTTGGCCGCATCTGCAACGCCTCTTCCTCTTCTGCGAGCCTGCACCTACGTTCCCCAATCCGCATGTGCGGTTATGACAGGAACTTCAGCAGCTGAAACATGCTCAAACTCAACTCCAATCTTTTCGACAACCTCCCGAAATCATCCCGAGGCTCCCGGGACCTCAACCAAAAGTAAGAACAAGTCACATACTACTATTCAAACTTGTACCAACCTTCGGAATGCTCAAAACAATGCCGTAACACCAAATCACCCTCGGATTCAAGCCTATGAATTCTAAAACTTTCAAATTCCGCTTTTGATCAAAAGGTCTATCAAACCTCATCCGAATGACCTAAAATTTTGCACACACGTCCTTAATGACACAATGGATCTACTCCAGCTTTCGGAATTTCATTCTGACCCCTATATCAAAATTTTGACTACCAACTAGATAACGCCAAAATTACAATTTCGCCAATTTAAGCTTAAATCTACCCCGGACCTCCAAAATACATTCTGATCATGATCCTAAGTCCCAAATCACCTCCTGAAGCTATTTGAATCATAAAAACCAAATTTCGAGATCGTTTACTCACTAGTTAACTTCAGGCTGACTTTTCCAACTAAAAGGCTAACTTAAGAGACTAGGTGTCTCATTTCTCTACAAAACTACTCCGAACTCAAACTAACCAACACAATGGATGAAATACAACTGAACAACATATAACGAAGCAAAAATGGAGGAAACAGAGCGGTAACTCATGAAATGACCGGCCAGATCGTTACAGGTCCTAACTCCATTATTATCAAATTCAGCAACGGAGAAAACCGATTTTGAACATAACCATGCATTGTATCTTTACCCTTTTGAAACAACTGGAGCATCGATTATTGGTCACAGCCAACTCTAGTCCTAAAACTATAGAATTCAAAGCCGAATCCTACAAAAATCTAACCCTAGCTACACTTGTTCAATATAACTAAGTAACAGGTTCAAACAATTTCAAAGTTATAAAAATTTTGATTCTCTTTTTAATATAATTAACTAACAAATATTAAAAAGGCAATAAAAACTATCAACTAAGAAGAGTAAAGTAGTATTCAAGAGTAAAACCCTAGGATCATGATTTCCCCAATTACCGAGATGAATGTATAATTTGTTCAGTATACTTTTGCCGAACTATTCTCCACTGATTGTGTCACAGCCCAAAATTCCACCTTAGGAATCGTGATGGCACCTAGTTACTAAGACTAGGTAAGCCTAGCACATGAAGAGATATAATAGAAATAAACAATTTAACTATATCAAAATCAAATGAATGAATGAGATAATGAAACTAAAACTGAACAAATGCTATATAACCCCAAAACTGGTAGTGCAGAGTTATAAGCTCTAATGACATACACTGGAATTTCTATATACAATATTGTTTCGAAATAAAGATAAACAACAGTAATGATAACATCCGAAAGTGACCCTGAGGCCTGCGAACGACAAGCAAGAATACATTGAAGTCTCCAGCCGCGCAAAAACAACTCCCCAAGGCAACGCGATCGGAAGCACGTGAGCCTGCACAAAAATGTGCAGAAGAATAGCATGAGTACACCATAGCGGTACCCAGTAAGTATCAAGTCTAACCTCGGTAGAGTAGTGACGAGGTCAGGTCAAGACACCTACTAGACGAAGAAACCTGTGCAAAATATAACATAAAGCTAAAAGTTGAAATACCATCAATGTAAGACTAACAACAGAAGGATCACTAATTTACAACTAACAATGAAAATAATAGAAGCACAAATGGCAATAAGAAGTAACCAGTAATAAAGCAATAACATAGTTAGAACACAGATGAGATATGAATGAACTCAAATACGGAAAACAAATGACAACTCAATTAATCAAATCGTTCCCAATGCATAAATTACAACATGAAGTTCCCCAAGGCACCACTCCTCGTAACCACAAATCATAAGCCACAATTCTGAATCTTACACGCGTGGCATATCGTGACTACATTATCAATCACCTTTCACGGCAAAGCTCACGTGCTACCATGTACATTATATCCGTGTAAAATATCAGTTAAAGTAAACGAGAGATATATTTAAACTCAATAAACCATAATAATAATCTGAAATAAAGTAAGGCGTCAAATGAGATAATGAGTTTATTTTAGAAATCAAAATAAAGTAAGATAAGAATAAGTTATACAAAATAGAGTATCAGATAGGTTTAGTTTAGAAATCAATAAAATAAGTAGAACTATTTTGTTTAAACAAAGTAAAACATTTGTTAAATTAACGAATTAAATATATAATTTGTTAAAAGTAAAACGTGATGACAACTTTCAAGTATAGTAAACATCGAATAGGGTGATGAATATAACCATTTAAAATAGTAAAGCATCAAGTGAGATAAGAAGTTTTTTTTTGAAAGTCACATAAGTAAAGCACCTTAATAATTCTTTTATTTAGAACCGCTAGGTGACCAACAACTCAAAAAAATATGAGATACTGACCCCACACATGTAAATTTACCTTGGCAATCAATTTATCAAGAAATAACGGAGGCACAGATTGGCATGTTAAATCAACACAACAAACCACGTAGAACGCATGACTCGCACAAGAAGTCTCTATCGTTCCATTACTAGAATACCAATAGTCAACCAAATACGATAAAAAATACAAGAAAAATAATTTAAGAAACAACAATAACCGTTCAATCGATAAACTGTTCCAACAGAGAATGAACCATGAGAATCACAACCGAGAATAATTTTACTGTCACAAATAATTACAACATATAAATCTATTGCAGCGTGCAACCTGATCCCACCAATATCATATCATCTGTCCTTGTCGCTCCATATCATATCTTTTCATATTATTTCAATACTGTTACGGCGTGCAACCTGATCCCCAAATAATATGAATTAAGCAAACAAACTACAACCAATTATGTCGTATCACAAAATTAAATGAAATAAAGAAACTAAACAAAGAAGGTCACAAGCGGATAAAATTGTTAGATGTTGACTCACAAGGTCAAATAGCAAGTAATGGCGGTTCATAAATAAAGGTTCGATTAGAAAGAATCAATTAACACCTAAGGCACGTAACGGATAAGGCATGAATTCAACAAGTAATTACAATTAAAGCAGCTAAGAGTAAACTTGACAATAAAAGATAGAACATGTACTAACCACTTCAATTAAATGCAAGAAGAAAACCTAAGAGTCTAAACCGGTCAAATGCCACATATATACCCGTGTACATACTCTCACCTCGTGTACATGTCTTCCATAAACTTTAAATAGTACAATCAATCCAATTCCTAAGGGGTAGTTTCACTGATACAAAGTTAGACAAGATACTTATCTCAAAGAAGCTAAATCAATACTCTAAGAAGCCCTTCCCGGGTGAAACAACCTCCGGACAGCTCGAATCAAGCCAAAATAACTTAATATCATAAATAAAAGCTATAGAAAATAATTTCGGATAATAAACTTCGATCTTTAATGAAAACCAAAAAGTCAACCCCTGGCCTGCACCTCGAAACCCAACAAAACTCACAAATTCCGAGTGTCCATTCCGATATGAGTCCAATCATACCACAATCATTCAATTCCGACCTCAAATCGGCATTCAAGCCATCAATTTATGTTTTAGAGAGTTTTTACTAAAATGCTCAATTTAACCAATTCAAATTATTAATCAAACATTAAGATCGAGGTTGGAATCATAAAATAATAACAAATCCGAGTCAAAAATAATTACCTCAGTCCAAGCAATAAAAATCTCTTCCAAAATCGCTCGAAACTTTGTGAGGAAAAGCAACTAAATTTCAAAATAAGGGAAAAAATGCAACAGCTGTCCCAGATCAATTCAGGTTCTAGATAATCCTGAAACTTACGTTTGATAAGCCCAATACGATCCTTACAAGATTACACCCAAGATAGGCTCTTGAATCACCTAATGTGGCCTTAAAATGAGGGAGATATGATCTTTTGAAGTTTTAAAAGAAATCTGAAAATTGTCATGGCATTTTCGTAATTATTTACACCAGGAAAAACCCAGCATAAGAAAATCTTCGTTTTAGCATCCAAAACTCATGTGGAACTTTTCGGACACAAATCATATATGCATTTCAATCATAAAATATGCTACAAACCTGCTCTCACACTCAAAACACCAAAAAGAGGTCATCTTGACCCAATATTCACCATGGTCAAACTTCATATCATTAACATAACTAGTTTCTCAACCAATGATCAAAATGCATTTGAGCCCCTCGGGACCCCATCTAATCATATCACCAAGTACAAATACAGCATCCAAACTTATCCAAAGCCTCAAAACACCTACTGCAACGTCACACCAAAGAATCGAGGTTAAAACCAAATAGAGTTTCTCTTAAGTTGTTAAATCTTCATTCTTTCAAAAGAGTGTCTGAATCATACTTAAACACTTCGGAAAACTTTTAAACTTTTCACACAAGTTCAATTCAACTTTATAGACCTTTCCAAAGTCTCTGAATACCAATTGGAGTCTGATAACGTCAAAGTCAACTCTTGCCCAAACTTATGAACTCTTAATTTCTTTAAATTGTCAACTTTAGACAATTAGTGTAGAATTCTTCTAGGAACCTCCAATACAAAATTCAAACATACTTAAAAGTCCAAAATCATCATATGAAACCTTGGTCGACTCTTCCAACTTAAAGCTTTTAAAACGAGAATCATTCTTCCAAATCAATCCCAAATCGCTCGAAAATCGAAGTCAACCATACACGCAAATCATAATACATAATATGAAGCTAATCAAATTCTCCAACCATCGAATGAAATGTTAAAGCTCAAAATGGCAGGTCGGGTCGTTACAGATCGTGAGTTCTCTTTTACGTAACTATCTCTCAATCAAAAATAGTAATTTTGTAGAATTATTCTCTCGAACTAACTTTAGGTAACAACTCAAGCGACTCACAAAGAATGCACCAAAGCTTCATTATTTCTAATCTCACTTTAGTTTCAAGCAATTAATTTCTTAATTTACTCAGATGTAATGCAAACAACTACCTAATCCTGTAATCTCTCTCGAGTAATACAAAATATAAAAGCACAGTTAAGGGCCATCCAATTAACAAGTAAAACTTATTTGAACAAATAAATTATACAAACGACTCAACTATAAATAAAAACGGTCAATAAATTACCCAATAAGAAGTTTAGTTGCACATAGACATAATAATAAACAATAAATTATACCAAGAAACATAAAAAATCCCTAGCTTAAGGAACTATAAAATTAAAGAAAAGAGGAAGAAAAGCTAAGGCGTGAAATTGCCCTAGCTGTTGCGTAGCCTTCTAGCGTGAATGTCCTGTAAGTAATATTCAATAATAAGCTTCGTTCTAGCTTTAGGTCTTCTTATATCAAGTAAGACTGATGTTGACCAAACTGCCCTTAATTAATATTCTTGGCCTCATTGGGCTTCGGAATAACATCCATTCTTACTTTCTCCTCTAAGATAGAGGAATTAACTTCACTTTTAATCCAAAATGTCATTTTCTGCTGAAGTGTGAAAATAATAAACTTGTTTTTCATTTTTTCACATTTGCTTACATTAGTTCATGAATTAAAATATTAAGTTAGTACATATATTAGATTATGAACACATTGATGTACTTTGGAATTGGTGAAGTGTGGACGTAATTAGTGTGTTTACATGTACTCTAGGCTAGATACATAAAGGATTTTCCCTATAAATAGCCATGTATTCTTAGCCATTTGAAGTAAGCCAAGTTGGATAGAAATTATCCTTTCCTCCACTTTCTTCTTTGTGAGTTTTGAGTGTTCTTTTGTGTTGTCTTACTCTCCCAAATTTTCTAACATTGTGGTATCAGAGTCGGTGTATTTGAGAAAAAATCAAACTTGGAGAAAAAATGACAAATAGTAATGGAACTCCATTTCAAGTTCCTATGCCCACAAAAGAGAACTATGGAAATTGGTGTATCCGAATAAGGCTTTGCTTGATGCCTATGATTTTTGGGAACCGATGAAAGTTAGAGGTGATGAAGCGGAAGCTGATGCTGCCTTTAAAAAGAATTATCAAAAAGGCGCTCACTCTTATCCATCAAAGTTTGGATGACAAGATGGTTGAGAAGGTTATTAATGTAATCACCTCAAAGCAAGCACAGGAGATTCTTCAAACTTCCTTTAAAGGTTTGGATAAAGTGCAAAAAGTTCATCTCCAAAACTTAAAGAGGAGAGTTTGAATCATTGCATATGAAGGAATCCGAATCCGTTTCGGATTATATTTCAAGAGTTTTGGCTATTGTCAATCAAATGAAGAGATATGATAAAGACTTGAGTGATGATAGGGTCGTTGCAAAAATACTACGATCCCTTGATTCAAAATTTAATTATATTATTATGGCTATTGAAAAGTCCAGAGATTGGATACCATGACCATCGAAGAACTCACATATTCTTTGCAAGCACATGAAGAAAAGTTGAAGAAACCGAAAGAAGAATCAGTTGAACAAGCTTTGCAAGAAAAACTTTCTTTCAGGGAGAAAGATGAATGGCGTGGCTCGTAACAAAGAGGTCGTGGACGTGGACAAGATCATGGTGGAAAAAAAAAGAGGTGGTAGCCAACCACCATATAAAGAAAATAGGAGCCAAGACTATAATCAAGAAAGAGGTCGTAGAAGAGATAGAGGATGGAGGTAAAATCAAGGAAGGTATGATAAGTCTAATATTAAATGTTATACTTGTCATGAATTTGGTCATTTTTCTGGGAATGTAAAAATAATATGGAAGAAAAAAATATTGTGGAGAGCAAAAATGAAGATGGAGATGGTATTTTAGTTCTCGCAAGGAAAAGAGAATAAAGTATAGAGAGAAATCAATGGCACCTTGACTCCGGTGCAAGTAGCCATACTTGTGGATAGAAGAATTTTTTGTGGAGCTCGAAGAATTGAATGGTGGCAACATTACTTTTGGAGACTCTTCACGGGTTAAAATCAAAGGAAAAGGTACTATTTTAATTCGCTTGAAAGATGATAGTCACCAATTAATTTCTAATATTTTATATGTACCGGAGATGAAAAGTAATATTTTAAGTTTGGGACAACTTTTGGAGAAAAATTATGATATGCATTTGAATGATAAAAAGTTGTTCTTGAAAGATAAAAATGAAAGATTGTTAGCCAACGTTCCTATGGCTAAAAATAAAATATTTATTTTGGACCTTCAAAGTGATGTTCCTAGGTGTTTGCTTTCATGTACCAAAGATTCATGCATATGATATTTGGTCATGTGAATTTTGATAGTCTAAGATTTATAAAGAAAGAAAGCATGGTAGATGGATTGCCAACTATTGTTCATCCGATCAAACTTTGCGAAAGATGTATTTTTGGAAAGTAAGCAAGAAAAAGCTTTCCTAAAGAGTCTTTGACTAGAGCCCAATGGCCATTGGAGTTGATTCACATGGATGTGTGTAGACCATACAAGCCATCTTCACTTGGTAAAAATAATTATTTTTTACTTTTCATAGATGATTTTTCTAGGAAAACTTGGGTGTATTTTTTGAAGGTGAAATCGGAGGTGTTTGATACTTTCAAAAAATTCAGAGCATGGTGGAGAAACAAAGTGGCTATCATGTTAAGTCAATGCGGTCCCATAATGACAGAGAATTCACTTCAAATGAATTCAAGATTTTTTTTTGAAAATAGTCGTCATCTTTTTACTGTTCCAAGATCACCACAACAAAAGATAGAAAGAAAGAATCGGACTATTCTTAACATGGCACAAAGTATGTTGAAGAGCAAAAATATGCCAAAGGAGTTTTGGGCTGAAGCAATTGCTTGTGCAGTTTATTTGTCAAATCGGTGTCAAACTAAGAGTATTCATAACAAAACACCTCAAGAAGCTTGGAGTGGTTTCAAGCCAAAAGTTGCTCATTTGCGAGTTCTTAAGAGCATTGCCTATGCACATGTGCCGGGTAAGAAGAGGTCCAAGCTTGATGATAAAAGTGAGAGGTATATTTTCATTGGCTATGATCAAAGTTCTAAAGGTTATAAATTATATAACCCAAAAAATGGAGAGGTCACGATAAACAGAGATGTTGAGTTTGATGAAGATAATGCTGGGGATTTTAAAACTAAAGAGCAAGATTACTCTTTTATTCCTTTCTTGATGAAAATGATGATGAAGAAGTTGCGGAGAAGCCTATTACACCGCCTTCAACACCTCCAGCACAAGTTCAAGAAGAATATGAGTCAAGTTCAAGTTCTTCAAGTGAAGTGCCTAAGAAAATTAAAAGTTTTCGTAAGTTGTATGAAATTACGGAAGTGGTAAGAAAATATTTATATTATTTAACTCATTTTTATTTGTTGGTGGATAGTGAGCCTTTAACATATGAAGATGCTGTCCAAAATGCCAAATGGAGAGATGCCATGGATGAAGAAATCAAGGCAATCAAGAAGAATGATACTTGGGAATTAGCCACAATTCCATAAAGCAAAGGCACCATTGGTGCCAAATGGGTGTACAAGTTGAAGAAAAATTTCATGTCTCTAAATCAATGAAAAATTAAATAAATGGATGTGAAGTCGGCTTTTTTGAATGGTATTTTGGAGGAATAGGTTTACATTAATCAACCTTTGGACAACAAGGTTGAAGGACATGAAAATAAGGTTATGGAGCTGGAGCACGTGAAGTCACAAGACCAAATTACGGATATTTTCATCAAGCCATTAAAGATTGAGCTTTTCCAAAAGCAAAGGAAGGCTCTTGGAGTGACGAAACAAGCTTAAGAGGGGATGTTGCAAGTGAAAATAATAAACTTATTTTTCATTTGTTCCCATTTGTTTACATTAGTCTACATTAGTTCATGAACTAGAATATTAAGTTAGTACATGTATTAGAGTATGAACACATTGATGTACTTTGGAATATGTAAAGTTTGGACATGATTAGTGTATTTACATATACTCTAGGCTAGATACATGAAGGATTTTTCTTATAAATAGTCATGTATTCATAGCCATTTGAAGTAAGTCAAGTTGAATAGAAATTATCCTTTCCTCCATTTTCTTCTTTGTGAGTTTTGAGTGTTCTTTTATAATGTCTTGTTCTCCCAAATTTTTTAACATTTTTGTGACAAACTAAAAATTGCATAAAAATAAAACCATGAATGTTTCTTCAGCTAGATCTCCTTTATGTCATGCGATAACTCTTGCCATCCCTTGTCACAATCCCAGTTCGCCCTCCGTGAACTATCATGACGACACTTAATCTCTACGACTAGGTAAGCCTAACAAATTGTGAAAACAGAAAATAATAGAATAAAACTAGTCATAAACTATAGAAATAACATAATGAAGCGTTTAAGATGCCGCTCGGCATATAAAATACAAACTCTCGAACTGAAGCAACATTTTCCAAAACCCGGAATCTCATGAAATCACAAGCTATTGAATAACTACAAGTGTCTAACTCCGGAATGTCTAAACAAAAGTAAATACCGAAGGGCTGATACTATAAGGGAGAATGGAAAGGGACTCCTCGATATGCAGACGCGGCAGATATACCTCGGAGTCTCTGGAGAATCGCCTCGCCTCAAGGGTAGTAGGGCTGAGTCGAAGTACCTGGATCTACACATGAAAAACATGCGCAGAAAGGGCATGAGTACACCATAGTGGTACTCAGTAAGTGCCAAGCCTAACCTCGGTCAGGTAGTGACGAGGAAAGTCAGGGCCCTACTAAGTTTAGATTAAAAATAAGGTATAATAGTATAGAATAAGATAGTATAATTAAGTGCAGACAGTAAGAAGTAACACAGGATAGTAAGAACAACAACAACTACAATAGAGACAAAATAATCACAGAAAGAAATACAGCTCAACATAAGAAAGCAACCAAGGATCTCCCAAGATACCGTCCTGTAGTTCCAAATATAAATATCCAGTGGATCTCTCGGGATACCGTCCCGTAGTCCAACTCATAATGCGCGAGGATCTCCCGGAATACTGATCCGTAGTCCCAAATGTAAATATCCAGTACTGGGAGAATCTATCGGGTGCAGTTTTGTAGTTCCAATATAAAGGTGCAGGGGGATATCCCGGAGTACAAATTCGTAGTCCCAAAATAAACATGCAGGGGGATCTCACGGGATACCATCCCATAGTCCAAAGTAAACACACAGCAACAACATGAAAAACACTCAATTTAATTCAAATTTCATACCAAGGTAAAATAGACATTCTAACCTAGCATGCTACACAGAATCCAAATAAGGCACTTTGAGCAAATAAAGCAATTAAGTCAATTAGGCATGTTTCCCTAAGCTAACAGTAAGTTTAAATTGCAAGTAATATAGACAGGAAAAGAAACACAATTATGGTTAATTAATAAAAACAAGATTTTCAACAATTAGTACAAGTACGCACTCGTCACCTCACGTACAAGGCATTTAAAATATCAACAATACCAAATCCTAAGGGGAGTTCCCCCATACAAGGTTAGGCAAGCCACTTACCTCGAACCGGCTCAAAATCAACCTGAAACCACGCTCTTGCCACGAGTACTCGACTCCAAAAAGCCCAAATCTATTCAAATCGATTGCATAATGTAAATATAACTTTAAGTAAATGATTTCACTAATTAATTCTAAACTAATACGCAAAATTAGAAAAAATGATCAAAACGCCCCCGGGCCCACATCTCAGAATCGGGTAAAATTTACATTTTCAGAATCCACATACTCTCACGAGTTCAGTCATACCAAAAGTGCCAAAATCGGGCCTCAAATGGTCCCTCAAATCACCACTCAAAGCTCTCTAATTAACCAAGCCCTAACCTCCAATTTACCACTGATTTTCCTTTAATTTTTATGCTTACAATGATAAAAATCACCATAATATCGAGCTTAGGAACCAGGGACCTTACCTCAATGAATCCCTCTGAAAATATCCCTTGAAAATGCTCCTCAAAGCTTCTTCCCGTTTGAAAAGTGATGAAAAATAACCCAAATTCGCGAAGGAAATATTTTTATACTTTCTAACCCAGGTTTTTCGCACCTGCGGTCAAGGGAACAGCTTCTGCGGTTTCCACTTAAGTCCCCTTCTCCGTACCTGCGACCTAGAACCCGCATCTGTGGTCCCGCAAGTGCGGCACATCTCCCGCTTCTGCGGTTTCAGCTGTCTTCACCTTTGGTCTCATCTACGACAGTGGTCTCGCTTCAGTGGGCTCGCACTTGCGGCTGCGGTCCTCAAGTCGCAGGTACAGTTATGGCAGCAGACTCAACAGCTTTAGCTGCAAATTCCCAACTACAAACTTCCCGTTAACCATCTGAAATCATTCTGAGGCCCCCGGGACCTCAACCAAAAGCACGAACAAGTCATATACTACTATCCAAACTTATACCAATCCTCAAAATACCTAAAACATCATCAAAATACCGAATTAACCATGGATTCAAGCTTAAGAACTCCAAAAACTCTCAAATTACACTTTCGATCAAAAAGTCTATCAAACCTCATCTGAATGACCTAAACTTTTGCACACACATCATATTTAATACTACGGAGCTACTCCAACTTTCGGAATCCCATTCCAACCCTTAGATCACAATCTCACTATCGAACCGGAAACTTCAAAAATTCAACTTTCGGCATTTCAAGCCTAAATACGCTACGGACCTCCAAAACACAATCCGATCACATCCCAAAGCCCGAAATCACCCAATGAAGCTAACGGAACCAACGGAATTCCATTTTGAGGCCGTCTTCACACTGCTCCGACTACGGTCCAAATTCTAAAACTTAAACTCTCATTTAGGGACTAAGTGTCCCAAAACTCTCCAAAACTCCAAATAAATCTTCCCGTCAACTGACAATAGCAGAAACAAATACGGGGAAAGCAGTTAATAGGGGATCGGGGCGTTAATTCTTAAAATGATCGGCTGGGTCATTACATCCCTCCACTTTTCTAGTTTGGATACTGGCCACATCTTTTCGCTTGTTTAGCAGGAACAGAACACGAGAGGGATGGCATCCCCTCCTCAGCTTCATGGTTCTTGCCCCGAAATATTTGTTTAATCTCGCTTTCATCCTAATATTATTCCTACACATATAAGACACATATTTAGATCAAACTACATCAATTATGACTTAAACCATAACAAATATTCTCAAGATATGAGGCGAAAATATACTGAAGACATCACTACAAAAAAAAAACCGGAATTAGCTACGAACGTCGTCGCTAATCTGTCTCTAAAATGCTCGTAGCTAGCAGAATTTCTTGATAATCCGTTGATAATTCATCGCTAATAAGATTAGCGATAGAATTTTTTGTTTAGCAACAGAATTTGTATGTCGCTAAAATTTGATTTTTTAGTAGTGCATAAACTTTTAGCCGAATATCAATATCTCACACTTAAATCTTTATTTTCCCTCGAGCAAAACACAATTGTAGTAGACAACATAAAATAAAACTCCTAATGTTAAAAGCCTGAACTCATTTATTTTTCAATTAAGCACTCAAACAACTTGCTTATGGAACCCTAACCCAAAAATCGACTTCAGCTCACAAAATACTCTCCGGCTAGTTTGCTCACTCTAATTGAAAAGCTTAATAACTTCATCTATCCATCATGAAACATGTGCCTCCAACACAAAGAGAGATATTTCACGCATTCAAATAAAAATTCGAATATAATTTTGGGACTTAAATATCAGAAGAATTAGCACACTAACAAAGAAGTTCACATGCAGACAAAAGGTATCATATGCTTGCTTATTATGTAAATATCCACTAATGTAGATGTGCTTAGTAAAAATAAAACAAGACTTAATCGAGGTTGTATTGTTGGCTTTGAGATAGGTGGGAAAATATAGGTAGTAGTGACTAGACCCCCCCCCCCCCCAAGCACTTATATATCATTAAATTTTAGGATATTTTCTTTTTCTTCAAATTTCTCCTTTTTTATAAATTAGCTCAATACCCAATCTTTTCTTTATTTATTTTCACTTTCATGCAAAAAGGATGCTCTTACTCTCCTTCTTCTTTTTTCCAACATTTTTTCTTCTTCACACATTTTATTTCATTGTATTTCACCCATTCACTTTCCTCATTGCAAAATATCTTTGACTTTCACTTTCAAATAGTTTCCTTATACAGTTCAACCAATCCTTTGCTCTACTTTAGCTATTAGCTCATTGTGTATTTGTAAGTGCTAAAAAAATAGGTATTTAATACATTCAAGTTACACCCTAATTTATAGTACAAAGCAGTCGTGTCAAAAATAGTAACTCTTTCGAGTTAGAATCGTATCCACAAGGAGTTTATATAGTGTTGCAGTGTATACCTAATTCGTGAGACTTAAAATATTTTAGATTAACTTTTTAACAAAGTCTTGAGTGACTAACACTACAAGTTAAACTACCAAATTTTACTATGACAATTTATCAAACTCTTGATATACGAAAATTGAACTAAGTTATAACAAATAGAGAAAGGTCTAGAGTTGTAGTCCTAACTTAGGTGTAAACTTAATGGGTGAGATCTAATATGCTTGCTTAACTGATTAAGGTTGTTATGACTCTCACCAGTCATGATGTATGGGGCTGAGTGTTGGCATATTAAGAACTCACATATTCAGAAGATGAAAGTAACAGAAATGGGGATTTTGAGGTGGATGTGTGGCACACTAGGATGGATAAGATTAGAAATGATGTTATTCGAGAGAAGGTGCATGTGGCTCCCATTGATGACAAGATGCAGGAAGCGAGGCTGAAATGGTTCGGGCATGTTCAGAGGAGAAGCCCATAAGCTCCGATAAGGAGGTGTGAGCGGCTGGTTGTGGAGGGCACGAGAAGAGGTAGAGGGAAGTCTAAGAAGTATTGGGGAAAGGTGATCAGGCAGGACATGGCGAAGCTTCAAATTTTCAAGGACGTAACACTTGATAGGAAAATGTAGAGGTCGAGTATTAGGGTTGTAGATTAGGAGGTAGTTGAATCTTGCCTTACTTTGTACCTTTGTGAGACTAATCTGGTAGGATTTTTGTCTAAGATAGCTAGTGGCAATGTTGTATCTTATTATTTGGCTTTTCAGTGCAGGACCTATTTACTATTTATCGCTTTTGCTTTGCATCTTTCTTTTGGATTTCATGTCGTTCCTATTTTTCCTATGATTTCTGTGGTGATACTAATATTGTCTCCTTTTTTCTTTTTATTTTCTTGAGCCGAGAGTCTTTTTGGAAAAAACCTCTCTACTCCTTCGGGGTAGGGGTAATGTCTGTGTACACACTACCCTCCCCATACCCCACTAGTGGGATTTTACTAGGTTGTTGTTGTTGTTATTGATTATGACCCCAAGTGAAATTATCACTATCTCTAGTGCAAATCTTTTAATTAGACTAATCAATAACTCAACTAGTTTAATTTCTTGTTAACCAAATTTTTCTAAACTTAGTTCCTCTTTCTCAAGTAAGAATAAAGTCGAAAAGGCATGTATTAATTCTTGCAACCACCAATTCTAATTTAAAGTATGAAAATGACTAAATAACAATTAACACAATCATAAACAAGCATATTATTAAAATACCATAAGGTACACATACTAGGGTTAGATTACAACCTAGATAAAAATCTAGCTACTCATAACTAAGAAAAGAAAATTACAAAACATTGAAGAATAATACAAGACTAAGCTACTATTTGAAATATTAAAATAAACTCTATGTTGGAATGTGATTTTCTCTCCTCCAAGTTTCAAGATGAAAAGAGGCCCTAAGAGAGCTTAAAATCCTATTTATATTGTTCTAGAATTTCCTGGCAAAATGCCGTTTGTGCTCTTTTGCATCCGCACAAGGGAAAGTGCAGTTCACACTTTTTTGAATTTGAGTGGGGTTTGCGGTCGCTCATCAGGTTTTGCGGCCACACTTTTGGTCTTGCAATCGCACTCTAGAGAGGCATAAAATCAACTATCTTCTCAATCTCTGATCCTTTGGCTTATTAGTGTGGGCTATTTTATGGATCAATGTGTACCGCATACTTGATTTTGCGGACCATACTTCTGGCTGAGGTGTTGTGGCTTCAATTTCTCAATTTGGTGTCGCAAGATCATTAGTGCGGATGCACTTTTATTTTTGCAAACTGCACTTCCTTTTGTCTTTCGTATCTCCAACTGAATTGCCTAGGTTTGTATCTTTTGAGTCATTCTTCCTTCAAGCCCCTAAATTCTTCATAGAAAATCTAAAATTTAATAATTTTTGTTAGAATTGAGCATTAAATAATTATTTTCGAACTTAGGACTATAGCAAAAAGGCAATAATAAGTGATTAAAATCATCACTTATCAATTCCCCCAAACCTAAGTCTTTGTTTGTCCTCAAGCAACTAAGTTAACACCCTCTCTCCCCATCACTTGTTTTTAGTTTATTCAAGGAGTTAAACACAAATCATTTGTAACTCAGTTGGTACCAACTATTACCCACAATACTCATGCGTTCTAGACAAGGCTTCTAATCTCAAAAAGATATATTTTGTCCATATGATGCAATTTCAGTGTGACATTTGAGCTTCAAAGGTTAGCTTCATTTATTATGGTTCATTATTTATTCATGTGGTAGGCCCCAAACTCTTCCTATTCTATCTTCAATTTGCATTACTCACTTCAAAAATTTCACTCAACTTCTTATGCAACAAAGGTTTCACTCTCCTCTCACAACGAACGATCATAAGTTAAGCTTCAAGTACCATAGGTTTACCCTCATGTACAACTCTATTAATGTAAGCATGCTTGGTTTAAAATTAAGTGGACTTTGCTCGGGTTGTAATAAAGGGATTTTGATTTAGGGTAGGATAGAACTATGGGTATAAGTGGCTACATCTTTCCTAAGCACTTCACTTAATCCACCTTTGCATAAATTTTCTTTTCTTGTCAAGAACGCTTCTTCCATACTTTTTTTTTTCTATTTTCAACAAGGCACAATTGAGAGAACTTCTTGGAAAGTTATACTTCTTTGAAGCTAGAGAGACTCATCATCACTTTTTATTATCAATATTGCTCAAAGTCTTATTTGATATACTTTTGTTATTTTCTTGAAGCTAGAGAGACTTGGCATTACTCTTTGTGATTAAATTTTTTTTTGTCTTTCTTCTTTGCTCTTTTAGACCCTCTTTGGTAAGGAGTCTTCTAGCCTTTTTTCGCTTCCTCATTATCAACAATCCTTGCTTGTTATTTTTCAACTTGAGTTGTATTCTTCTTTCTTTTGGTGCCTTGGTGTCTCTATAGCTTCCACATCATAATTTTCCCATCTGT
The DNA here is from genome assembly GCF_000715075.1 of Nicotiana tabacum. Lineage (NCBI taxonomy): Eukaryota > Viridiplantae > Streptophyta > Magnoliopsida > Solanales > Solanaceae > Nicotiana > Nicotiana tabacum. The sequence continues at coordinate 110,781,643 of NC_134080.1, read as the reverse complement.
TTCCCCAAACGTAGGCTTTAAGCCCATGTAATAACTATGAGTGCTTGGAAATTTTAGGACATTAAGAGAGAATATGAACATAAAGGGGAAAGTTTGTCACGAGATAGCCAAAAGAACCAGGTTAGACGCTCAAAAGGGTTGACTAGGGAGAATGTTCAAAGGGTGTCAATTGAAGGCTCAAACAGTCAAAGGAAATCCTAATATCATATTCCAAACCAAACATACTCAAGATATTGCTTTGAAGCATATTCGGGGCAAGTTGTAGACTACAACTCAAACAAGTGAACCTATATCAAGATTATTTGTTACCACACATGCAAATAGACCGTAAAAGAAGATAGAGTCTAAAACCCACAATGATCACAATCATTTCACAAGATTTTTATTGCTTACACAACCAATCAATGACTCAAAAAGGTAATCCAAGAGCCTCAAGGTCACTTTACTAGAATCACTTTCTCACAATAATTCAAACACTAGTCTCAAACTATAAGCATGTAGTTAAGTATGTAGGTACCAAATAAGGCATAAATGATCTTGTTCAATTAAGAGATCAATCAAGGCTTTTATTTATCACTAGTTACTACTAATAATACCAAATCATGTAACGAATAATTCTCTTAAAGAAAATTATCGCGCTATCTATCATTGGGAAAAGTCACCAAATTCAAACAAATAAACTACGAACCGTGACATTAAGAAAATCAAAGACTTATTAAACATACGAAAAGAAAAACATAACTCCCAAAAGTACCAAAACATAACTACTATTAACTACTAATAGTATCATACTACTAAGAAACTAATAAATGTCATTATCAAATTATTACAACCCAAATCATAAGTCAAATCAAATCCTCCAACCCCAAAATGAAAAGTAAGCATTATCCCAATATGTATAAACATAATAAAAGGACAAAGAAGGATGAAGAAACTCCCTAAGAACCCTTAGTAGCTTGTGTGTCATCTTGAAGCTCAGTACGCTCAGTATCAACTAGCTGAATTATATTATCATCCAGGGGGACCCCCTATGTGGTAAACATGTCACGAACAACTACAACAGTGCTGTAACCTAGGCAGGGCTCCTCAATGTGTATGGTCGAGGCATCTTGAGAAGTCAGAGATGGTGGTGGTTGTGCTTGCTTCACTTTTACTCTCAATGCGTCAATCAATTTCTTGGTTGCTTGTGACTTCTTCACCTTTTTTACCTACTTCACCAAATTTTTGATTACTGAGCCATATTGAACTGGCGTATCCCTAATCACTTTCTGGTTATCTAATAATTGTTAAATTTATTCAGAGGTGATGGGAGTAGGATGTTTAGTGGACTGGCCAAACACTATAGCCGTCAACTCTGTCAACTTTGTGCTAGCACTCTACATCCAGTTGTTTAGACTTACTAGTGTCCGAGTAACTTGCAAAGCACATTGACTAGCAGGCATTGGAACTGGTCTAACACCTGGTGCAGGAGGAGGTGTAGAATCTTTTGTGCTGACAATAATGGCACAAGGCGATGGATAAACTGAGGAGAAAGGAATATCTGAAGTCCCAATAGCTGCTACTACATGCTCTTCAGACTGGCCAGTAATAGCGGGGAGCTTGCTGCTTTTTTTATTCTTTGGGTTCTTGGGGTCTTTCAATGAATATAAGTCAAATGGCCCTATTCGTTTGATTTTGATGTTGTATGGCCTTTCTTTTACCTTTGCATCCACTAGATACTCAGTGATAGTGCTCGGATACGGGTAAGAAGTGTTCTCTTGTTGGGCCACCAGTGATTTGTTAGCAGACAATAGTGCGCCTACACTAATTGGGTACCCAACCATTATCCAAGCCACTAGGACGGCCCTTTCCAATGGCAAGTGATTCTCATCCAAGCACGTATCAAGTCTGGTACACACAAATATCTACCACCCTTTTGCATCGAAGCTCAAGGTGTTCCGGAAAATCCTTACTCCAGCAGCCACCCAAGGAGGAGAATTCCCTGGTGCTAAGATTTCAGCAACCCATGGTCGAACTACTTCCTTTTCAGCAAGTTTAGCCAACTACTCTGCTGGCTCCACACTTTCAAGCCCCAAGTAATCATTCAATATCTTCTATCAAACTTCACTTGGAGACTTCTCACCTTTTTGACTTTGGTCCCTTTCACTATATGCTCTGTGTTGGCGTAAAATTCACACACAAGGTGCTCTTGCACATAGCTAGTGGTTCTGTGAATTGCATCTAACCCTTCCTCTTAGTGAATTGCTTTAGGAAATCCGGATTGTATTTGGCCAACTCTTTAGTAGGATTTGCCTCTCATGAGTGAGTGATCTCTCCTTCACCCTCGCTTGAATTCAAGAAATGCTTTATAGCTCAAGAATCTATCTTACTGAACCACGTTCTTCTTTGACCTCTCTTGGTTATCTCTCACAATTGTGTTTCCCTTGCCATCATCAAGCTTATCTTCTGATGTTGAGTCATCTTCTTGCGTGTCAGAATCATGACTAGGACTATGAGCAGCCTGGGAACTTTCAGTCTCAGGTTGGAATGCAGATTGTCCTTGTGGCGAGATTGTCATTTATTATGCTCCTCAGGGTGAGCGCTGGAATTGCCCTCTGAGACCCTCACAGATGGGACATAAATGTCAGAATCTATTGGACCTTGACCTCTCCCTGTATCAGTCATCTTCTTCCTACTTATTAGCTTCTGCAAAGCTGGTGGGAATGACCCTCTACCCCTTCCTCTACTTCTTCCTTGTCCTCCTCCGCTTTTAAAAGTTTTAGTTTTACCTCTTAATTTTACCATTTTTTGTTGTAGCACAAAGAAATATGCCAGGATAGTACTCACATCATATGATTCAACAGTATATGTTAAATTCAGAGGTCAGATAGTTGATGGGACAAATATGGTAGAAGATAGGAAGTCATTTTAAGACATGGAGGCGGCAACTGGATTTTGTGGTCCGCACTATTGAAGTACAACCACAATATTAAAAGTGCAGCCGCAATTGGGCCGAAAAATTCAGTTCTCATCCGCATAATTCTATAGTGGCCTGCACAATTCTATAGCGGTCTGCACTTGAGCTATGGTGCCTCAGATTTTAGGGAAAAGGTTCTTTGATTATCAGTGCAGACCTCCCTTTGCGGCTGCAAAATACAATTGCAAGTGTTCTGATGGCCCTCCAAGCTTACAGAATGCAAAACCAAATTGCGGTTTGCACAATTGATACCAATATAGACATGCATATGACACAGTGCACGATTTAAGATACCTAGTAATTTTTAACACAATATGATAAGTATGGGTCTACAAATGAATGTTAACCTTCACAAGAGCAACATGTGTAAATTTCAACTTAAGCCCATTCTAACAATACAATTCTAGAACCTCAAACCCCCTTATGCATACAGTTAAGATTGAAAAATTGGGAAAGAACAAGAAATCAAAGAAAAAAAATTGAAAATTGATAATGAAAAATAAAAAAGATTGATGTGGGTCATACCAGATAGTAAAGACTGGATTTGCATTGTTTAATTGAGTTTAGTAGTGTTTTCGGTTGATTACCAAAGAGGCAAGGACGTTAAGGTTTGTACAAAAGGTGGAAAAGCGCAAAACGTCAAACTTGACTACCTTTTCAGCTTACCGTCGTGTCGGGGCAGAAGGAGTGAGTGCGGCTGCAAAAGTGCAGTGCTATCCGCATTCGGTTACCTAGACCCTTTTTGTGCCTTTTTGAACTGCGGTCCGCACTTTTAGAGTGTAGTAGCAAAAGTGCTGCTCTCGAACCCTTGAATTCTCTGAACTAAAAAATGTGCAGCCGTAATTGGTTATGTACGGCCGCAAAGTCCTCTCGACTGCTGTCAGCACTGATGACACAAAAGGTCAGAGAACATTTAGTTAGTCACTTGCTCCCCCCTCTATTTGTGCATCCTGTAAAATAAATGAGCGACCCCAAATTCAAATTAGTATTCTCAACAAAGTGTTGCGGCCGCATCACATGAAGTGCGCTCAGCAAATTGTTGTATTCTGCTTCTCATTTCACAATACGTCACACTTTTCATCACAACACAGATCAATTCTTATTAAAAAAGAAAATAAATTTTTACATTAAAAAATGAAGAAAAGAAAGAAAGAAAATCTTAGGGTTACCTACCAAGAAATGCTTTATTTAACGTTGTGGCACAATGCTATGTCAATTCACTAGCTTGTGAAATAAAGAACCGCCACCACTTGTCTCTCACCAATTTTTCTCAATTAATGACTCACCCAATGACCATTAACACGAAATCTTTCATCCTTATTGTTCTTCAAGTCAAATGCATCATAAGTAGTCACACTCACAACTTCAAACGAGCCACTCCAGTTTGAACTAAGCTTCCCAGGAGACATCCTCAATCTTGAATTGAATAATAATACAAGATCACTGGCCTTGAACTCCCTGTTTCAAATATACTTGTCATGAAGATATGTTATATTTTTCTTGTACAATGGCGAACTCATAAGCATGATATTGGAATTTATCCAACTCATTCAAATGCGCAACCCGCAAGTTAGCGGCTACATCCCAATCAAGATTTAACTTCTTTAATGCACACACTACCTTGTGCTACAACTCCATGTGAAGATGATAAGACTTTCCAACACCAACCGGTATGGGAACATCCTGATAGATGTCTTGTAAGATGTTTTATGCCTATAGAGCATCATCAAGATTTTTGGACCAATCCGTCCTATTTGAATTAACTGACTTGGACAAAATACTCTTTATCTCCCAGTTACACAACTGCACTTGCCCACTTTCTTGAGGATGATAAGGGGTAGTGACCTTGTGAGTGAAACCATATTTCCAAGCAATATGTCAAAAGCTTTGTTGCAAAAATGCAACCCTCCATCACTTATTATTCCTCTTGGATCCCCAAATTAGTGAATATGTTATTCTTCAAGAAAGCTACCACACTCCTAGCCTCATTATCAGGTAAAGCAACGCCTTTTACCCATTTAAACGCATAATTCACCACGACCAAGATATAGGTATAACCAAAAGGACTCACTGATAGCCCCATAAAATCAATATCCCAAACATCAAAGATATCAATCTCTAAGATAGTTGTAAGAGGTGTTTCATATTTCTTTGAAATTCCACCAACTCGTTTGTATTCATCACATCTTGTCACCAACTCACTAGCATCCTTGTAAAGAGTGGACAAATAAAATCCACAAATTAGGACCTTTTCCATTGTCCTTGATCCACCATAGTGACCACCATAATGTGAAGAATGACAAGCCACAAGAATGTCGTTTTGCTCCACATTCGGCACACATCTCCTAATCAAATTCAAAAAAGATATGCATCCCAATAATAGTCCTTGAAATCTCTTTTGACCTTCTTTCTTTGGTTTGAAATGAACTCCTCCGGAAAGATACCGCTAGCAATGTAATTAGTCAAATCTTCATACCATATTACCTCTCTCAGGGAAATACCAAGAGTTACTCATCGGGGAAGAAGTCATTGATCCCAAGGCCATCATGTGGTCTTCCCTCCTCCTCCAAACGCGGCAAGTGGTCTGCCGCTTGATTTTTACTTCCCTTCTTATCTTAGATCTTAATGGAAAATTCTTGCAATAGAAGCACCCATCTCATCAGTCGTGCTTTGGATTCTTTTTTTTCTCATAATATACCTCAATGCCACATGATCCATGTGCACAATAACCTTGGCACTCATCAAGTAAGGATGAAACTTATCAACAACAAACAAAATAGTAAGCAATTCCTTCTCCGTAACTGTATAATTGACTTGGGCACAATTCATGGTCTTAATAATATAGTAGACCGAATGAAAAATCTTATTTATCCTTTTCTCCAAAACAACCCCAACCGCTACATCACTTGCATTTGACATGAGCTCAAATGGTAAGCTCCAATCTTGAGACATGATGATAGGAATGGTAGTCAACTTGATGTTCAACTCTTCAAAGGCTCTAATGCACTCAGCATTAAAATATAACTTTACAACTTTTTCGGAGATCTTGCACAAGGGGTCCAAAACTTTAGAAAAATATTTGATGAATATTTTGTAAAACCCGAAGGCCTAAGAAACCTTGCACATCCTTCACCAAAGTTAGAGGTAGAATATTGGAAATCATTTCAATTTTTGCTCTGTATCAACTTCAATATCTTTCTTAGAGATTTTATGGCCGAGGACAATTCCCTCTGCAACCATGAAGTGATATTTTTCGCAATTACGTACCTAGTTTGCTTCCTCACATCTAGCCAATACCAAGTCCAAGTCAGTAAGATAATCATCAAATAGGTCACCTACCATCGAGAAATTATTCATGAAGACTTCAAAGCAGTCCTCCATCATGTGCGTGAAGATAGTCATCATACACCGTTAAAAAGTTAACTGTGCATTACATAAACCAAAAAGCATCCGCTTGAAAGCAAAAGTACCATATGGGCATTTAAAAGTGGTCTTTTTTTTATCTTTCGATGCAATGAGAATTTAGTTGTATCCCAAATAACCAGTTATAAAATAATAGAAAGCACACAGTCAATCTATCAAGCATTTGATCTATAAATGGGAGAGGGAATTGGTATTTCCTTGTAACTATGTTGAGATTTCGGTAATCCATATAGCCTCTCCACCCGGTAACCGTTCTTGTAGGGATCAATTCATTCTTTTCATTCTAACAATCATCATACCACCTTCTTTGGCACACATTGACTTGGTAAAGTCTATGAACTATTGAAAATGGGATAAACAACTCCAACATCTAACTATTTAATAATCTCCTTCTTGACCACCTCTTACATTACCTCATCAAGTTTCCTTTGATTCTTATTAGATGGTTTAGCACAATCATCTAACTTGATCTTGTGCATGCAAAAAGCAGTCCTTATACCTTGAATGTCCGTCAAGGTCCACGAAATAGCCTTTTTCCTCTTTTGTAGAACCGCCAACGTGGAATCTACCTGCACTATAGTCAAACAAGAAGAAATAATGACCGATAAAGTAGAACAAAGAACAAGGAACTCATACCGAATGTGTGGTGGAAAAGGCTTCAACGCCAAAGTGGATGGCTCTTCGATTGAAGTCTTTGTAGGAGGAATCTTCCTATTTTTAAGATCCAATATAACTTTTGGGGTGCATAGTTGTATGATCTCATCCCTTGCAAGGAGTTGACACATTCCATGAAGCTATCCATTTCTTCATCATCAAATTTTAACATGACAGCTTCCAATATATCACCAATTTTATTGTAGTACTAGTGTCATCCACTATGATATCGGTCACCAGGTACCCAAAATAACACACATTGTTGCTAATTGGTTGACTCGTGAAGTTGCACACATGAAATACCACTTGTTCATCACCAACCCAAAAAATGAATTTGCCAGCTTCAACATCACATAGGGAATTCTGTTTAGCAAGGAATGGCCTCCCAAGAATGACTGGAACTTCAAAGTGCACTTCACACTCTAGAATAACAAAGTTCGTTGAAAGAATAAACTTATCAACCTGAGCTAATACATCCTCAATCACTTCAAATAGTTTTTTCATTGTGCGATCAGTCATTTGTAACCTCGTAGATATGGGTCTTGGTTTCCCAACCCCGAAAGTTTTGAAAAACGAAAAGGGCATAAAATCGGTACTTGCCCCAAGATCACATAAGGCCTTAGCAAAATCAGCACTCCTAATAGTACATAGAATTATGAAAACACCGAGATCCTTAAATTTGGGAGCCATGGAATGAACAATAAACCTAAATTGATGAGTGACCTTATTTGTTTCAAATTCATACACCTCTTATTAGTCATAAGATTCTTCATAAATTTGGCATAACCGGGCATTTGCTCCAAAGCTTCCATCAACGGCACATTAATAGGTAAACTCTTCATCATTTGTATGAACTTTTTAAATTGATTCTCACCATTTTTATTAGAAAATATTTGAGGATAAGGAGGGAGAGGATTTGGAAAAGATGTCTTGGCCTTTTGTACTACCGGCCCATGTATGTCAATAACATGATCCCTAGACAGGTTTGCATCTTCTTGAGTCTCCACAATGTAATCATAAATGTCAATTCAGACTTCACTACTAACTTGTACATCATCATGTGGAACGTCCTCATCTTGTATCACATGTTCATCATCCACATTTCTATTTCCATTTTGCTTCAGTACATCCCCACATTAGCCACCCCTAGTGACAATCACCATAGCATGCCATGTGTTATTACCACCTTTAGAATTTGATATTGTGTTGCTTGGAAATGCACCCTTAGGCCTAGTGTTAAGGTCTTGAGAAATTTTTCCCATTTGAACTTCAAGATTCCGTATAGAAGTGGTGTGAGAAGCAAGTTGAGCATCTGGATCAATGTTCTTCTCCATCAATTACTTGAACATATTCTCAATCCTTCACATTTCATTTCTTGAAGAACTTGAACCTTGGGAATGGTAGAGAGGCGGTTTGCTTGGTTGTTTGTACATTGGAGGTCTTTGAGAAGCCAAACCTTTATTGGCATGATTATTGTCGTTCCCTCAATTCAATTGGTTGTTGTTCCCCCAATTTCCTTGACTATTGACTCCCAAATTTCCTTGGTTGTTATAAGGATGCCATTATCCTTGATTTGACCCTTGAAAATTTCTCCTTTTTCCTTGATAATTATTCGCAAACTGAAACTCTTCATTTTGCTCTTGGTAGACATCATCTTGATTGTAACCCTCATCATCTTGTGAGTATACCTCCTCTCATGGTTGGAATTTATTTCCATTGCTTCTCTTCTTGGCGAACACATGAACACCATTCATTCAATGCATATGTTTAGAAGATTGTATTTGTTGGAGTTGTGCTTTGGCTATTTTAGTCATGGAGTGTTCAATTCGGTAATAGCTTAATCATGATCTTGCAACTCTTTGTTGAGATAGATCATGCAGGGATGACCTTTTAGAATATTAGCTCGGTATTGCCAAGGCGAAGATGTCTCCGCCATCTCATCAAGAATCTCACAGGCTTCTGTATTTAGGGTCGTCATGCAATTGCCACCGGCCAATTGATTGGTAATATTGATCCTACGAACGAAATTCTGTTGTGTTTTCAAGCATATTATTATTCGAGCACTCCTTCATCATGGTCTAATACTACTCTCATATCTCATGTAGTAGTTCATTGAGCTCTTGTTTGAATACCATTATATCATTTCTCAATGTTGCCAACTCATTCCAAGTATGATTTGAATGATTTGGCAAGAGCTCCAACCAATCTAATTCTTTCCCCTGTAGTGAGAAAGGGAATAGCCTTAACCTCAAAGCATTCTCCGCGACATTTATTTGCTTGCTGTTCGAATGTGCATCCATCAAAACTTTTAAATGTTTATAAGCATTTTGATGCGGTGCTCTGATGAAATAGCCTTGTTGCTCTATCAAGGTAAGAATTATATTGGTGATTTGGAAGTTGTTCTCCCTAATGCAAGGGGAACAATAGTACTTACATATCCTTCATTTGATATGTTGCGGTTTTGGGCCGCTTGGGCTTGTGGTGGTGGCGGAAGACGTAGGGGTGTAGGCACATTATCATTTTGGCGATGTCCTCAGTGGTTTCTTTGTCGTACCGGAGGCAATTCATCAAGTTGTTCCTCCACACTATCCACCTCTCCCAATAGCAAATTACCAAGCTCGTTATTCGCCATTGGTAATCTAAAATCACACAAAAGAGTTAGTAACACAAAAATAAAAGAAGACACTCAAGTATATAGCAAACACTGTAAACTCCCCAACAACGTCGCTAAAGTTTGATATGCCCAAGTTAGTGATTGTGTTGTCATCCATGTTTGAGCGTAATAGGGCTCGTCTATGATGGACTCCATTTGATTGTCCTTAGGGAAACAGTGTTACGAGGTGGTTCTAAGAAGGTGGTCCTTAGCATGGGTGATATGTTCTGACTTTTGGGTGGGATCTGTGTTTCTAAGGTTGATGGTTCAGCAAACATTATCCTTTTCAAATTTCATACTTCAAATTTCTAGTTTCACATCAAGCGTTGAAACGGCCTTGTGTCACCCCGTACCCCAACCAAACAAGCGTTCAAGTCTAAAATCACGATAAGAACCTACCGAAGAGGTCAAAATATCAGTCCGAGATCATTTAACAAAAATATTGACTATGATCAACTCTAGCCATTTTCAAGTTCAAAAATCAAGTTTTCTTTAAAAATTCACATATAGACTTTTCGAAATTAATACGGACCACGCACGCAAGTCATAAATCATCAAATAGCGCTATGAAAGGTCTCAAATCACAAAAATGGGAGCTAGTACTCAAAATAACCTATTAGATCGTTACATTCTCTACTTCTAAAAGAAACATTCATCCTTGAATAGACATAGAAATGTAATTGGACAGGTAAAAAGATGCGATTATTTACTCCTCATGTCAGACTCGGACTCCTAAGTTGCCTCCTCAGTCGGCTGAACTCTCCAACACACTTTCATAGAAGGAATATCCTTAGATCTCAACTTTCGAACCTGCCGATCTAGAATAGCCTCCGGCTCTTCCTCAAAAGTCAAATTCTCATCAAGCTGCACCATGTTGAAGTCCAAAACATGTGACATATCTTCCTAGTACTTCCGAAGCATAAAAACATGAAATACCTTATGTACCCCCTGTTAGGCTAGGAAGCAATGCAAGCCAATAAACAACCTCCCTCACTCTCTCCAAGATCTCAAATGGACAAATGAACCTCGCGCTCAACTTGCCAATCTTCCCAAATAGCATCACACCCTTCATAGGCAAAACTCAGAGAAGAACCTTCTCGATTTCCATGCAAGGCACATAACGAACCTTTCTATCAACATAACTCTTTTTCCCGGACTGTGTTGTACAAAGTCAGTCCTGAATCAATTACACCTTCTCCAAAGTATCATGAACTAAATATGTGCCCAACAATCTAGCCTCACTAGGATCAAACCAGCCAACCAGAGAATGAAATCGTCTCCCATATAAGGCCTCATATGGAGCCATCTGGATACTCGACTGATAGTTATTGTTGTAGGCAAACTCCGCTAGAGGTAGAAACTGGTCCCACTGACCTTCCAAATTAATAATGCATGCCCTCAACATATCCTCCAATATCTGAAATGGTTTGCTTGGACTACCCGTCCATTTGAGAGTTGAACATGGTACACAACTCCACCTGTGTTCCCAACTCACGTTGCATTGCTCAGTGTTAAGTGAACTACGTGCCACGGTTTGAAATGATAGAAATGAGCACACCATGTAGATGAATAATCTCCCTGATGTAAATCTGAGCCAACTGCTCTGAAGTGTAGGACGTCACAATCGGGATAAAATACACGAACTTGGTCAATCGGTCCACAATGACCCAAACAACATCATACTTCCTCAAGGTCTATGGTTAGCCTGCCACAAAGTCCATAGTGATGGGCTCAAACTTCCATTCCAATATCACCAAATTCTAAGTCAAACCACACGGTTTATGATGTTCATACTTCACATGTTGACAATTCAAACACCAGAGACATGTCCAACAATGCCTTTCTTCATCTTCCGTCATCAATAATGTTGCTTCAAGTCACAATACATCATCGTGACACCTAGGTCAATGGAATACCATGAGCTGTGAGTATCTTCAAAGATCGACCCTCTCAACCCATCAACATTCAGAACATAAATTTGACCTTGAAGCCACATAACATCATCGCCAATCACAACCTTTTTCGCATCACCCCTAGTGCAATGTGTCTTTCAACACCAACAAGTGAGGATCATCAAACTGGCGAGCCTTGATGCGCTCCAACAAGGATGATTGCGCCAAAACACAAGCAATAACCTACTAGGCTCCAAAATATCCAACCTCACGAACCTACTAGCAAAAGCCTAAACATCCATATCCAATGGTCGCTTCACCGCTGGTATAAATTCCAAACTACCTATGCTCTCCACCTTCCAACTCAAGGCATCAGCCACCATATTAGCCTTCTCCGGATGATACAATATGGTGATATCATAGTCTTTCAATAACTCCAACCATATCCACTGCCTCAAATTAAGATCTGTTTTCTTGTATAGATGTTGGAGACTCTGATAGTTGGTGTAGACCTCACATGGAACACTATAAAAGTAATGCCTCGAAATCTTCAGTACGTGAAAAATGGATGCTAAATCCAAATCATGCACAGGGTAGTTCTTCTTATGTATCTTCATCTGACAAGATGTGTAGGAAATCACTCTACCATCCTATATCAATACGGCGTCAACTCCAATACGTGATGCATGTCAATACAGAGTGTAAGACCCCGAACTTGTGGAAACACCAACACTGGGACTCTAGTCAAGGTAGTCTTAAGCTTCCGGAATCTCTCCTCACACTCATCATAACATCTTAAAAGAGCACCCTTCTGAGTTAACTTGGTCAATGGGGCTGAGATAGATGAAAATTCCTCCATAAAACGGCAATGGTAGCCCGCCAAATCTAAGAAGCTTGGAATCTCTGTAGCTGAAGTAGATCTGGGCCAATTCTGAACTACCTCAATCTTCTTGGGATTTCCATTGATACCATCAGAAGACACAATATGACCCAAAAAAGCAACTGAGTCCAACCAAAACTCACACTTCGATAACTTGGCATATAGATACCGATCCTTCAATGTCTGAAGTACAATCCGTAGGTGCTACTCATGCTCCTCCCTACTACTGGAGTAACCAGAATCAGCGATGAAGATAATCACAAATGAATCTAAATAAGGCTTGAGCACTCAATTCATCAAATTAATGAAGGATGCTAGAGAATTAGTCAAACCAAACGAACATCACCAAAAACTCGTAATGACCATAACGAGTCCCAAAAGTTATCTTAGGGACATCCAATGTCATAATCTTCACCTGATGGTAACAGATTATAAATCAATCTTGGAAAACACCTTGGCACCTTGAAGCTGGTCAAATAGATTACCCATCCTAGGCAACAGATACATGTTCTTGATGATAACCTTGTTGAATTGTCGATAGTAAATTCATATCCTCATCGATCTGTCCTTTTTCTTAATAAAAAACAGCAAGGCATACCAAGGCGAAATGCCCGGTCTAATAAATCCTTCGACAAGAAAATACTGCCACTAATCCTTCCACTCGACTGGGCCATACGATACGGTAGAATAGAAATAGACTGAGTGCCCGAAACCAAATCAATGCAAAAGTCAAATAAGAGAAACCTCCCTCACAACTGGTACCAAATCCATAAAAGGAACCTATGCGCAAGAATCTCAAATGTAAGCCAAATATGTTAAGCATCCCTTCTCAACTATACGTTGAGCCTTCAAGAATGAAACCACTCTACCGGTAGAATAACCAAGGGTCCCTCTCCACTCTAATATAGGCAGCCTCGGCATAAGTAATGTAACAGTCTTGGCGTAATAATTCAAGATAGCATAATATAGGGACAACCAATCCATACTAAGAATAACCTTAAAATACACCAAATCCAACAACAGGAGATCAACTATAGTATTAAAATCGTTAATAGTAACTGTAAGCACGTGATTTTTTTCCTATGAAAGAATTACTCCCAAAAAAATCAAAATAAAACGATTTTCCTTTGTGTGCAATTTTGAAATTTTCGCGGCATTTTAGGATAATTATTTGTATTTGTCCATGCATGTTTATTTGTTAAATTAATAAAAAAATACAAAAATATGTCACATTTGCATTTAGGATTTAATTCTACAATTAGGAGTAATTAAGTTTGTTTTACCAGAATGAAAATTACAAAAAATATGCATCGTTTGCATTTTTAGCATTCAATGTCAAATTGTGCAATTTTATTTTAGTGGGTGTTTAATTATGTATGATAAATGTTGCTAGCAATTAGTTAGTTTTTTTGATAAGTTAATTTAGTTTATAACTTAATTTAGAATTTTAGTTTTTAGAAAGTAAAATAAAATAGAGTAAAAAATATAAAGAAAATCGGAATTGGGCCTCTTCTTCAATTTCAAACCACAGGCCCAAAGAGACCCAACCTTCCCCATGACCCGGTCCATTTCAACCCGGGTCGACCCGATCCGCCCCATAACCCCAAATGACCTAACCCCTCCTAATCTTCATTTCATTTCCTAAACCTAAACCAAACCCATCCGCCCCCTCTCTCTTTCTCTCCATCTTCTCCAAGCTTCCTCACGCCTCATCCATGGCTGCCCTTGCATCGTCTTCTTCGACACAAGCACACACACACAGAGCTCCAAACCAAAAGCCAAGCAGGCTGCTTTCTTCTTCGTCGTCAAGCTCGAGCTCGAGCACCCATGGCTGCCTCTCTCGACGAACAACACCCTAGCACCTCGCCTTCTGCTTCATCTTCAAACGACCACCATGAACGACCCCTCTACTTCATCTTCTTCATCATCCTCACGACCTCCAGCATGAACACCCTCCACCATCTTCCTCCTCCGGACGAGCTCCAGCCATATCCGCCTATCGCAGCAGCAACGACGTGAAGCAGCTCGTCGTCGTTCAGCCCCAAGCTCCACCGCTGTTGCTTCTTCTGCTTCACCATCCAAACACTGTTGCTGCTTCATCTTCTTCGTCTTCATCGAGCTCGAGCTCCCATGGCTGCCTCCGTTCACCACTGCCCATACCACCACCATTCTTCTACTTCGTCCAGCTGCGTCCAGCATCTGCTTCTGCTGCGTTGTTGCTGCCTCGTCGAAGCATCTGATCCAAAACCAAGGCTCCTCGTAACTGCTTCGTTTTTCAAACGACACCAAACGACCATCTTCTTCGATGGTCCGTTCGTGGTCGTCTTCGGCGTCGAGTTATTTTGGTGCGATAATTATTTCCGGGCATATTTGTGTTCGTTCAAGTTCATCGTCATTCCGATCCGATTAGTTGGTTTAAGTTTCGTTTCTGTCCGTAATTTGTTTGATATTTTCGGATCTAAAATCAGATATGTTTGATATTAATTTCGTGTTTATCGTTTTTTTATTTTCTTCAGTTTGTTTCATTTTTTCTTGTTTATTTTTATGTAGAAATTGTTAGTTTAATTATAAAGTTGTTAGTTTTAAGTTGAAGTTCAATTAATTATTTCTTCAGTTGTTCTTATTAATTTAAAAGGATTTAGTTTTTAATATAGAAATATATTAGTTTGATGACTGGAATCCTTCGTCTTGACTGTAATATTGTTAGATTTAGTTTGAATTTGTTGATTGAATTTGTTTAGGAATTGGTTATATTTGCTGTATTTTGGTTGGAATTGATTAGGTGAATTGGTTATAGCTGATGGGGCTAGATTAGTAAATTACAGTACTTTCAGGGTTAAAATGGTAATTTCAGTAAGGTCGGAGGGGTATTTTAGGAATTGTAAATTTGAACAATTATTTAATCTGAGTGCTCTGTCTACTAGGCATTAACAATATTAAAATATTACATGGTGGGGGACAAGATAAGTTAGTGGGGAATAATGTAGTTGTTTAATATAGTTGGGGACAAAAGGGGGAGCGATTTTGAGAGGACATTTTTAGGAGAGGTTTTTTTAGAGAGGATTCTTGGAAGAGGAAGACATTCTGAAAATCTCAAGAGTGTTGGAGAGTTGAAAAAGAGAAAACAAAAACAAAGTGAGAAACGAGTTTAGTTTCGGGTTTAATACACGCGTGGGTTGTTGCTGTTTAGTCTTTTTACAAACTTTTGGGTTTGTTCCATTGAACTTGTTTAGTTTTCTTCAAAGTTTTCTGGGCCTTGAATCTGGTTCGAATTGCTGCTGTTGGGTTGCTGTTGCGTTGCTGTGCTATTACTGCTGCTGACTCCTCCTTCTTTTCCTCTTGTACTGCCATTTCCAGGTACACATTTGTACACTCTCAGCTTGAGGCGAAATGAAGTATTAACCAGGCTTTGTTCCTGTTGAATTCCTCCTGTTTAGATTTGTGCTTGAATAGAATTTTCCTTCCTTTGTATAAAAATGTAGTTGACCGATTAATGAGTAATGGGGTTGCATATGTATAAATCCTTCATTTAATAATGTTAGTTTAAATTAATCAAAGAATAGTTAATTTATTTTGATATTATTGTGTGTCAATCTCATGTTCTAGTGTTATTAAATAATAGAATATAGAACGAAAGCAATCTTTCTTTGTACAAACTCGATTGCAATTTTCCATTGGCATTAGCCGTAAACTAATAACTAATAAGTTACGTCTTTTTTAGCATGTAATTAATTGGGAGATTTTCTTTTATTTTAGAGACGAACTTACTAGAAAAAATGTAGTCACTGTAGGTTTATCCTTTTAAATAAAAATGAGACGAGCCACGCCATATAAAACGCACAGATTGTGGGGCCCTCACAAAAAATGTATGTGTTAATTACTTAGAACTCGGGATCGACCGCTTAGCGAACTCTACGGCTTTACCCAAGATAATAATACGCTAATCGCTTTAGGCGCGCATTTTAATAATCTTACTTTCTTAAACCCGGGTGTGCATTTCATGCGACCAAATCCAAATCCCAAAACATTGAATAAAAATGTGTTCCGGATTGCGGGTGCATTTCATGTGACGCAATCCAAAGACATGTTTTTTAAATGATGTTCACATTCTTTTCAAAAATATAATAATAAAAGCGGTAAAGAGTTAAAACTTGCACATAAGCTCATAATTGTATAAAATCAGATAAACAAGCCGAATATGACAGTTGAGCGACCGTGCTAGACCCACGGAACTCGGGAATGCCTAACACCTTCTTCCGGGTTAACAGAATTCCTTATCCGGATTTTTGGTTCGCGGACTGTAATACAGAGTCATTCTTTTCCTCGATTCGGGATTAAATTGGTGACTTGGGACACCCTAAATCTCCCAAGTGTCGACTCTGAAATAAATAAACAAATCCCGTTCCGATTGTCCTTTAATTGGAAAAACTCCTTCACCCCTTGCGGGGGCGGAAAAAGGAGGTGTGACAACTCTGGCGACTCTGCTGGGGATAGGAGACGCACTTCCTAAATTAAGATTTCATTCATAGGAGACGCACTTCCTAGTTTAAAATCATTAAAGTTTTACCCATAGGAGACGCACTTCCTAAGTTTATTTTTACCCCTAGGAGACGCACTTCCTAAGTTTATTTTTACCCATAGGAGATGCACTTCCTAAGTTTATTTTCATGCATAGGAGACGCATTTCCTAAATTAAGATTTCATTCATAGGAGACGCACTTCCTAGTTTAAAATCATTAAAGTTTTACCCCTAGGAGACACACTTCCTAAGTTTAATTTCATTAAAGTTTTACCCATAGGAGACGCACTTCCTAAGTTTATTTTTACCCCTAGGAGACGCACTTCCTAAGTTTATTTTTACCCATAGGAGACGCACTGCTTAAATTAAGATTTCATGCATAGGAGACGCACTTCCTAGTTTGGATCAATGAAGTTTCACCCCTAGGAGACGCACTTCGTAGTCTGGGTCATTCAGGTTATATTTCTGCTTTAGGAGACGCACTTCCTAAAATGAGATTTTACCACTAGGAGACACACTTCCTGATTTTGGTTCATACAAGTTTTACTCGTAGGAAACGCACTTCCTAGTTTGGTTCATTCAGGTTTTATTTTTAGCAAACGCATTTGCTCGTCAGAGTTTTGGGTTTTACTCATAGGAGACGCACATCCTGGCCTAGTCATTAGTTTACTCTCACTATTGCATATAGTATAAGTGGTTTACAATATTGCTAACAATTCACAAATCTTCCTAGTGCAAGCTGGGGCAGAAAATTTCCTTTGTTTTGTCTATTTTGTAGCGGTCAGGAGCCCCCCTGAAGAACAGAATGGCAATTCAAATTTTAAGTTTTGAAGTTGGGAGCCCGCCCATATAACAGAGGAATACATTTCAAGTCAGTAAAGCAGAGGAATACAGCCGAAATCCCCAGCAGGAAACAACAAGAATCCCCAGCAGAGGAAAGAAGTCCAAGACTCGATGGAAGAATAATGCGAAGCTCCCGAGAAGGACATAAGCAGTTCGAGATCAGCAGTCAAGGGAGAACACAAGACAAATCGGAAGTAAAGAAATGCCAGGGGAGTCGCCAAGACATCAAATCAACAAGAGACACAAGAGCATGATTGAAGATCTAGATAAGATTTTGTAATTCATAGACTATAGTTTAGTCTAGCTTCTTATTTTCTTTCAGCATAGTGTAATAAGGTGGTCGGCAAGCAGTAATAATAGCATGCAACAGCAGTAACATTACAGTCCCATGGTAGTCCCAGCTACCAAAACTTCCCGAACTACATTAACCTGATTCCCTTCTAGCCAGGGATATGTAGGAAAACTTTGAAGCAAAGGTTCGGTTAAATCTTTTTCAAAAAAAATGCTTCACACGGAGTACTCGGATGGGCAAAAATTGCTCACTTTATTTTTGCACGAAAACCCTTCGTGTCTTCGGACAAAGAGGGGCAGCTGTAAGCACGTGATTTTTGCCCTATGAAAGAATTACTCCCAAAAAAATCAAAATAAAACGATTTTCCTTTGTGTGCAATTTTGAGAATTTTCGCGGCATTTTAGGATAATTATTTGTATTTGTCCATGCATGTTTATTTGTTAAATTAATAAAAAATACAAAAATATGTCACATTTGCATTTAGGATTTAATTCTACAATTAGGAGTAATTAAGTTTGTTTTACCAGAATGAAAATTACAAAAAATATGCATCGTTTGCATTTTTAGCATTCAATGTCAAATTGTGCAATTTTGTTTTAATGGGTATTTAATTATGTATGATAAATGTTGCTAGCAATTACTTAGTATTTTTGATAAGTTAATTTAGTTTATAACTTAATTTAGAATTTTAGTTTTTAGAAAGTAAAAGAAAATAGAGCAAAAAATTTAAAGAAAATCGGAATTGGGCCTCTTCTTCAATTTCAAACCACATGCCCAAAGAGACCCAACCTTCCCCATGACCCGGTCCATTTCAACCCGGGTTGACCCGATCCACCCCATAACCCCAAATGACCTAACCCCTCCTAATCTTCATTTCATTTCCTAAACCTAAACCTAAACCAAACCCATCCGCCCCCTCTCTCTTTCTCTCCATCTTCTCCAAGCTTCCTCACGCCCCATCCATGGCTGCTTTTGCATCGTCTTCTCCGACACAAGCACACACACACACACAGCTCCAAACCAAAAGCCAAGCAGGCTGCTTTCTTCTTCGTCGTCGAGCTCGAGCTCGAGCTCCCATGGGTGCCTCCCTCGACGAACAGCACCCTAGCACCTCGTCTTCTGCTTTGTCTTCAAATGACCACCATGAACGATCCCTCTACTTCATCTTTTTCATCATCCTCACGACCTCCAACATGAACACCCTCCACCATCTTACTCCTCCAGACGAGCTCCAGCCATGTCCGCCTATCGCAGCAGCAACGACGTGAAGCAGCTCGTCGTCGTTCCGCCCCAAGCTCCACCGCTGTTGCTTCTTCTGCTTCACCATCCAAACACTGTTGCTGCTTCATCTTCTCCGTCTTTGTCGAGCTCGAGCTCGAGCTCCCATGGCTGCCTCCATTCATCACTGCCCATACCACCACCATTCTTCTGCTTCGTCCAGCTTCGTCCAACATCTGCTTCTGCTGCCTCGTCGAAGCATCTGATCCAAAACCAAGGCTCCTCGCAACTGCTTCGTTTTTCAAACGACACCAAACGACCATATTCTTCGATGGTCCATTCGTGGTCGTCTTCGGCGTCGAGTTATTTTGGTGCGATAATTATTTCCGGGCAGATTTGTGTTCGTTCGAGTTCATCGTCGTTCCGATCCGGTTAGTTGGTTTAAGTTTCATTTCTGTCCGTAATTTGTTTGATATTTTCGGATCTGAAATCAGATATGTTTGATATTAATTTCGTGTTTATCGTTTTGTTATTTTCTTCAGTTTGTTTCATTTTTTCTTGTTTATTTTTATGTAGAAATTGTTAGTTTAATTATAATGTTGTTAGTTTTAAGTTGAAGTTCAATTAATTATTTCTTCAGTTGTTCTTATTAATTTAAAAGGATTTAGTTTTTAATATAGAAATATGTTAGTTTGATGACTGGAATCCTTCGTCTTGACTGTAATATTGTTAGATTTAGTTTGAATTTGTTGATTGAATTTGTTTAGGAATTGGTTATATTTGTTGTATTTTGGTTGGAATTGATTAGGTGAATTGGTTATAGCTGATGGGGGTAGATTGGTAAATTACAGTACTTTCAGGGTTAAAATGGTAATTTCAGTAAGGTCGGAGGGGTATTTTTGGAATTGTAAATTTGAACAATTATTTAATCTGAGTGCTCTGTCCACTAGGCATTAACAATATTAAAATATTACATGGTGGGGGACAAGACATAAGTTAGTGGGGAATAATGTAGTTGTTTAATATAGTGGGGGACAAAACGTATAGGCATGGGGGACAAAACATATATGCATGGGGGACAAGGGAATTAAATAAGAAAAACATTAAGTAGTGGGGGCAAGGCATGCAATTAGGGGAATATTTCGGGTTAATGGTTCAAGACAAGAGTCTTGCTATAAATAAGAGTCATTTTGACATAGAAAAGGAGGAGCGATTTTGAGAGGACATTTTTAGGAGAGGTGTTTTTTTAGAGAGGATTCTTGGAAGAGGAAGACATTCTGAAAATCTCAAGAGTGTTGGAGAGTTGAAAAAGAGAAAACAAAAACAAAGTGAGAAACGAGTTTAGTTTCGGATTTAATACACGCGTGGGTTGTTGCTGTTTAGTCTTTTTACAAACTTTTGGGTTTGTTCCATTGAGCTTGTTTAGTTTTCTTCAAAGTTTTCTGGACCTTGAATCTGATTCGAATTGCTGTTGTTGGGTTGCTGTTGCGTTGCTGTGTTATTACTG
This sequence comes from Nicotiana tabacum, assembly GCF_000715075.1. Taxonomy (NCBI): domain Eukaryota; kingdom Viridiplantae; phylum Streptophyta; class Magnoliopsida; order Solanales; family Solanaceae; genus Nicotiana; species Nicotiana tabacum. The sequence continues at coordinate 110,760,806 of NC_134080.1, read as the reverse complement.
CTGCTGACTCCTCCTTCTTTTCCTCTTGTACTGCCATTTCCAGGTACACATTTGTACACTCTCGGCTTGAGGCGAAATGAAGTATTAACCAGGCTTTGTTCCTGTTGAATTCCTCCTGTTTAGATTTGTGCTTGAATAGAATTTTCCTTCCTTTGTATAAAAATGTAGTTGACCGATTAATGAGTAATGGGGTTGCATATGTATAACTCCTTCATTTAATAATGTTAGTTTAAATTAATCAAAGAATAGTTAATTTGTTTTGATATTATTGTGTGTCAATCTCATGTTCTAGTGTTATTAAATAATAGAATATAGAACGAAAACAATCTTTATTTGTACAAACTCGATTGCAATTTTCCATTGGCATTAGCCGTAAACTAATAACAAATAAGTTACGTCTTTTTTAGCATGTAATTAATTGGGAGATTTTCTTTTATTTTAGAGACGAACTTACTAGAAAAAATGTAGTCACTGTAGGTTTATCCTTTTAAATAAAAATGAGACGAGCCTCGCCAAATAAAACGCACAGATTGTGGGGCCCTCATAAAAAATGTATGTGTTAATTACTTATAACTCGGGATCGGCCGCTTAGCGAACTCTACGGCCTTACCCAAAATAATAATACGCTAATCGCTTTAGGCGCGCATTTTAATAATCTTACCTTCTTAAACTCGGGTGTGCATTTCATGCGACCCAAATCCAAATCCCAAACATTGAATAAAAATGTGTTCCGGATTGCGGGTGCATTTCATGTGACGCAATCCAAAGACATGTTTTTTAAATGATGTTCACATTCTTTTCAAAAATATAATAATAGAAGCGGTAAAGAGTTAAAACTTGCACATGAGCTCATAATTGTATAAAATCAGATAAACAAGCCGAATATGACAGTTGAGCGACCGTGCTAGAACCACGGAACTCGGGAATGCCTAACACCTTCTTCCGGGTTAACAGAATTCCTTATCCGGATTTCTGGTTCGCGGACTATAATACAGAGTCATTCTTTTCCTCGATTCGGGATTAAATTGGTGACTTGGGACACCCTAAATCTCCCAAGTGGCGACTCTGAAATAAATAAACAAATCATGTTCCGATTGTCCTTTAATTGGAAAAATTCCTTCACCCCTTGCGGGAGCAGAAAAAGGTCCTTTTAATTCAAGATAGCATAATACAGGGACAACCAATCCATACTAATAATAACATTAAAATACACCAAATCCAACAACAGGAGATCAACTATAGTATTAAAATCGTTAATAGTAACAACACAAGATCAGTACACATGATCAACTACTATAGAATTCCTAACCGGTATAGACACAGAAATAGGTATATAAAGAGAATCACAAAGCATACACAAGTGCAACGAAAAGTGTGAAGACATATATGAATACATAAAACTCGAATCAAACAACATGAAAGCATATCTATTATAGACTGAGATAATACCTATAATAACTGCATCGGACGACTTAGCCTCGAGCCTACCCGGGACTGCATAACAACGAGGTTGTGCCCCACTAACCTCTCCTTCACCTCTAGGACGACCTCTCACTGACTGGTCACCTCCTCTAACTGACTAACCTCCACCAAGGACTACCTGGCCCATGCCTCTAGCTAACTGAGCGGGTGGTAAAGCAACCGATGCTGGAATCATGGAATGAGTACCGTAATGCGACGTGCTACCTTGTAATCTAAGACAATACCTTTTGATATGACGCGCATCTCCATATCTCCACATTCAAAGCTCCTTGGATATTTTGGCTTCTGAATCTGAGATCGTCCTTGACGACCCGAATGACCACTATAATAGCTCTGAATCGGTGGTGTACTAATGGGAGTTGGAGGTGCACTAAACGCTGGCTTCTCAGAACGAGTTCCATAAATAATACGACCGCCTGACATATCCTGTGTGACCTATAGTCTAACTATACTGGCCTGATAGGATGGCCTCTACCAAAAAAACCCCTGCCTACAAATGAGGCACTACCGAATCCCCCAAAATGACGAGTCTTCTTATCAGAGGTCGTCTCTCTTGCCTAGCCCCTAATGCGCTCAATCCTCCTAGCAATCTCCACAACCTGAGTAAAATAAACCTCGGTCTCGACCTCTCTGTCATCTGAAGTCTGATTCCATATGTAAAACCCTCTATGAACCTCCGCACATTCTCCTTCTCAATAGGGATTAGGATAGGTGAATGTCAAGACATATCAACAAACCTATTGTCATACGGAGTAGTAGCCATGCTACCCTACCGAAGGCGTTCAAACTGGTTACGAAACTCCTCTATGTGAGTGAAGGGAATAAACATCTCCACCATTGTGAAAATTGAGCCCATGTGATAGGAGGTGATCCTGCTGGCCTGCTAAGCTTATAAACCTGCCATCTCCTCTTGGCTAACCCCATGCATCTGAAAGACAATGAAATTCATTCCATTGGACTCAACTAGTCCTAAGTTGTATAAAATCTCATGGAAACGGTCCAAGAAGTCCTAGGCATCCTCTGAATGTGCACCGCTAAAGTGAGGGGAAACAACTTGGTGAACCTATCCAACCTCTTCAGCTCATCAGCTGACATCGAGGGCATGTCCCCGGTCTATTGATGAGTTGGTATTTTACAACCTTATCTTGCCTTTAAGCCTACATTTTTTCTATGTTTAAGTGATAAAATCATGTGTTTAATGTCATTTACTTCTATATTACAGGTTCTTTGTGATTTGGAAGTGATTCTTGAAGAAACCAAGTGAAACGAGTCCCAAAGAAGCTAAAAACAAGAAAATTTGGAAAGGGGCCTCAGTTGTCGCAAATGTGACACAATCATGCAAAATGCGAAGAAATCAGAGCTGGGAATTGCGAGTAATCCTTCGCAATTGCGAAGGAAGTCCAATCAAGCAGTCTTCGCAAATGCGAAGAAGACTTCACAAATGCAAAGTCAACCCAAACAATCAACCTTCACAAATGCGAAATCTTGATCGCAAATGCGAAATCTTGATTGCAAATGCGAAGTTAAACAGTGTAGTCATAGTTCGCAATTGCAAACTTTTGTTTGCAAATGCGAAAATCGTGCTTCAGTTCTGGGAAATTCTGTAATTTCACACTTTTTGGCCCCAAACCATTTAATACTTGACTTAGCTCATTTGTAAAATATCTTTTGGCTTATTTTCAGTCTTAGGATTAGAGAGAATAATTTTGGAAGCTAGGGTTTGTGCAATTACACTTGGGTTTTGAAGATTTGAAGATTGTGGTTAAGAATTTCTTACTCATTTGTACTCATTTCTTCATTTCCTTACTTTGTATTGAATATCTAAGTGTGTAGTATTGTATCCAATACTTGAATCTTGTTTATGGAAATACTCATATATAAAGTATGGATTAAATACCTTGTTGTGCTTATGTATTGAATGATTTTTATCCTTTTATGAAGTGAGTGTGAGTTATTGTTACTTTAATTATTCTTGTTCTTTAATATTTCCAAAGGGATTATCTAACCCTAGGACTCGCCCAGTAACTTCGAATTAATTTTGGGAAAGATTAATTAACAAGAACTTGAGGCTTTAACTCTCATTTTATAGATTCTACCTAGGGATAGGATTGAACTACTTGTAGCCATATCCGGGTGTGCTTAATATCTAAATTAATTTAGGTATAACTCAATTAGGAAGTCTTGTTAGTCTTTGGAAGAAGCTGAAATAGAATTATTACTCGTGGCTAATTAACATAAACTCGCTCATATTTGTAAAATCGTGAAATACATTGGATCGTTACTTGAGTGTAATTCATGATGCATCCATACTTGTAGCCATTGATCATTTTACTTGCTTTCTAGGTTAGTTTAAATTTTCACATTTAGGTATAAATATTTTCTAAAATCAATTCTAAGTGTTGGCATTGCATAACAAGTGATAATTCTCTTACATTCCTAATCGCCTACATATTGTTCTCTGTGGGATTCGACTCCGACTCATAGTTGGGTAAATTATATTGCATGTGACTATGTCCATTTACTTTTTAGTAGTGGATTTGGACGTCATCAAAATTGGCGCCGTTGCGGGGATCATTTTGGCGTAATTTAGGTTGTTTGAGAAATAAGCGTAAGTGCTTTGGTCCGAAATTGTGAATATTTGTGTAATTATTTTTCTTACCTTGGTCTATTTTTCTTGTTTGTTTCTTGTTTATTTTCTTAGTTTTGAAAAATGGCATCATTTAATGAAAATTGGTCGGATGGTAGTTGTTCATACTTTGATGACCCTTGTCCTTATTGTGGAGGACCAAACTCATGGCAAAATTGTTCAAATTCTCTCGGGGGTGGATTGTGCGCACAATCTTAAACCCATGAGTGGAATATTTGTGATAAGTGTAGTCGTCAAAATGGTCATTGGGGTGATTGTGATTATTTGTCCTTCCCATCCCCAAGCCCCCGCTATGATGATTCTACTTTTTGTGATGAAAATGATAGGGATATGGAAGTGGAAGAAGTTGATCATGGTCAAAATGGAGAGTTCACGCTCATGTTAGAATGCCTAATTGAAGGAGGAAACAAAGAACAAAATGCCTTGGAGGAGCTTTTGGAAAATAGTCTCCAAAATGACTTGGCACTTGAAAAGTCACACTCACAAATGGGGGAAATGCTTGAAGCTTTAGAGGTACAAAAAGCCTCAGAAGTTAATGATAGCTAAGAATTTTTCTTAGATGTGGAAGCCGAAAATCCTTCCTTGGCGCTTGATCAAAACCAAGAAGAACTCTCAAATGCTCAAAATAAGAAGATGATGCTCATGTTGGAGACCATTCTTGCAAATGAGGAAAAGCACAACTTTGCACTCGAGGAATTGAAACAAAGCTTGACTCACAATGATGAACATATCCGCACTTTGGAAAATCAAATAAAAATATTGGTAGAGGCTCACTTTGCCCACCAGCTTGAGAGTGTGGAAGGAAGTCAGGAAGAGTCCGATTTCGAGGAAGAAAGTGAGCTCTACTTTGAGGAATCAAGAATTGAACATCCGCCAAACGACTCCATGAGTGCTAGTGATGCCAAGAAAAATATGGAATCAGAGTCAACCAGTGTAAATGAAAATTTGGTTGAGATCGACTCTAGTCCGGGGGAAAAAGAGGATGTCAAAATCCGGGAAGAATTGCAATTTGGAGGTTTGATATCATATTAAAAGCATTTTTCAACATTGGAATTGTGTGGTGATATGGGAATTGAACTACACGAGTTAATGAGGGATTGCGAGGAAGAAAGGCAAAAACCATACATCTTACAATTTGAGGGAACAAGAAAGCAAAATGACATTCCTCACATGAAAGCCAAGAAGTAAAAAATGAAGAAATTAAGTCTTGGCTTGATCATCTACTAACCATCCCCATCGCTCGTGGTCAAAAGCTTGATTCCAAGTTGGGTGCCCAATTCATATCATCCAAGTGGCGGAAAAAGTGGTAAAGTGACTTGCATCGTGCCACGACATTAAATGCGGCGCTTGGTGGGAGGCAACCCATCATTTTCTAAATTTTTTATCATTTTTGAAATTTTCCTTTTTAAAATAGCTTATTGTATTATTTCTAACCAATATGCCAAGTTTCATAATTTTTGGAGTTGATTTGAGTAGGTTGGGGCAACGGAGATCACAAAAGCCAGAAGCTAAAAAATTGCAAGGGCACAGTCTTCGCATTTACGAATTTATGTTCGCATTTGCAAACCTAGCCCATTGCAAATCCCAATTTTTATCGCAATTGCGAACACTATAGCATTCATTAATCTTCGTAATTGCGAAAATTGTGTCACAATTGCGACATCAGAGGGGTAAAATAGGTTGGTTCACCCATTTTGAACAAAGTGAAGAAAATATCTAGGGCTCTCAAACCTCTGTCTCCCTCACTATCCCTACTATAAAACTCCACTGTCTCTCACTCCTAATTGCAAGAGTCCTGGTATGAAAGCTTAATCACTTCTTCTTCTTCTTCTTCTCCTCCTCCTCCTCTAAGTTTTCTCTGAAACCCTAGCTTTTTAAATGGGTAACATTCTTTGCCCAAAATTGTTCAAAATTTGTTCAAAACTTATGTTGATTTATGGGTGAGGTTGGTTGAGAGTGTGAGTCTTGTTCTTTAATTGAAAAAAATTGGGAAGTCTGAGTACCTAGGGTTTTGTAAAATAGAAGTGAATTTTTGTGGTTAGTATGTGATCGATGAAAGGCCCGAATGAGATTCTTGGCCGAATCATTGATATTTTTGTTGATTCATGGTTTTCTATGAAGTCTAGTGCATGATTTTATTTTAAAAGATGATTGGATTAATTAGGAATGGCTTGTATTCAAAAAATATAGGGATTATAACTGTTCTCTGAGAAAAGAGAGGCTAGGGAAGACTATATCGCAATTGCGATGGCCTCTTCGCATTTGCGAAGAGGTGGTCGCAATTGCAAAAAATCCCAAGTCCAGCCAATTTTGCAATTGCGAAAATTTTGTCGCAATTGCGACTCTATCAGTGTTCTGTATTCTTCGCATTTGCGAAAACTTTCCAAAATTGCGGCTGCTGATAACTTCGCAATTGCGAATATTTTTTGGCATTTCCGACATCAGAGAGCAGGCACTTCAAAATCTCAAAATCCTGAAATTTTTTCTAAGGCTGAGTTTCAACTATCTGATCATTCCTTTGGCATATTTGATTCATTTTGAAATATTCTTCATAGCCATACCATGTTTTCACTCCTATCATTTGTTGGCAGGTACTATAACTGAAAATGAGCGCTAACTCAGACGATTCCACAAGTGACAACCCCTTGGAAGCTGAGCAGAACTATGACCAATACTGGTTCTTGTCATTGGAATGCAAGAATGGTACTTTGCTGAACTGATCTCGAAAAAGTTGCTCCCAGAGAGTGGTATACTGCTGGACAACGTCCCAGAACGCCTTCCCGAGTTCCATCAAAGGCTAGTAAACATGGGATGGGATTGTTTTGCCCCTCAACCTTACCGAGCCAATGAGCAATGGGTGATGGAATTTTATGCCAATCTCCCAGCTATCAGGCTCAGGAAGCCAAAGATGAGAATTCATGTCAAAATAGTGCACTTTGGAGCTAAAGCTGTGAATCAAGTGTATCACCTGCCAGACCACGACATGGCCCCATTCCATGCAAAAGATTGAGCCTCAGGGGAGTGGTTGGTATCTAAATTATCCCCGGGTGCGGATGTTCCATGGGCAGCTTAGAAGAGAGGGATCATAACCAAAGAGTTCACAGCCGAAGCAAAGATATGGCTGGCCATCATATGTAATTGTATCTCCCTTGTGTCGAACATATGAAATGTACCGGTTACAAGAGCTCAAATGATAGCCTGCATCCTTGATGGTATTCAGCTAAATGTTGGTGAAATCTTCATCAATGAACTGAGGGAGTATCGGATCCAGAATAGTACATCATTAATATTCCCATCGCTTATCACTGAGCTGTTCCAACTTGCTGGGGTGGAAGAAGCTCCGGGAGAAAATTGGATAGAGCTGGAAAGCCTCTAAATCCGTTGAAGAAAAGAGGAGAGGGCGGCGCTGTGAAGAGCAAAAAGAGAAAGATGGTGTCTTCTTCTCAGATTGATTAGAGTTGCCAGCCATCATCTTCTGCAGGAGGACCATTTGTTGTGCTTACTGAGGAAATGCGGCTGATTCGCGACCTAGTAGCTGGCCTTCCACAGGGACCTGGAGAAACATCTGAGGGACCCACTGCATACATTTCAAAGAAAGATTTTCAAAAGTATCTTGATGATCATAGGAAGCAGGGGGATCACCTTAAGACACTGGAGAAGGCATACACTGATCTGGCCAAGGCGCATGGTAAGTTGAGCAGTTCTCATGACACTTTAGGAAAGGCACACACCTAGATAAAGAAAAGGGAGAAGAAAAGAGACAAATTCTTTACCCGTATGTGGAAGGGTGTGAAGGGGTTGTGGAAAGTCCTAAAGCCTCAAGACCCAATACCATCAACCAGGCCGGTAGATGATGATGATCCTCCTGTTGATTGGTCCGAGAAAGAAGGAGAGGAGGATGCCTCTGAGTCAGACAGCGAGGAGAGCACCTGATGCGGTATTCAGGGAGAAATTTCCACCATTTTACTCTATCATGTTTAGTTGCATTGGGACATTGCAACATCTTTAGTTGGGGGTGGCTTCTTGTATAACTGTTGTTCTTGTATAATTGTGGATATGGCAGATTGGTACTTTAGACTTATTTTCATTTTGTTGTTATTGTATTTTTATGTGATGTGTGATATTATTATGTTTATTAGCTTCTTGAATTCTTGTTTTTATATATATATATTATGTCTTAGTTACTTGATGTTTATTAGCTTCTTAATTTTGGTTATTAGCTTCTTAATTTTTATTTTAATATATAGTATGTTTTATGTTAGTGGCAATATCCTTGGTTTTCTTTGTACCACGGTTCTTTTTCCAAGGATGTCAATTTTCTTCTTGAACCGGGTAATTATTAATAATATTTTGTCGACTTTTCCCGTTGATGGATAGCTAGGCAACTTTCTTCAGGAAATTAGTCTTGTAGTTTAGATATAGCTTATGTTAATTTAGGAAGAATAAGTGGTTTGAGTTGGGGTATGGGCCCATTGGCAAAGTTGTCGCTTGCTTGGTACCAACATGATTTAAACCTCGGCATATGAATTTTTGATCGTTGAAAAAAGAGAAATAATTGAAGTAAAGATCATTGTCATAACTTTTAGACTCAAATTTTGGCTCTTTGATTCACTAAATAGCTTCCTACGCTATCTGTAACCACTTTGAGTCATTGGTTTTAATTGGATTTTGGATTTGTATTCCACTTGAGTGTTCATGTGACATGTGTGGTGAGATTTATTGTGAGTTCTTTTGCATTACTTGTAGTCTAGAACTTGCTCGGAATGTTCTTCAAGGCAAAATCATAGACTAACTTGGTTTGAAAAATAATGTTAGGCCTTCCTTAGACCGCTATTGTGCCTTAAATTTACTACCCTTGAGTATTTTCCCTAGTCAACCCATTTTGAGCCTTTAACCTTGTTCTTTGGCAACCATGTTACAAGCTTTAATCCTTTGTTCTTTATCAATTTTGATGACGTCCAAATCCACTACTAAAAAGTAAATGAACATGATCGCATGCAATATAATTTACCCAACTATGAGTCGGAGTCGAATCCCATAGAGAACAATATGTAGACGATTAGGAATGTAAGAGAATTATCACTTGTTATGCAATGACAAACACTTAGAATTGGTTTTAGAAAATATTTATACCTAAATGCGAAAATCTAAACTAACCTAGAAAGCAAGTAAAATGATCAATGGCTACAAGTATGGATGCATCGGTAATTATACTCAAGTAACGATCCAATGTATTTCACGATTTTACAAATATGAGCGAGTGTATGTTAGTTAGTCACGGGTAATAATTCTATATTAGCTTCTTCCAAAGACTAACAAGACTTCCTAATTGATTTATTCCAAAATCAATAAAGAGATTAAGCACACCCGGATATGGCTACAAGTAGTTCAATCCTATCCCTAGGTAGAATCTATAAAATGAGGGTTAAAGCCTCAAGTTCTTGTTAATTAATCTCTCCCAACCCCAAATAATCTTTCCCAAAACTAATTCGAAGTTAATGGGCGAGTCCTAGGGTTAGCTAATCCCTTTGGAAATATTAAATACCAAGGAATAATTAAAGTAACAATAACTCACTTCATAAAAGGATAAAAATCATTCAATATATAAGCACAACAAAGTATTTAATCCACACATTAAATATGATTATTTCCATAAACAAGATTCAAGTATTGAATACAATACTACACACTTAGATATTCAATACAAAGCAAGGAAGTGAAGAAATGAGTACAAATAAGTAAGAAATTCTTAACCACAATCTTCAAATCTTCAAAACCCAAGTGTAAGTGCATAAACCTTAGCTTCCAAACTTGTTCTCTCTAGTCCTAAGAATGAAAATAAGCCAAAAGATATTTTACAAATGAGCTAAGTTGGGTATTAAATGATTTGGGGCAAAAAAGTGTGAAACTACAGAAGTGCCCAGAACTGAAGCACGATGTTCGCATTTGCGAACTATGACTACACAGTTTAACTTCGCATTTGCGATTAAGATTTCTCATTTGCGAAGGTTGACTGCTTGGGTTGACTTCGCATTTGCGAAGACTGCTTGATTGGCATTCCTTCGCAATTGTGAAGGATTACTCGCAATTCCGAGCTCTAATTTCTTCGCATTTCCCATGATTGTGTCACATTTATGACAATTGAGGCCCCTTTCCAGATTTTCTTCTTTTTAGCTTCTTTTTGACTCGCTTCACTTGGTTTCTTTAAGAATCACTTCTACATCACAAAGAACCTGTAATATAGAAGTAAATGTCATTAAACACATGATTTTATCACTCAAAAATAGCAAAAATATAGGCTTAAAGGCAAGATAAGTTGGTAAAATACCAACTCATCAAACCCCCAAACTTAAATTATTGCTTGTCCTCAAGCAATGAAAGCGACAAAATCTCCTCCCAAGTATTTAACTCAACAATGCATCCTTATCATATCAAGCCAAAAAGGTCTACTACAAGCAAAAACGCATGACTTCGATTGGTACCAACAATTAATCCAAAGCATATGAATTACCAAGCACTTCTCATGAACTTCATTACATTTCATGTGCTCAAATACTATGCAAATCAAAATAGCAATCAAGTCATGACACTAAAGCTTCACAATTTTCCTCTTTATCACAATTAACTTTCTTTGGCCATTCCTTCCAATTGAAAATGAGATTAAACTCACAACTCAAATCTCATGTGCCCTCACATTTAAGAGAGAATCCCACACTCATGAATCTTAATTCAAAACAAAAATGGGATATCAAATGGAAAGAATTAACTCTCTCTCACAAAGATATTCAAATGCATACAAGTAGTACCATAGGCTTGCCCTTCATGTATTTCTCCACTAATGTAGACAACTTGGTTCAAAATCATTTAGGACTTAAAGGGTTGTAGTTTAGGCTTTTGGTTAAGGTAGGGCATAATTTTGGTTAGAGTGACTCAAAACCACCCCCAAGAACTACAAAATTTACAATCAAAGTCCACTTCCTTCAAAAACATTCTCCATCCTTTCTTCACTTTTCATTCCACACCTAATCTTTCCTTTATTCACAACTTCTTATTATTATTTTTTTCTTCCTTCCTTTTCAAAATTAAGGAGGGTTTCACCCTTTTTTTATTACCTTTCATTTATTTCTTTTTTTTAGAAACTTCCATATCACAACTTTTCCAATCTTCACCTCCAAACTTAGACTTTTAGCCTATGTTTACACTTTCCAAGTACTTAGGGAGGTAGGGTGCCAAAAGCTAGATCATCTGTGTATCAACAATAGTCCAAATCGTCCCAACTGTTGGAATCTGCTCTAGGTTATGAGCAACGGGAGTCTGAACTCCTCCCCCGGCATGAGAAATGGCTGGTGCCATAGGAATCACACTAGCCTGAACCATACTCTCCATGAATCCAACTATGTGGACTAAGGCGTCATGAAGCACTAGGATGGTGATGAATCCCTCTGGGAACTGAGCTGGTCCTATTGGCTCTATATGAACTAGGATCTCATCATCATGCGCTATTTGAGGCTCGACCACAGGTGTCGTTCCACGTGCTCTAGGTTGAGCTCTACCTTTACCTCTGCCTCTGCCCTGGCCCCGGCCCCTACCCCTGGTAGTGGCTAGAATTAGAGGCTCTAGCTCCTGATCAACTGCAGGCGAAATACGTGTCCTCACCATCTGTGAGATAATAAGAGAAGAAAGATTTAATCTTATGATAGAACAAAGTTGCACGATAGAGGAAGGAAGAAAGTGAAGTTTTCTAAAGCCTTATAGCCTTTAGAAGATAATTACAGACGTCTTTGTACTGATCCTCAAGACTCTACTAAGCTTGCTCATGACTGATAAGACCTATGCAGCATAGGGCTCTGACACCACCTTATCACGACCTAAAATACCAATCGTGGAGTTGTGATGGTGCCTAACACTGCTTGTTATGCAAGCCAACACTTAACAAGAAAAAAGGAGCTAGTCTAACAGTCAACAACATATTGAGATAGAATAAAAATAAACTCAGTTACATATGATAATAAGTCTAAACCATATGCCTTATATGTAACTCCCAAGACTTGGTGACACAGAGTACATGAAACACTAAAATACTACATATAAGGTCTAAATAGAAATGCAATACTATCTAATATAAGAAAACAACAATAAAGATAGAAAAGGGACTCCAGGGTCCGCTAACGCCACGCAACACTGCCTCAAATCTCCTAAAAAAGGGTCCGTGCAATCACCTCTGAATGCCGATGGGACCAACACCGAAATCTGCACAAGAAGTGCAGAAGTATAGTATGAGTACAATTGACCATATATACTCAGTAAGTATCGAGTCTAACCTCAATAAAGTAGTGATGAGATTATGGAAAAACACTCACTATAAACCTTTACGAGTAATAAGCAGAAAAACAATAACAATATAGAGAAACAAGTAATTGCACAATGAACAAAATAAGAAAATGGAAGATAGAGGTCCCTATAATATCATCACATCACAGCCTCATAACACCACATGATATCGGAGTATAACAATCAAGAATAACTACAAGACATCCTTTCCATTGTGGCGCACAACACAATCTAACTATTAGTACCAACAAGTGTCCATACAGTTGCGGCACGCAACCCAATTTCGGTGTCAATAACAATACCATTGCAGCGTGAACCCGATCCCAATTTCAAATAATAATATCGTTGTGACGTGCAATCCGATTCTATTATATTAGTTCACTTGATAATGCCCAATAGCAATTAACACGGCAAGTCTCAAAACATAATATTAAAAGGGAGCCAGAATCATAAATTCACCAAGGAAGCACAAGCACGAACAAGGAAGGTCACACAGTGTAATATCCTAGAAGCTAGTCTCACATCATAGACCAACAAGACGTAAACAAGTTGTAACAAGAGAACAATCTAAAGTCATACAATACAACATAACACAATAGAATAAGACAAGGAATATGCCAGACAATAAAGCATATAAGGACATGAAGCAGTGAAAATATCTATCTAATAATATGAGAGAGCATGTAACAAGCAAAGGCATACATCAGATCATAGCATAAAGTAAATGGAAGCATGTAATGAATAGAGACAGTTAACAAGTGAAAGCATATATGTGTCAAGTAAAACATGTATCAGTAAGGGCACACACTAAGGAAAAATACGAAATAAGAAAAGACATAGTACAATTCAACGCATGAAGTAAACTAGAACATCCAGTATGCTTATACTCGTGACAACACATATGCACTCGTCACCTTACATACACGTCATCCCTATACATAAATCACGAAGCAAATAGATCAAATATTTTCTAATTCCCTTAAATCAAGGTTACGATACTTACCTCTTTTCGGAACAAGATCAACAATCCAATACGGCTTCCCCTTTAGAACATGCTTCCAAACCATCCAAATCTAGTCAAATATTACTCAAATAAGTCAAAACAAGCTTTAGAAACTACCCTTGTACGAAAAAGGGTCGATCTTTAACATTGAAAAAGTCAGCAAAAAGTCAACTCGAGCCCACATGATCAAATCTGTAATTAAGACCGAATCTCGATTATCCATTCATCCACCGAGTCCAAATATATGATTTGTTTTGAGATCCAACCTTAATTTGAGGTCTAATCTTAAAATTACAAAATCCTAAATTTCTACCCAAAACCCCTAATTCTATTCTGTGAAATCTTAGATTTATTAGAGAAAATTCCATGAAAAGTAATGAAAATTGAACAAATAAGTTAAAAACTACTAACATATGAAGTTGGGAAGAAATTGCTTTACAAAATCCTTTATGTGGATTCTAGGTCTCAGAAATAGAGTTAAATGAGTTACGTCCTGAAATCCCAACCTTTTATCCAGCTGCAGCAGATATACGCAATTGTAATGCTTGCAAAATCGAACCACTGATTGCAAATACAAAGAGTGCATGAGCCCCTCAGATTCCCCAAATAAGACTAAACCTTCGCATTTGCGAAGGACCAGCCCCTCGCAAAAGCGAACAAAGCTTCGCAAATGCGAAGCTATTCCTATCCTCTCCAGTGTCGCAATTGCGACGCAAGTCTCGAAATTGCAAAGTCCACCACCTCGCAAAAGCGACTAGAGCTTCACAAATGCGAAGTTGCCATGCCCCTGTCCATCATAGCAAATGCGAGGCTTACATTTGCGAACAAATCCTCGCAAACGCGAGGTCTGTAGCACCAGCGAATTTCTAACCTTGCCAAAACATTCTGAAACTCACCGAGCCCCTCGGGATCCTATTCAAATATTCACACAAGTATAATAACATCATACGAACTCGCTCGTAAACTAAAATCATCACAATAACATCTAAATTCAAGAATCAAACATCAAAACTCAAAGAACTTCAAAGTTCATACTTCAAATTTTTAATTTTCATATCAAGCGTTGAAACTGTCTCATGTCACCCGGAACCCTAATCAAACACATTTACAAGTCCAAAATCATCATATGAATTTATCGGAATCGTCAAAATACCGATTCGAGGTCGTTTACCAAAAATATTGACCGTGGTCAGCTCTAACTATTTTCAATTTCAACAATCAATAAAAATTCACAATCAGACTTTCCGGAAGTTAAAACGGACCACATTCTCAAGTATAAATCATCAAATAGCGGTATGAACGGTCTCAAATCACAAAAAAGGGAACTAGCACTCAAGATGACCTACCGGGTCTCTACACAAACCAAAAATAATGATTACCCTATTCAACCGCACGTTTAATTACGGTTTTCCATAAGATCGTGCTTAATTTATTCCTCAATATTAAGCTCCTCTCGATGCCATATATGCACATGTATTTAATTTCCTCGTTATACTTTAGGATTAGTCGTACTGGAATGGGATTTCACACATTCGAGAAGGGGGAAAAATGATGAGGCATCTAGATCGGCCACTTTTACTTCATAGTTGACTCTTTAAGTAATACTTAATATATGAGCACACTTTTCTATAAGATATATTCCCAAATAAAGTTACGTAATATGCTTACCCAAAAACTAATGTGCATAAATTAATGTTCTTATCTTCTCCCTTTTCACATTCTAAAAAAAGCAGTCAATTAAAACAGTTGGAATAGTGATAAAAACCAGAATTTTCACCTTTATTCCTATATAATCCGCGCCGAAAACAAACATTTCAACATATCACTGCTTTCTTCATCCTTTATCACAAAGGAATATACTAAATTTTACTACTACAAAATATAAAAGCAGTCATGTTGAAGACAATTTAGGGAAAGGAATTATACTTATGAATTGAATGTAGAACAGTTAGAATTCAATGTGATAAGGATTCCCCAATAACATGTGATATTCGAGAACCTAAGCTTTGATTTACCTGTTAATCCACCTGTTTGACTCAAAAGATATCGGAACTTTTTTGAATAAATTAATCAAAGAAAATGAAGGGGTAAATCTTAGTCAGACATAATAAATTCCAGATCAAAGAGCTAGTAGTATAGATTGAATATAGGATGAAAAGATAGTCTATCTTATTGAAATTCAACATTGTGACTCCTGTCGATCAATGGGAAAGATAGCTTTACATGTCCTTTTTCAGATTATTTCTTTTCTATGAAGATTACAAGAAGAGAGCTTGGGAGAAAGAAAGGGGGAGCATCCTCCTCTAATCGAAGGTTTTCCCCTACTATATATAGCCAAAGCACCCTTGCCATTTACTTGGTCCGACGCTCTCGCGTATCTAGTGTGTCATGGTTGTTCTTTTAGACACTACTCCTTCCAACTCGACGGGTGTCGGGAGTGGGATGTGGAGTGGGCTATGTTATTTTTTGTTGTCCGATCACTTAGGCAGGACGTTGGTCAGCTCGGCCATGACGGTCAAATTTTGACCTATACACACACCACTTTAGAATCAAACCTTAATATGATCATAGAATTAAGGATCATTTAATTTTCTCTGAGACTAAGATTCAATTATTCATTAAGTTAAATTAAAGCTTAATGGTCCCTCGTGGTTAAGCACTTTATGTCAAAGACTCTAAAAGTCGACATATATATATATATATATATATATATATATATATATATATATATCATACTATATTATAAGTGTGAAGCCTCTAAGCCTAAGATAAAAGACAAAAATAATAATTATAATTAAACGACCTTTTTGTCCTTCAATCAAACACAACTTCTTTAATATTTTTGTACAAAATTATAAATATACATTCCAAGTTATCTTTTTCTGTATTTTCCCTCTCCTCATTTTCTCAATTCTATACTATTTTAATTTGACGCTAATGGGTTGGAATTGAGAAGACAATAATTAATGTTTAATACAAAATACTCCATCCGATCACTTTTACTTGGCACGTTTTGACTTTTCACGCCCCTTAAGAAATAATAAATGAAGCGCACAATTTACCATGATACTCATATTAATTGATGCATATTTTATTGGATTTGAGAAAATAATTTGAAATGAGTTATAAATACTGTGGTATAAGAGGAAAAAAAAATTATCTTCTCTTGATATGCGTAAAGTGACAAGTAAAAATAAAAATCTATTTTTAGTATACATGCCAAGTAAAACTGAACGGAGGAAGTATAAAATTAATAACTATGATAAGACGATTGAGTTTCTTCCGCTTCTTCGAACAGGAATGAAACTATAATGTATAATTTCTTTGATTCTTTTGGAAACTTATATATGTTTAATGTTGGAATTTAATGTATAATGCATGTGGTACTATTTACTAGGAGTTTGGAAGGTTACATATATTCTTTGAATCCCAAACGGACATTAAAGAGTCATTGATGGTCTTCTTTCTTATTTATCAAGTTGACGAAGCCTCCAAGTGTTTATTTTGTCGTCTTTCTCTTTTCTATTTAAGTTGTATTATCTTTGTTTGTAGTCTCTTTTATCTACGACTTATAAAATAATATAAGCATACTAAATGTTTGTGCAACTTTGGATGTGAGCTATTCGTCAGTCTTAAGTTAATCTTTTTCTGATTTGGTCCTTAATATGATTTAGTTCCTTGTGCCGGCTGGATAATTACTTGATATCAAAGTTAGTAATTTAGTTATGATCTTAATCTATTTGATCTTCAATATTGCTCTTGTTTCTTTTTGGGAACTAGCTCTTTCTTCAAATAACCTTTTGTCGGTGTTCATTCAGTCACATTAAATTTGCAAAGCATCAAAATTTCTCTTTTTCTGGTCTAAATTTTGCACGCTTGTGGTCACGTGCTCTAAATGTTCCATAGCCTAAGACAGTATTTTAAAATATTCGCTCTTCAATTTAATTTAGGAAAGTTATTTGGGTGATTAAAGGTCATAATTCACTATTTTGTTTATCGTTCTTGGACTCTACAGAGTTATTTGAGTTTTACAAAATGAAATGTTGACTTGCTCCAATTGATTAAAATCATTTTTTCTTCACAGTATTATCATCCTCAGTCTCATAGATTAATCTAAACCTTTGAGATGATTACAACTCTAAACTCTTTTTTGGAGGTTTTAAACTAGGAATATTAGCCCTTTCTAAACCATTTGAGTATCTATTTAAAGTTAATCTGCTGGAACATACTCTTGAAATTTTATTAGGTTCGCCAAAGACTTCAAACTGTTAAGTTTTCCTATAAAAAAAAAACTTCTTATATGTACTTTCACATATGTTATATAGTAGTAACTAATTTGATTTAAATTTCATCTTTTCAGGTTGCTAGGATATTTCAATTATTTTGAATACAAGAAGTTGGGCATCTAAATATAGCATATATTCTTTTACTCAAATGTGCTTTAACTTTTTATATGTACTTTGTTATAACAAAAAAGTGGACAGACATTCATCTATTAGAAGAAATTTATATTTTTAAATATTTTATTTTATAATTCAAACACACATCTAATAATATATATATATATATATATATATATATATATATATATATATATATATATCATAGAGTCATAGCCGAGTTTTATTGATTATACTAAGAATATCTGAGAAGAGTAAAGGCGTTTGTTTGTGGGAACATTTTCTGAAATCTTGTAAAAAAATAAGTTTCTAAAAACGTGTTAAATTTTTTTCATTAACCTTTTTTTTTGTGAAAATTTATCTTTCAATATTCTGCTTTGAAGAAGTGAAATTAGAGTTATCTCTAGGGGGGGAAAGTTTTGGTTCCAGGTAGGGCCACTGGCGTTTGGTTTTCCGGCAAAGACTCCGGCGAAAGATGTTTGGGAAATTTCCATAGTAAAATAAAATTTTAGGGTGTGAAGGAAAGGAGAGAGAAATAATATTGAAGTGTGCGATCATCTTATTTAAATGTTTAAATTGTTAGATAGAGTATATTTTTCTTATTTGATTAGGTTTTCAACGATGCCTCTCACGTGCGAGCCTGAAATTTTTTTCATGGGCCAAACAACTATTAGAGAGAGCACATTTTTATTTATTTATGTTTCAACATGTCTCTTATATTGAGGATTGAATTTTTTTTCATTGCCCAACTAGGATACCATATTAAAGTGTGTGATTATCTATTTTAATGTTTAAGCGTTGATAGATAACACGCTTTTTACTTAATTATATTTTAATATAAAAATATATACTTGCTAAAAAAGGTTAATGGTCGATGATGTTTTTTTTCCCGATCGAACATGATTGAATAGGCGCATGTAGGAGCATCGTGATGATATGGCTGTAT
This sequence comes from Nicotiana tabacum, assembly GCF_000715075.1. NCBI lineage: Eukaryota > Viridiplantae > Streptophyta > Magnoliopsida > Solanales > Solanaceae > Nicotiana > Nicotiana tabacum. The sequence goes on along the minus strand of NC_134080.1, from coordinate 110,741,997 downwards.
TGGTAAAATTCAAAGTCGGTATGTGGCATGATAAAGGACCGGCACATGGTGAGTTTTGGATTTATGAGTCCGGAGCATGTGAGTGGTAAACAAAATTGCTCCCCAGTTCGATACGGAACCAGTCGAAGAGATAAGAGCGAGAATAAGAACAGAAGCCCTCAAAGACCCAGTCAACAACATTTGAATTCTGCAGAGATAGTGACCCATTTATGCCGAAAGGATAAGAGCCAGCTGGAGTACCACTTCCACAACCCACTCTCTCCAACATGTAGCCCGAATGTTTGGAATCACCATTTGTTCTTTTGATTATAAGAGCACAATGATTTCCGACTGTATGGAGCATCAAAAATTGATTAGAAAAAACCTCTTGAGATATAAAGCTACCCTGTATTAGAATCTCTTCAAATAGCTTTGTAACTTGATCATTCTGGCTACCGGAGATTATTTAGAGACTAAAAATCAGGGAGAATCTCCTATATTTTTGCTCAATCTATTTATTTCTTTATAATTCATCATTTTTTGTTATTTGCGAACATCTTTAATTAAACTAATTGCTCGTGGTCCTGAAAAATACAAATTTAATTGTTTGTTCTCAAAATTAATTTTTGCGATAAACAATTTGGCATCCACCGTGGGGCCTTGGCAATAAAAGTTTGATTCATTGCCTCTGTTACGTTCGCGCTCTTGCCTAACTTTTATTTTTCTTTGTTCGTTGCCATGAGAATACTATTTCAGGAACAAATGATCAACTCAATGTTCCCATAGTTGGACAAACGATCGAACGATTTGAAGGAACCCAAACTCTGAATAACCAATCCATTGGATCCATGCAGCCTCGCTATCTAAATGAGTCACCAGCCAGATCTAGTAGTGGCCATCCTAATATCTGCAGGCTGGAGAAAATGTTGATGATATTATGTCAGAACAACATAAGTTAAACGCTCAAATTGGAGAAGCCTTAAAGGTATGACCGAGTGAGGTGACGATGATGATACCAACCCTGCCTCCAAATGCTACAAATGAGACTCTCAACTCCAAAACGGCTCACACGGAAACTCGAGAACTTCCAGGAGAAGTTTGAGTCGGGTTCTCATGTTTAACTTTAAGTACTGAATTGCAAAATACGATTCTAATCTTACAAAGGCAACAGGAATCAAATAAATTACAGGAGTACCATCAGTTGTGAAAGGGATCGATGTGAACAAGTATTCATAGCAGTTGTGGAAGCTGATGCGGCCCCTATACCGATCCCGAAGAAATTCAAGATGTCTGATATTCTAAAATATGATGGTACCTGGGACTCTTGTGACCACATCATGGCATACACAACTGGAATCAAAGGAATCAATCTCACGAAAGAAGAAATCGGATCGGTGCTCGTCAAAAAGTTTGGGAAGACACGTACAAAAGCAGTTCTAACATGGTATTTTTATTTACACGAATATTCTATTAGCTCTTTTGCTGAACTTGTCGATGCTTTCATCAAAGCCCATTCTAGAGTGCAAAAGGTGGAAAAGAAAGTGGAGATATCTTTAAGATAGTACAAATAAGGACAGAGTCACTCCAGGACTTTATAGACCGATTCAAGAAGGAAAGGATGTTGCTCCCCGAAGTTGAAGACAATTGGGCAGCAATGGCATTCACCAGGAATCTGAATCTGAAAGCTCATAGGCTTCAAGAAGACTGAAGTAAATCCGTCAAGAATTCTCCGCAAAGACATGGAAAAATGTCTACTATCGATACAGTAAGGAGCTCCTTATAGAAGAAGACATCTCGGTACTCCCTGTATTCGAAGATAAGGATACCTCTGGATATGATCGACGAACGGGAGGAACTCACATACAAGATGAAATTAGGTGCTGGGATGCTAGATTATGGCATGAACCATACCCTAAATCCATATGGCATGAGATTGATCACCGTCCAAGGCATATTTATTACAACAGGAATTCTAGTCGATGAGATGAACTACACATGCGCCAGACTAGTAAAGAACTGGACACCTAAGATCATTGATTACCACTCCATGCTAAAATTTACCGATTATGGCTTCGGCGTGAACATAAAGAAGTTAGTGGTGGCACCCAAAGACATGGGAGATAAAATAAGATAGCCGAAAAAGATGAGATCGTATCCATAAACTCAAAGACAGGAATTCTAGTGCGAATTCTATAGTGATCACAGGCACAAAACTTCAGATTATAGGCTCTTCCGAGGAGAAATAAAAGAACTTTCCAATGGAAAGGTGAAGTTGTCATACATGAAAAAAAAGGAACAAAAGAAGAGCCACCGAAGGTTTTGACTCCTACGAGAAAAGTCAACGTCATCTTCGAGGGAGAAGAAGTAAATGGAGTTACCTTTATGGCAGCGAAGAAATTCAAAAAAATGTATGTTTCCCACAAGAAGCATACTTGGCAGACGCTAACTGGAGAAAGCATAACCTACGATGACGAGAAAGTGGATGGATTGACCATGCCACATAATGATTCCCACGTAATTACTTTAACAAATTTTTGACACTAACATAAGAAGAGTTTAGATTAACCCAGGAAGTTCAGCCAACATCATCCAATCAAGGGTGGCCGAAGAAATAGAGCTCATAGGACAAATCATTCTGAAGGCGGGACTGTTCTCAAGGTTCAAAAACTCCAGTAAGATGAATCGTAGGGAAGTGACACAGGTGAAAAACACCGAAAGGGTAACTAAGGACACTCCATTCCAGGTAGTGGCAGGAAATATGGTGTACAATGCCATCCTAGGGAGGCCAGATTCGCGAGATGGATACGGTCTCTTCTACTTTGAACCAGGTAATAAAGTTTCCGTCCAAATAGGGATACGAAAAAGTCTAGGAGAACAAAGAGAATCCCGGGAAGTCAAATCAATCGCTATCGCAAATAGTATCTCCAATGAAGAGACTACTAAATATCAACCACAACAATCAGGGGTAAGGATGCAACTATCATTGCCGGAACAGGCCCCCTCCAGACAAAATTGTCAAGCTTGAGGAAGATGACGTTTCCACGCTGACGGTAGAGGAAGTGGAAAAAGTGATTCCCTTTGTCCATTGCCCGAAAAGGAAAGTCTACATAAGCTCTTAACTGACTCCAGAGCACAATCATGAGTTGATAAAATTATTGCAAGATAATTTGGATTGTTTTGCTTAATCTCATGAAGATATGAAAGGTATTCCAATAGATGTCATGGTGCACAAACTGAACGTAGATCCAAAAGATCGCACCGTGAAACAAAAGAAAAGGAATATTGGGCTTGAACGGGCCCAAGAAGCAGAGGAATAAGTCACCAAACTGCTTAACAACCTTCATCTGTAAAGTGAAATACCAGAATGGCTAGCAAACATCGTGGTGGTTCCCAAAAGAACGAGAAATGGAGGGTTTGTGTTGATTACAAAGATCTAAATAAATCCTACCTAGAGGATTGTTTTTCGATGCCAAATATCGACCAACTCATAGAGTTCATCGATGGCCACGAACACTTGAGTTTCTTAGACGCATATTTTGGATACAACCAAATAAAATGGACCCAAAAGATTAAGCTATCGATAGGGGGACTTACTTGTGATGACCCGATAGGTCATTTTAGGTTTTAGAATAAAATTCTGTGTTTTGATGCTATTAGAACCTAATTTTAGCCTTTTTCTATTTACGTGCACAATCCGGATGTTGGTCCGGAAAGCTTATATGTTAAAAACTGATAAAAATAAGAAATTTTTGCCTTAAAATTAATTAGAGTTGACTTTGGTCAACATTTTGAGTAAACATACGCGGATCCATATTTTGACTGTCCCGATCAGTCCGTATCAAAATATGGGACCTGGGCTTATGCCCGGAGTCGAATTCGGAGATCCCTAGCTCGAGTTATGAATTTTTGTTAAAAATTGAAAGTCTGAAAATTTAATGGTTTTTTTTAGAATTGATTGATGTTTGGTCTTGCTGATACCAGATCCATATTTTAGTTCCGGAGCCCGACACATGTCCATTATAATATTTATGACTTATCCGTGAAATTTTGTGAGAAACGGAGTTGGTTTGGCTTGATTCGGACGTCCGGTTGTGAAAATAGAAGTTTCAAAGTTTTCTTGAAAATTTAATTTGACTTTTGTGTTGTAGCTCTGGGTGTTATTTTGGCAATTTGATCACACAGACAAGTTCATATGATGTTTTAGGACTTGTGTGCATGTTTGGTTTAGAGCCCCGAGAGCTCGGGTGAGTTTCGAATAGGTTACGGAGTGAATTGGACTTAGAAAACATAGCTGATGCATTTTAGTTTCTGGTGTTTGTTGCAGGTCTCACATTTGCGAGATCTGGCTCGCATTTGCGAGATCTAGCTCGCATTTGCGAGTCGGGGCATGGCAGGGGGATACTCGCATTTGCGAGTAAAAAGTTCGCATTTGCGAACTTGCCAGTTCCGCTTTTGTGAAGGTAGAGTCGCATTTGCAACTCAACATTGTTGGGATTATCTTCGCATTTACGAAGGATGGTCCTCATTAGTGGGGGTATCAGGGTTCGCATTTGCGACCACTTTATCGCAAATGCGATCACTCGGATTCTAACGGGAGTTCGCAATTGCGACCTCTTTCTTGCAATTGCGATGTTCGTAAATGCGAACATGACATCGCATTTGCGACATATGTAGCTGTGTAAAACTTAAGTTAGACGGGATTTTTTTCTCATTCATTAAATTTTCAAATCCTAGAACCCTAGAGGCGATTTTTCCAAGACCATTTCTTACCTAAAACATTGGTAAGTGATTCTAATTATTTTCTTTCAATCTTTCATTACATTTCACAAATTTTTAACCTAAAATCTAGGATTTTCATGGTGGAAATTGGGGGTTTGGATAGAATTAGGGATTTTTGAGAAATTGGGATTTAGACCTCAAAATTGAGATCGGATTCCAATACTAATTACATAATTGGGCTCGGGGGTGAATGGGTAAATGGATTTTGGTCTGAACCTCAGGTTTTGACCAAGCGGGCTCGATGTCGATTTTTGACTTTTTGGGAGAATATTTGGGAATTCTAAATTTATGCATTTTAATTGATTCCTTTAGCAATATTTGATATTATTGAGTATATTGTGGTTAGATACGAGTAGTTTGGAAGCGAATTCTAGGGGAAAGGCCCCAGTAGAGCTTTGAATTGACTATAGAGTGAGGTAAGTATCATGGTTAATCTTGACTTGAGGGAATTCGGAACCCTCGAATTTTGTGCTATGTTAATTTCATGTGAGCACCGAATTATCTGTTTACCTTGATTTTCTGATTTTCCTTTATTATTACCTTCCCTGTCTTATTTGTTATATGCTCTAAATGCTTCCCATGCTTAACTGCTATTTGTTAATCAATGCCTTCTCCTATTATTGATATTAGCCCTTCCATAGTTTTGTGATTCCCTTCTATTTGCTTAAATTGTCTTACTTGCACCTTTTAATTGCCAATTGTTGGATTGGTCTCGCTGTGTAGTATTACTCGAGTAGATTTCTTTATTATACAACTTCCCTTTTGTTTAAATTTGGTATATATTGATTGTAAAGGCTTTGTGGTTGTACTATTAAATTGATTGTGCTTTGAATATTTGGTACTGATATGATGGGATCGGGCTGTATGCCGCAACAGGTGTAATAAGTGTGGATTGATATGGTGGAATAAAGGTGAATATGTTATATATGGTAGGATCGGGCTGCACGCCGCAACAAGTAGAATAATGGTGGATTGATATAGTGACATAAGGGTGAACTCTGATACTGATATTGATATATGGTAGGATCAAGTTGCGCGCCGCAACATATTTATGTATATTATCTCTATTGTTGATATTATTACAGTGAAATAATGGAGGATTTTATGTTGTCTGGTGGGATCGGGTTGCGCACCACAAAAACCTATATGTTTTCATATCTTGAGCTGCATTGGTTTCCGGTATTTTTATTTGAACTACTAAAGATTGGTAATTTTGGACGACACTGGTGTATTCTTGAGGCCGTGGTTATTATTCTCGGTTGACTGTTTAATTTTATTCAATATTTTTATTTTTTGTCATTATCATATATATACTGCATACAAGTTGTGGTGTAAGTGACCCGTCTTAGCCTCGTCACTACTTCGTCAAGGTTAGGCTCGACACTTACCAGTACATGGGTCGATTGTACTGAAACTACACTCTGCACTTATGCGCAAATTTTGGAGTCGGTCCTAGCGGCGCTACTAGAGAGCTCGGATCAGACAGGTACGAAGACTTGAGGTACGACTGGTCAGCGCCCGCATCCCCTAGAGTCCCACTCCCCTTTCTATTTAGCCGTGCATTTTCATTCGGATAGCTTTGTATTTATTTCAGACCCTTGTATGTACTATTCTAGTAGTTCGTGCACTCGTGACACCAGGTTTAGGGATTTTGTAGTAGTTGTTTAACAGTTTTAGCTTCCATATTCGTATTTCAGTTATTTCAGTATTTTTCATTATTCAATTCAACACTTAAAATGGATAATATGTTCCAACATTGGCTTGCCTAGCAAGTGAAATGTTAGGCTCCATCATGGTCCTGACGGTAGGACTTTCGGATCGTGACTAGTTGGTATCACAACACTAGGTTATATAGGTCTCACGAGTCATGAGCAAACTTAGTAGAGTCTGGAGGATTGGTACGGAGACGCCTATACTTATCTTCCGGAGGCTATTGAGTTAGGAACAATTTCACTTCTATTCTTCTCTGACGTGCGATTTTTTATTCTATCATTGCTGATTGAACCCTTATATTATGTTATCTCGCAGATGGCGAGAACACATACCGCATTCTCAGGTGAGCAACAACCAGAACCCCCAGTGGCAGCTCCTACGGGGGGCAGAGGTCTAGGCCGAGGTCGTGCTAGAGGTCGAGGCAGGGGTAGGGCTCAGCCTAAAGCTGGAGCAGCAGCACCAGCGGTGGAGCCTCAGGTGGAGTTTGATGATGAGGTTCCAGCCCAGACTGTTCCAGCTGGACCAGCTCAGGTCCTGGAGGAGTTCATCGCCACCCCAGTGCTACAAGATGCTTTGGTCCATTTGGTAGGCCTTATGGAGAGTGTGGCCCAGGCTAGGGGTGGGCATCGGTCGATTCGGTTTGGTTTTGAACGAACCATTGTTCGTCATATCGATTATCGGTTTATAAATATACTAAATCGATAACGAAACTGATAAGATATCGATTATCAGGTATCGGTTAGTCATTTATCGATCCTTATCAGTTCGATTATCGGTTTACCCGCTAAGAATGAAAACTATCCAAAAATTTATATTTTTATTATAGAAATCGTGATAGAACTATTAAGATAAAGGAATTGAATTTTTACTTATAAGATAAGAGGGATTAAATTTCAACTTAGAAAATAAAACTTTCTTTGCATTTGAAAATCCCAATGAATGATCTCAATTTTCAAAGTTATAAGTTAATAGGAATAAGGGATAAGACATTTAACAATCTAATCTTACTAACTATCTCACTGCGAGCGGGCACAATTCATAGGAAAATAATAAAATCCTAATCTTGTAAATACTAAAGAATCAATACAACAAAAAAAACAAATAAAAAAACTAAAAATCTGAACAATTAATTCTTTAAAGTTTGAAACTAAAAATCTTAACTGAAGAATTAAAATGAGAAATTCAGAAAAGTTTAAATCTTACTCTAAAGATTAAGGTCAGAAGATGAAGAGTAACTATCGAGCGAATGTAGAGAATGAGAGAATAAAGCCATAAGATGGTTTTACATATTTAGTGGGTAAAATTATAATTTTGTTAAAGCTTATTGGGCTATCGGTTAAACCGTTAATAAATTGGGCAAACCGAGACCTAAACCGATAAACCATTATTCAAATAACATTAAACCGTTATAGAACTATTTACCCAAAAATTCGACACTGATAACCTAATAGCATTGTATCGGTTCGGGCTATTAGTTATACCCGATATATGCCCAACCCTAGCCCAGGCTGGCACTAGCCATCTCTCATGCTGGAGAAGGAGTATAGACTCCTGCTACTCACACCCCGGAGTAGATGGCTCCCTAGTATCAGACTCCAACAGCTTAGTCAGTTGTAGTAGTTCAGCCAGTTGTTGCGGCACACGACACAGGCCGGTAGTGGACATGCTATGTCTCCTGAGGGTTTATTGAGATTGGACAAGTTCACCAAGCTCTTTCCAAATCACTACAATAGGGCTCCTTCTGAGGACCCACAGGATTATCATGACCGCTGCCATAAGGTGTTGCGGAATATCGGAATAGTGGAGACCAATAGGGTCGATTTTGTTGTGTTTCAGATGATGGGTTCCGCCAAGAGATGGTTGAATGATTTTGTATTGACCACACCAACTAGGTCGTCTTCTTTTACTAGGGACCAGTTCTCTCAAATCTTTCTTGAGAAGTTCCTTCCTATCACTCAGAGAGAGAGCTACCGCATGCAGTTTGAGCGCCTCCAGCAAGGCAGTATGACTGTCACCCAGTATGAGACCGGCTTTGTGGACTTAGCCCATCATGCTATTCTTCTGCTTCCTACCGAGAGAGAGAGAGAGAAAGAGAGAGAGAGTGAGGAGGTTTATTGAGGGACTCGCTCATCCTATCAAGTTGCAGATGGCCAAGGAGACCAAGGGCGAGATTTCATTTTAGACGGCTACCAATGTCACCAGACGGATCGACGATGTTATATCACAGGAGAGCGGGTTGGGATCTGACAAGAGACCTCGTCATTCTGGCGGATTTAGTGGCGCCTCATCTGGAGGTAGGGGTACTTTTGGTAGGGGTCATCCTCCCAGGCCATATCATTTAGTGCTTCAGGCATCCCACAGTGCTTTAGGTAGTCGTGGTCCTTATGTGCCTCATTCTGGACAACCAGCCTACAGTGCACCGCCAGCTCCTATCAGTGCACCTCCTATTTATAGTTATTACCGTAGTCATCCAGCCTGTTTGGGTCAGTCTTAGTTTCAGCAGCCATAGCACCAAGATGGATGTTTTGAGTGTGGGGGTTTTGGGCATATTAGGAGGATCTGTCCGAGATTATTAGGCAGTATGTCACAGCAGAGTTCTAGTGCCATGATTCCGGCATCGGGTTCACCATCGCCTGCTCAGCCAGCTAGGGGTAGGGGTGAGGTAGCCAGAGGTAGAGGTCAGGCTGCCAGAGGTGGAGGTCCGGCTGTTAGGGGTGGAGGTCAGGCCGCTAAAAGTAAGGGCCAGCAAGAAGGAAGTCGTCCTAGGGATGTGGTTTAGAGTGGTGGGGCCCAACCTCGATGTTATACTTCGCAGCCAGGCCTGAGGTAGAATCGTCTGATGTTGTTATCACAAGTACTATTTCAGTTTGCAGTAGAGATGCTTTAGTTCTATTTGATTCGGGTTCTACTTATTCATATGTGTCATCCTATTTTTCTTCATATATGGTTGTGCCTCGTGATTCTCTGAGTGCCCCTATGTATGTGTCCATACCTGTGGGAGATTCTATTGATGTATATCGTGTTTATCGTTCATGTGTGGTTATCATTAGGGGTCTTGAGATTAGTGTAGATCTTCTACTTCTCGATATGGTTGATTTTGATGTCATTTTGGGTAGGGATTGGCTATCAGCTTATCAAGCTATATTGGATTGTCACGCCAAGACGGTGACTATAGCCCTGTTGGGGTTGCCTCGATTAGAGTAGAGAGGTACTCCTGGCCATTCTACCAGGAGAGTTATCTCTTGTATGAAGGCTCGGTGTATGGTTGACAAGGGTTGTCTAGCGTATTTGGCATATGTCTGCAATTCTAGTACGGAAGTTCCTTCTATGGATTCTGTACCAGTTATCTGAGAGTTTCTAGAGGTATTTCCTGCAGACCTGCCGGAGATGCCACCTGATAGGGATATCGAATTCTGTATCGACTTGGTTCTGGGCACTCAGTCCATTTCTATTTCGTCATACCGTATGGCCCCGTAAGAGTTAAAAGAATTGAAGGAACAGTTACAAGATTTGCTTGATAAGGGCTTTATTAGACCTAGTGTCTTGCCCTGGGATATGTCGGTGTTGTTTGTGAAGAAAAAAAGATGGATCGATGAGGATGTGAATAGATTACCAGCAGTTGAACAAAGTCACCATCAAGAACAAGTATCCATTGTCGAGGATTGATGACTTATTTGATCATAAGGTGCCAAGGTGTTTTCGAAGATTGATTTGAGGTATGGCTACCATCAATTGAGGATTAGGGCATCCGATGTCCCTAAGACAGCTTTTAGGACTTGATATGGGCATTTTGAGTTTCTAGTGATGTCATTTGGGATGACAAATACCCCAGCAACATTTATGGATTTGATAAACCGGGTGTTCAAGCCTTATTTGGATTCTTTCGTGATTGTGTTTATTGATGATATCTTGATCTACTCCCGCAGTCGAGAGAAGCACGAGCAGCATCTTTGGATCGTACTTCAGACTTTGAGGGACAACCAATTATATGCTAAGTTTTTGAAATGCGAGTTTTAGTTGGACTCAGTCGCCTTCTTGGGGCACATTGTATCAGCATAAGGTATTCAAGTGGATCATAAGAAGATTGAGGCAGTTCAAAACTGGCCTAGACCTACTTTAGCCATGGAGATCCGGAGTTTCTTGGGTTTGGCGGGTTATTACTGTTGATTTGAGGCGAGCTTTTAGAATCTCAAGACTGATTTGACTATGACGCCATTGTTGGTGTTGCCCATAGGTTCAGGATCTTATACGATATAATGTGATGTATCTCGTATTGGACTTGGTATGATATTGATGCCAGATGGCAAAGTAATTTCATATGCTTCACGGCAACTAAAGATTCACGAGAAGAATTATCCTATTCATGACCTATAACTAGCAGCCATTGTTCATGTGCTAAAGGTTTGGAGGCACTATCTTTACAGCATGTCATGTGAGGTATTTACGGATCATTGGAGTTTGTAGTATTTGTTCAAGAAAAAGGAGTTGAAATTGAGGCAGAGGAGGTGGTTGGAGCTATTAAAAGACTATGATATCACCATCTTGTATCATCCTGGAAAAGCCAATGTGGTGGCCGATGCTTTGAGTAGAAAGTTAGTGAGTATGGGCAGCCTTGCGTACATTCCAGCCGGTAAGATATCGCTTGCATTAGATGTTCAGGCCTTGGCCAATTAGTTCGTAAGGTTGGATGTTTCTTAGCCCACTCGTGTTCTAGCTTGTATAGTCGCTCGGTCTTTGTTGTTTGAGCGCATTAGGGAGCGGTAGTATGATGACCCTCATTTGCTTGTCCTTAGGGACACAGTATGGCACGATGATGCCAAGTAGGTTACAGTTGGAGATGATAGAGTTTTGAGGATGCAGGGTCGTGTTTGTGTGCCTAATGTGGATGGACTTCGTGAGTTGATTCTTGAGGAGGCCCACAGTTCTCGGTATTCTATTCACCGGATGCCGCCAAGATGTATCAGGACTTGCGGCAGCATTATTGGTGAAGAAGGATGAAGAAGGACATAGTTGGATATGTAGCTCGGTGTCTAAATTGTCAGCAAGTAAAGTATGAGCATCAGAGACCTGGTGATTTTCTTGAGAAGATAGAGATTCCTGAGTGGAAGTGGGAGAGTATCACTATTGATTTCGTTGTTGGACTCCCACAGACTTAGAAGAAGTTCGATGCAGTTTGGGTCATTGTGGATAGGTTGACCAAGTCAGCATATTTCATTCATATGGCAGTTACCTATTCTTTAGAGCGGTTGACTGTGACTTACATCCGTGAGATCATTCGCCTTCACGGTAAACCTGTGTCTATCATTTCGGATCGAGGTACGCATTTTGCCTCGCATTTCTGAAGGGCAGTGCATGGTGAGTTGGGCACGCAGGTTGAGTTGAGCACATTATTTCATCCTCAGACGGACGGACAGTCCGAGTGCACTATTTAGATATTGGAGGATATGTTTCGCGCTTGTGATATAGACTTCAGAGGCTCATGGGATCAGTTCTTGCCACTTGCGGAGTTTGCCTACAACAACATCTACCAGTCGATCATTCAAATAGCTCCCTATGAGGCATTATACGGTAGGCGACGCCGATCGCCAGTTGGACATTTTGAGGCAGGAGAGGCTCGATTGTTTGGTACAGACTTAGTAAAGGATGTCTTGGATAAGGTCAAGATTACTGATGATCAACTTCGCACAGCTCAGTCCAGGAAAAAGATTTATGTCGACCATAGAGTTCGTGATGTTGCATTCATGGTTGGAGACATACTGTTGCTCCGGGTATTACCCATGAAGGGTATGATGAGGTTCGGAAAGAAGGGCAAGTTGAGACCTAGGTATATCGGACCTTTTGTGATTCTTGAGAGAGTGGGAGAGGTGGCCTACAGACTTGCGTTGCCACCTGGTTTATCAGTAGTTGATCCGGTGTTCCATGTGTCCATGCTCCGAAAGTATCATGGCGATCCATCCCACGTGTTAGATTTCAGCTATGTCCAGTTGGACAAGGACTTGACTTATAAGGAGGAGTCGGTGGCTATTCTAGCCCGGCAAGTTCGTCAGTTGAGATCGAAGAGTTATCCTTCAGTTCTAGTGTAGTGGAGAGGTCAGCCCGTCGAGGCAGCTAATTGAGAGTCCGAGGCGGATATGCGGAATAGATATCCCCACCTTTTTACCAGCTCAGGTACTTTTCTATGTTTGTTCGAGGACGAACGATTGTTTTAGAGGTGGAGAATGTGATGACCTGATAGGTCATTTTAGGTTTTAGAACCAAATTATGTGTTTCGAAGCCTTTACAACCTTATTTTAGCCTTTCTCGATTTGCGTGCATAGTCCGGGTGTTGATCCGGAAGGCATATATGTTTAAAACTGATAAAAATAAAAAATGTTTGCCTTAAAAATTAATTTGAGTTGATTTGGTCAACGTTTTGAGTAAACAGAACCGGATCTGTACTTTGACGGTCCCGATGGGTCCGTATCAAAATATGAGACCTGGGCGTATGCCCTGAATCGGATTCGGGGGTCCCTAGCTCGAGTTATGAATTTTTGTTGAAAATTGAAAGTCTAAAAATTTAATGGTTTTTTTAAGAATCAATTTATGTTTGGTCTTGTTGATACCGGGTCCGTATTTTAGTTCCAGAGCCTAGTACTTGTCCATTATAATATTTATGGCTTATCTGTGAAATTTGGTGAGAAATGGAGTTGGTTTGACGTGATTCGGACGTCCGGTTGTGAAAATAGAAGTTTCAATTTTTTTTAAAAAACTTCATTTGACTTTGTGTTTAATTCATAGCTCTAAGTGTTAAATTTGATTGCGCAAGCAAGTTCGTATGATGTTTTAGAACTTGTGTGCATGTTTTGTTTGGAGCCCCGAGGGCTCAGGTGAGTTTCGGATAGGCTACAGAGTGAATTGGACTAAGAAAACATAGCTGATGCATTTTAGTTTCTGGTGTCTATTGCAGGTCTCGCATTTGCGATGAAACATCACATTTGCGAGCATGGGCATGGCAGGGGGTACCTGCATTTGCGAGTAAAAAGTTCGCATTTGCGAACTTGCCAGTTCCGCTTTTGCGAAGGCAGAGTCGCATTTGCAACTCAGCACTGTTGGGATTATCTTCGCATTTGCGAAGGATGGTCCGCATTTGCGAGGGCATCAGGATTCACATTTGCGACCACTTTATCGCAAATGCAATCACTAGGATTCTGAGGGGAGTTCACAATTGCGACCTCTTTCTCGCAATTGCGATGTACGCAAATGCGAACATGACATCGCATTTGCTACATCTGTAGTTGTGTAAAACTTATGTTAGACGGGATTTTTCTCTTATTCATCAAATTTTCAAATCTTAGAACCCTTGAGGCAATTTACCAAGACCATTTCTTCCCCAAAACATTGGTAAGTGATTCTAACTCATTTTATTTCAATCTTTCAATACATTTCATAAATCTTTAACGTAAAATCTAGGATTTTCATGATGGAAATTGGGGGTTTGGGTAGAATTAGGGATTTTTGAGAAATTAGGATTTAGACTTCAAATTGAAGTCAGATTCCAAGACTAATTACATAATTGGGCTCCGGGGTGAATGGGTAAATAGATTTTGGTCCGAACCTCGGGTTTTGACCAGCGGGCCCGGGGTCGTTTTTGACTTTTTGGGGAAAAGTTTGGGAATTCTAAATTTTTGCATTTTAATTGATTCCTTTAGCAATATTTGATATTATTAAGCCAATTATGGTTAGATACGAGTGGTTTGGAGGTAAATTCTATGGGCAAGGTCCCAGTAGAGCTTTGAATTGACTGCGGAGTGAGGTAAGTATCTTGGTTAACCTTGACTTGAGGGAGTTAGGAACCCTCGGACTATGTGCTATGTGAATTTCATGTGAGCGGCGTATATGCAAGGTGACGAGTGCTTATACACCGCAGAATTATCCATTTTCCCTAGTTTTCCGCTTTTCCTTGATTATTTCCATCCTTGTCTTAATTGTTATATGCTCTAAATGTTTTCCATGCTTAACTGCTACTTGTCAATCAATGCCTTCTCCTACTATTGATATTAGCCCTTCCATAGTTTCAAGATTCCCTGCTATTTGCTTAAATTGACTTACTTGTACCTTTTAATTGCCAATTGCTGGATTGGTCTCGCTGTGTAGTATTACTCCAGTAGATTTCTTTATTATACAAGTTCCCTTTTGTTTCAATTTGGTATTTATTAATCGTAAAGGCTTTGTGGTTGTACTATTAAATTGATTGTGCTTTGAGTATTTGGTACTGATATGGTGTGATCGGGCTGCACGTTGTAGTAGGTGTAATAAGGGTGGATTGATATGGTGGAATATGGGTGAATATGTTCTATACGGTTGGATCGAGTTGTATGCCGCAACATATGGAATAAGGGTGGATTGATATGGTAAAATAAGGGTGGACTATGATACTAATATTGATATATGGTGGGATCGGGTTGCGCGCCGCAATATATCTATGTATATTATCTCTGTTGTTGATGCTATTACAGTGAAATAATGGAGGATTTTGTGTTGTCTGGTGCGATCGGGTTGCGCGCCGCAACAACCTATATGTTTTCATTTCTTGAGCTGCTTTGGTTTCCGATATTTTTATTAGAACTGTTAAAGATTGGTAATTCTGGATGATACTGGTGTATTATTGAGGTCGTGGTTATTATTCTCAATTGACTGTTTACTTCTGTTCAGTATTTTTACTTTTCTGTCATTATTATACATATACTGCATACAGGTTGATTTGTAGGTGCATTGCCTTAGCCTCGTCATTACTTCATCAAGGTTAGGCTCGACACTTACCAGTATATGGGGTCGGTTGTAGTGATACTACACTCTACACTTCTGTGCAGATTTTGGAGTCGTTCCCAGCAGCGGTTACTAGAGAGCTCGGATCGGATAATTACGGAGACTTGAGGTACGACTGCTCAGCGTCTTCTGCCCTTGGAGTTTCCTTCCCCTTTCTATTTAGCTGTGCATTTTCATTCAGACGGTTTTGTATTTATTTCAGACCCTTATATGTACTATTCTAGTAGTTCGTGCACTCGTGACACCAGCTTCAGGGATTTTGTAGTAGGTGTTTAACAGTTTTAGCTTCCGTATTCTTATTTCTGTTATTTTAGTATTTTGCATTATTTTAACTATTAAAAATGGATAATATGTTCTAACGTTATCTTGCCTAGCAAGTAAAATGTTAGGCGACATCACGGTCCCGATAGTGGGAATTCTGGTTCATGATGTTACTGCTATAACGTCATGACATTCAAACTAATGAACGTTAGAGCAACATACCAAATACTAGTCACTCGAATGTTTTGGGATTACATTGGTAAATATGTTGAGGTATACATTGATGATATGTTTGTAAAATTAGTCCAAGTAGACAATCACCTAGATCACTTGAAGGAAGCCTTCGAAGTCCTCCGAAAATACAACATGAAACTCAATCTAGATAATGCGTCTTCGGAGTCGTTTTAGGTAAGTTTCTTAGTTTTCTGGTTTCTAATGGAGGTATAGAAGTTAACCCTGTGCAGATCAAGTCGATTGAGGATATACTCTTAGTATTGAAAATAAAAAGTAGGTGATGAGACTAATAAGAAGTATAACAGCGCTCGGATGATTCATATCCCGCTCCTTCGAAAGGTTCCACAAAATCTTTGCACCACTAAAAAAGCATAAGAATTTCGAGTGGACTCTCGAGTGCCAACAAGCGCTGCGAGACTTGAAAAAGTATATGTCCAATCTGCCTCTACTATCGAAAACCAAATTAGGAGAACGACTTTTGGTGTACTTAGTCGTATCAAAAACTGACGTAAGAGTTGTATTGGTCTGAAAAGATAAAAGTGCTCAATATCCAATTTATTATTAAGCAGGGAACTAATAGATGCCGAAACTAGATATCTGCACTTAGACAAATTTGCACTAGTACTCATAATGGTTGCACGAAAGTTGAGCCATACTTCCAGTGTCATCCCTTTTTGGTGGTCTCTACTTTCCCATAAGGAGTAATCTCCATAAGCTAGAACTTCGGGACGACTTGCCAAATGGGTGATCGAATTGAGCGCATACGATATCACGTATCAACCTTTAACAGCTGTAAAATCACAAGTCTTGGGTGACTTTGTTGCTGATTTTTGTGCTAACACACTCCCTGAAGCAAAAAACAAAAAGGAATCAATAGTAGCCTCTAGAACTATCTCGGGAACTTTGACCCTGTACACAGACAACTCATCTAACATGAAGGGGTCTAGGCTCGAAATATGCTCGTAGCAATGACTGGCGAGACAGCCAGACAATTGATTAAATGCCATACAATAAAAAACAATAAAGTAGAGTATGAAGTTGTTGTTGAAGGATTCGAGTTAGTTCAGGGACTGGGGGCCTAGTGGATAGAATTAAAAAGTGACTCACACCTGGTCATAAACCAAGTGCTCAGAACATACATAGCTCGAGAGACTCGGATACAATGATACCTTACATGAGTGACACGACTCCTAAGCTAGTTCAAGAAATGAAAAGCAACTTAAATACCCCCAAAAAATGCCAACTTAGGGTCAGCTGCAGATATTTCCAACTCTGGGGCAAGCTTTGTCGTCCATTTATTATGTTTTACAATCGATCCAAGTCGAGAAGAGGTAAATACCACTAATTTAGTAAGATAGTGACGCAATGACTTTATTGATTACTTGCAGAATGGCATGATGCCCGAGGATAAGAAATTTGCTCGACAGCTCAGGGTTGGGGCGTTATAATATTGCCTCATCGAAGGATATTTGGACCGAAAAACTTTTATTGGTTCACTGGAAAAATGTTTAGGACCAGGAGAGGTGGACTAAGTGATGATAGAAGTCCATGAAGTACATTGCAGGAACTATTTTGAAGACAGGTCAATAGTGAGAAAGTTTATCAGGGCAAGATAATATTGGTATAGAACGTGACGCCGCTGACTTCGTCAAAGGGTGCGACAAGTGCCAATGCTTCTATCACCGACTACATCACCAGGCGAACCATTACATTCGATATTATCCCCTTGGCCATTTATAAAATGGGGGATGGACATAGTTGGACCTCAACTATAATATCTTTTACTTGTGTTGACTAATTACTTCTCGAAATGGGTGGAAGCAGGTGCATACTCACAGATTCGATATAAGGAAGTGATCGCCTTCGTATGGAGGAACATCATATGAATATTGAGGGTGCCGAAGGAAATTGCATGTGACAACAGTCCATAGTTTGTAGGGGCCAAAGTTACAAAAAACATTGAAGATCGAAAAGGTTTACATCCACGTCGTACCACCAGAAGCTAATAGACAAGCTGAACCTTCAAATAAAGTCCTGGTTGGTTACTTGAAAACGAGATTAGAAGCAGCAAAAGGCAAATGGTTGATGGCACTGCCTAGAGTATTATGGGCTTACCTCATAACTATGAAATAGAGCACCGGAGAAATGCCCTTTTCCCTAGTATATGATTCTGAAGCGCTGATTTCGGTTGAAATAGGGGAACCTAGCCTATAGTTTGTGCATGCTAACAAAGAATCAAATAATAACTAATTACTTGTAGTCTAGACTTAGTGGAAGGATGAAGGGAGATATATTTGATTAAAATGGTTGTGCAAAAACAACTAATTGTGAAATCACAACAAGAAAGTCAACCTGCATCGTTTCTAAGGCGACTATGTACTCCGAAGCGTATTTGTAGCTTCCCAGGAACCGAACGTGGGAAATCTAGAGCTGAACTAGGAAGTACCCTACAAAAATTACCAAAATAACGCTCAAAGGATCATACAAACTTGAAGAAATGGATGGAATGCCAATAAAGACAAATTGGAATGCGGAATATCTCAAATGGTTCAACTTCTAAATCCCAACGATTTTGTTTCTCCCTCCTTCAACTTGTCTTATGAATTCATTATTTTATACTAATATTTTTAGATGATAGGCATAAACCGGTCGTCTTGGATGACGACCATATAGACATTTCTAGCACAAACAATGAACATTCATAGTTCTGCACCAAGGTCGAGCACTTTGACCATGAAAGGGCACGAGTACCATTTTCATTTAAGAACAATCCCTCAATCCCTCAGTTTTCTTTTGCAGGAACATGACCCTTAGAAGATATCATCGACATCAGATGATATTTCAGTGTTGGAGTCTTAATTCCTCAAATTTAAATACTTAGAGGGGGAGGAATATACCATAAGCAACAGAGAGAAGGCCAACTACAACAGCTTATCCCGAAAAGCAAAGCAAAGTCCATAGATACTAATTGCCACGCTCATTTTTAGAAAAAAAATCAAGAAAAGCAAAATCCATGAAGACCAATTGAGAGACATCAAGTTCCTAATTTCACATTTTGTAAATATGACCCATTCAAAAATGGTTAGGACTTCCTACGTAACGCGACGCTCGGATTCACCCCCATCGCCCTAATGAATTTGGATCTTGAATAATACTTACATATGGTTATTCATGTACCTTTCCAAATAGCCTTTTGCATTTTAACACTTCAAGTGAATAAGTTAGTCCTTCAGAGGCCATTTTGTGCCTATAAGAAGATGAAACGCCATCCCTACTCTCACAAAAAAAAGACGCCCTCACAAAATGAAATTGTGATCTAGAAAAAGAGAGTCTAAGATTTCAAGGCCTCCTCGGCTAAAAGTGTCAAAACAGAAAAAGTATATGTTTGAATTGTTAAATATTTAAAGAGACAAAAGAAAATTCATTGAAAATATTTAGCTTACGCAAAGAGCCATAAATAAAGAACACAAAAAGGGGCACAAAAGTGCAAAGACCCAAACCTACAGATAATCATCAGCCTTCGCACCAGAAGTAGAAGGAGCATTCAGATCAACAGCACTAGAGAAAGTTGACGGTTCGAGGGCAGGAGCTACCTCCTCTACTTCGTTAAAACAATCCTCACCTTCGTCTTCTTCGGAAGAAGGCACTTACATGTCTAGAGATGGAAGGCCGAGTCGTCGACTGAGATCACTCGCTTCTTCTTCAAAGTGAGGAACCTCTAATTAATATTGCACTTGTACGCACCTCATGAAGAGTGTGTAGGCGGGTCTCCATAATGGTCCAGGCCCGTTTGACAACCACATCTCTCTATAGGTCCTCTAAGGCTACTTGGAGGGTCTCCCAATTAGCATTATTGGCCCGGGCAACCTCCTCCGTCAGGGCCAATTACGACCTCAGTCCTTGTACCTCCGCTGACAAATAAGAACACTCTTCCTTTGTCAGACCTCCTTGTTGGCCTTCAACGCTAAATCGGCTTAAAGAGCATAAAGCATATCATGGGCCTTGTTGTCCTCGGCCAGTTGAGCTGCCTTAACTTTCAAAACCTTAGCTATCCTTTTCTCGACGCTTCTCTCCCGTAACCTCGGTCCTTCTTAGGAATGACTCCTCGCCTTCTAGAGATTCTCGTTCTCAGCCTTCAGCGCTTGGTCGTACTTTACTACCACCTTGGGTATGGCAACATCCCCTCGAAATCTTTTAGTGCACCCAAAGTAAGTATTGCTAGCTGCAAAAGGAAATGAATTAGGTTATGTCTCCTATCAGGAAAACTAAAAGCAAAAAGAGACTTACCCTTGTGGTCTCATATCCATTTGAGTCACTAAGGCTTCAGCATGTAGTGATTCCATGTGCTTCCAGTCTTGGGGGCTTGCCAACTGAGGGAGAAAGTGGTAACGTGTCTCATCTTCTTAAATGTTTCAACCCCGTTTGGCACCCAAAAGCTGATAAGATGTATATCAACAGTTTCAGTCACAAAACCGATAGGGCAGTCACGGTCGAGCTAACCACAAATGCCTCATTAGACCCTTCCCGAGAACTCTCTTCTTCGATGGGAGGACTATCCAGATAGGCGGGATTACTTGTTCGCTTAGAGGCATTGTAGCCCTTCCCTGGGAAAAAACAATCTGCCCTATTGGCAAGCCCTTGTTTGGAATCACGTCTGCTGCAGCTTTTGCCACCACACCTCCCTAGCCTCCACGGACGAAAGAACGGGGGTCTCCTCTCCTGAATTAACTTGGATGGGATTGGTGTGCATTAATTCCCCGAAATAGTGAGAATAATATAAACAAGAAAAAAAGGAGGACTCACGAAGACTTACCATAACTCTTACCTCTCCTCCATGAGACCTCAGATATGTGCCTCCAGGTTCTCTCAAGCATCGAAGAAGAGGACAGAATCTTCTCGACCCATTCCTAAATCTGGGCACTTCAGTTGGAGCACATAGAATAGTTGCGACAAAGGAATAACGACATAAGGGAACAACGAAAATAGTCATAATTGAAACAGGAAGATCTATGATCATAACTCCATCTCTCTAGAACTGGTCCATCTTCAAGAGATACCAATTCCCACATGGGAATCGCTACAAATTGATCGCGCCAACCCCTATTGTGATCATCTTTTGCATCCACGAGAGTCCTTATGGCATGACTGACAATCGAGACTAAGCTGCCTTTGAACGACTTCGAAACAAATAAGTTGAGAAGGTGCTGAAGAGAGAAATCGACTTTGGCCAATCTGGTTAAATACCGAAAACATCCTACTGTCGCGCCCCCTTTTTTCCCTCCCCTTTTACGGGGAAGAAAGGTCCGGGTTTCGACATTTATGGGGATAATAACTCATTTCCTTTTGGGATTTGGGTATTTTGAAGAGTCGCCACCTAACGGATTATGGTGCGTTAGGGCACCTAGAGCGATTAACTCTTGGATTGGTTTGTATTACCAGAGATTTAGGGTAAGGGCTCAAAATAACCTTGAGGGGAAGGTGTTAGGCACCCCTCTCGGTCCATAATTGTGGGTCCCGACTGAACTTATACTTATGAATTAGTCTTTTAATGAATAAGTACTTGAAACAAATAATTACAGATAAAGTATGTTGTACATTGTATGACTCAAATGATAAGACAAAGAATTTGAACAAGTTATATAGAAAATTAAAGTTTTAGGCAAAGGGAATTTGGGAAGGAGGGGTCCTAGGTTGGTTAGCCTACAGGATCACCCCGCGCAATGCCCAGTAAACACTCCTTAATGAGGGGCTACACGTAACATTAGCGTGTAGTCATTATATCCATATCTACCCATTCCCGCCCATTGGTCATAGCCTAAAGCGTTCTGATTACCTTGATAGTGTCCTATGCGTGCACTACCCGTCCATTCCTTATGGTCCTGGAGGTATTTTAGGACCTCTAAATCTGGGCGGTTCTAGACAACCCCTAAGGTGTTTAAAAGGAGAAAATTCTAGGCAACAGGCAAGAACACGGAGGACTCAATATATAAAGGCAGGAAAGAAGCAGTTAAGAGGGCCAAGCTTACCTCCACAAATAACGCACATAAGCAGCACGTCTCAAACACAAACAAGAGGCATTTTATTAGACAGGATCCTAAGGCATGATGTCTAAGTGAATATCAGAACACAGTAGATATGCAGCTTTGTTTTATAAACTCAGAAGCAGGGGCCCTAATCAGTTTGCCTACTGATTTTTTAAAGCATGTTAATCATTAAGCAGTAAACACAAAAAGGTAGTTTCTAGTTTATAAGAGTTGATTACCTAAGGCTTGCCTAGGCGTGGGATAGTGCATAGTCGTTACCCAAACCATTAGATCAATGAAGGAGTTATTTTACCCTAAAAGCATGTTGTTCTAAGTGTTACAAAATACAGGGATTATTACCAGTTTATTTAAAATAGGATAATCAAATGTGAAGTTATTTTTACATCTTTCATAATCGGTAGTTTACACTAGGTGTGACTGAGCAAGTACGAATGAGATCCTAAATCATGGTATCTAATATGCACGTATAAACGCGGAATGATTACAGGATATACAGAATTCCTAAAGCATGATTTCTAATATGCACGACATGATTGTAAAATTTCCTAAAGCATGATTTCTAAATACATAAAAAGGTTACAACATTGTAGAGCATGTTGTCAAATGTGCAGGAGTAGCAGTTTCGTTTTAATGCCTAGAAACAGGATTTCTAAGTGATAGCAAGAATGTCAACATGAGATGTTGAAACAGCATACATAATAAAAAAAACCTGGGGAGCATGGTCTATGATATGCTTTGTACATGTTGGTCCTAAACATGGATTCTATTGTGCATATAGGAAATGTAAACCTAAAGCATAGTTTCTACCCCTTTTATAACATACGTAGCTACCCTCCCATTTCACTATCCATCCCCAGCATATGTTTACAGCAAATTATTATAGGCTAATATCGAATGAATTACATAAGTAGATAAGAAAAATAAGAAGTTATACTATAGGGAGCCTGAGAGTAGGCCCAGATTTCCAGAGTTTCCAATGCCAGATTGCCTCACAGCCTTTCACATAATCCGGGTATGTCAGAGTTCCCTAAGGACCTCAAAGATCCCGAGCAGTGCTCACACCCAGTTTTCATAGTCATAGTTGAGTAAGTACAGTGTGGAAGGGCCAACTCTAATGTATCAGAGTTTAGAGGGATCTCATAGGGATCTCTAAACAGTCACACATTAGAGGGGCAGAACTTAAAACATAAGAGTAGATGTGAAAGTGCTTGAAAAGATCTAAGCAGGGAAATAGTTTGAAAAGGAACTTGTTTGAAATAGTTTTGTAAAAGACAACAGAGACAGTTTTGAAAAGAGAGTAGAGTAGTAAGCAACAGTCCAAACACAGCACACCAAAACAGGTTCATACACAGCCAAAGAACATAGAACCAAGGCAGGTTCAACAACCACAAACATGGGTAATGGGATTTGAGGACACATAAAGCACATAGTATACAAGAGCATAGCAGTTCTTCTAGGTGTCTATGGGATTAGGGGGTAACTAGTGGTACCAACACAGTATGAATTCTAGAACCAATCATAGAATCAAACATTTAAAGTGACAAATCATTTTGCAAAGTACATGCATATCAAAACTGGATAGCAAGTAGATAAGCATTCAAACAGAGTAGGGTCACACTGAGACAGACTACCAGGGGAGTAGAACTTATTCTGAAATGCCCCAAGAGGGTTTAAACTAGCATGCTAGATGAAGCAGTAAATGTAAACATGTCAGTTACATGTTGAACAACAGAACCATAAATAGAAACAAATTAGAAACATGATGAACTGAAGCAGTAAAACAAACATATTGGTTTTGGGACTCAAATTGAAATCAGAACATACCAGTAAAGAGATAGTAAACACAAAGTGAAGAATATGATAGCATAATAATTAGCCTTGGCTTGCAGCCGGCTAACTTAGAACAGTAGTAAGTAACACAAAAAGAGAGCAAAAGGTTTTGAGTGTGAGAGAGAGAGTTTTGAACCAATGTGTTCATGTGTTGTGTTAATGAAAGAGCAGGGTACTTATAGTTTGAAAACAGGTAGAAAATAAGGCAATAATCATAGTTCAACAATAATTATGGAACTATGTACTAATTAGAATCAAATTAGTATAAGTATTTCCCTTTAATTAAGGAGTTGAATAACAAATAAGGAAAGAAATCAATGTACGACCAATAAGGACAGACTTCAAATATAAGAGGTATAGAGTAAGCAACTAGGGCTAGATTCATAAGGTTCTAATTAAGGAAATAACATAAGAATCAAGTAACAACACAGTCAATCACGTAATAAGGCAAGAGAATGAATTAAAGGTCGGAAATCAGAAAGGGAATCAATCACAGGAAATCAGTAAAAGGTATCAATCACAGGAGATCAGGGATTTAACAAGAAATAGTACTGATTAGAGGAAATTACCACAAATTTCCGTCAACAAATGAAGTAAACATAATATAGGCGGGAGAAGCAAAATTAGAAAACCTAATGAGCACAAGGAGGTAAAAAATCATAGAAGCTCAGAACATATGCATGAGAAACAGGTATACATATAAATCAGATAAGCAAAGACAGTTTCAGAACTCGGATTAAAACCAAAATAATTAGGGTTTTCAACATGATGAATCAGATAAAAGGAAAAACTTAAATAAACCGCGTAAACATGGTAGAAATCATAGAATAATACTGAAAATCAGAGGAAAAGTCATTTTGCAAAGGGGTTAAGAAATCCTAGTTTCGAAGATGAAGAGGTGTGAAAAATCGGGAAGATCATCAAGAAAATAGTAAAGATAACTCAAAATATACTCAGATCTGTGGTAGATCTGAAAAGTTAAGAGATGAATTAGGGTTTCAGAGAGAGATAACCCAGAGATGGAGAGATTCCGGCTTAGAAGCCATGGATCTAGCCGGATAATAGAAAAATCTTACTCAAACGGGCCAAAGTGACCGGAGAACGGCAAGAATCAGACCATAGGTGTGAGTAAACAGCCACTGGTCCCTTGAGGACCTTCAAGATGGCAAGAATCCGGCGTGTAGGGGATCCATGGAGGTAAGGGGTGGTGGTGGAACCACCATTGATACCGGCGAGTAGAAGTCGTGGTTGCAAAGAGCTTGAGATAGAATGAGAGAGTCTAACGGCAGAGTGAAGAGAGAAAACAAGGGTTTGGGGGGGGTAGTCTATCATGTTAAATTAGGAAATGGGGGATTTGGACCGTTGATTAAAATTGATCAACAATCTAGATTGGACCAGGGATCAGGTCGGGTAATTTAGGAATTGGGCTTTGGAGTATTGGACTGATTTAATTGGGTGTTTTGTGGCTGGTTTAATTAGGTTAAAATTGAAATGAAATTGGCTATTTGTTAAATACCCAATTAAATTAAATAAAACAATTTACAAAAATAGCTGATAATTGTACAAAATGAATTTTATGCATAGAAAATAGTTTAAAATGATTACTTAATATTTAAAAATACAAATGATTAATTTCTGGATAAAAATAGTACAAATCATATGATTGGGCTATAATTGCAGTGTTATCGCAATTATAGCCAAAAAGTGCCAATTTGGCTAATTATGGAATAATTTGGTTCAAATAGGACCATAAATAATAAATTAAATCAAGAAATATTTTTGAAATCACTTGTGATACAATTCTGTAATCATTTATTGAAAATAAAATGCTGAACAAATTAATAAAAATATAGGAAAATTGTGAAAAAATATTAATTGCTATTAATGCATGATTTTGAAGTTATACATGCAATTTTAAAATATTTTGGGGAAAAATTGGGTATTAACACCTACTAGCCTCCAAACACTCGGCCGATCTGACCAAGGAAAATATTGAAATGACAACATAAGTGGAATAATGGTATCGAAGGAGGCTGGAATCCGAGAGTAAATGGGTAGGTATACATGAAAGAAAAACTTTCCCGGTGGCTAGTGATTTTCTCATGCTCCTGAGGAACATGAACGACCACGTAGTCACTCTAACCGCACTCTTGACGAATAAGCGGTACATGATCCTCGTGTACCAAGGAATCGATACTTTTCACGAGAGTATTCACAAACTGTTCAAGAGCTTTGTTCCACAACATCATATCTGCCTCAAAATCCAAACTCTTGAGAAGAATGTCAGAAATGAAAAGCTCGGAGTTGTGTTTGTCTTTCCTGCCCTTATAGGAAGATTGGACTTTCTTCCCTTTTTTCTGAGGAATCCAGTAGAGCTTCTTTTGATGTGTGCGCAGAGGAAACATGGGTTGGAGAACCTCCATCCATGGAAACACAAGAGTAGAAACGGTAATCGGTAGTAGGAAAGATTGGCATTCAACAAAATGAGGTGCGGTGGCCTCAGAATCCATGGAAGCTTAAGATGAGGAAGCTTTGAAAAAGAAGAAGGTGATGAAAGGAGGTTGGATGACTGAAATGATGCCTTTTTGGATATAAAATATCTTTATACAGTAAAAAAAAAATTATTTTTCTACCTAAAATACGATATTATACTGCCTTTTACCTTGTATGTGCTTAGTACCTGCCGTGGGAAAACGTGTAGCTTGTGGGAAAACGCAGTATAATACTGCTTTTTCCATCCCAAAGAAATGAGATCTGACACACATCCCACAGAATACTTCTTTCTTCTTTAATTGTCTGTGTGATATACTAATATATTGAAAAGATTGGCGCCCACCTCATTGATTTCTCTTTTTTCGACTTTCCAAATTTGTTTATGTTTTCACATAATATTAGGGTGTTCTTAGGTGCATGATTGAGGTTAGAATAGTAGATTGTAACTGTATCAAATTAGTTTAGTTCTTTAAAAAAATAATAGGGAACGTTTTGTTTTATATTAGTCTTCTTGATTTAGCTAGTGATTTAATTAGGACTAATTAACAATAATTATTCGTTGGTTTCTTTCGTTTTCTTTTTCTAATAGTATCCTGAAACCAACTAATCTGAAAATTTTCTATGATTAAAACAAAAATTTTCTATGATTAAAATGTGTTCAAACAATAAAGAAACTATTTTTCTATGATTAAAATAAATTTTAAATATACAAAATAAATTTCTAATATAGGTAATTTTACTAATGAAAATTAAAAATTGAATTTGTATCTTAAAACTAAAAAAGAAAGAAAACTTAACTACATCTAATATAAAAATAATTATAAGAAAACTCAATATATTTGGAACATAATAATCAAAGAACTTATGTTTTAATTCTTTGGACTAATTCAAAGTTACTGTTTAAAATAAAATGTGATATTATTATGGTTATAGTAAAATATTAATATAAAAAATAATTAAAATTTATAGTAGGAAAGAGAATGTATAAAAGAATACTGGTAGTATGAGGATACTTATACTTTAAATTAATTTAAAAATAAATAAATAAATAATTAAATTATATTTAAAAATATTACTAATATATTTAAATGACTAAATAAATTCGAATAAGAGGATAAAGCATATAAATATATTAAATTTCAAGAATAAAAAATTTATATTTATTAAAGACTAATAAAAGGATAATAAGCAAGGCATTAAGTTAATCAAAAATTTAACTACATCTAAAACAAAAATAATTATAAGAAAATTCAATACATTTGGAAAATAATAATCAAAGAACTTATGTATTAATATTTTGGACTAATTCAAAGTTACAATTTAAAATAAAATGTGATATTATTATGGTTATAGTAAAATATTAATATAAAAACTAATTAAAATTTATAGTAGGAAAGAGAATGTGTTAAAGAATACAGGTAGTGTGAGGATACTTATACTTTAAATTAATTTTAAAATAAATAAATTTAATAATTAAATTATATTTAAAAATATTACTAATAGATTTAAATGATTAACTAAATTCGAATAAGAATATAAAAGCATATAAATATATTAAATTTCAAGAATAATAAATTTATATTTATTAAAGACTATTAAAAGGATAATAAGCAAGACATTAAGTTAATTATTAAGCTTATGAAAGATTATATAATAGTATAGTAATGTTAAATAATAAATAATATAATAACTATAAGAAAAGAACAAAAAGAAAAAGGAATTTGCGTAAAAATGATGCAATGAATAAGACATATTTGACTTTCAAAAAAACAAAGTGATAATAAAAATTTTGTTAAAATAATATAATTTAATGTGCTCAAACAAGACAAATCACAACATGACATGTTCAGAAGGAATCTACTAGTACTAGTTAGATACTATTTGAAAAAGAAAACGAAAGAAACCAACGAATAATTATTGTTAATTAGTCTTAATTAAATCACTAGCTATATCAAGAAGACTAATATAAAACAAAACGTTCCCCTACTGTTTTTTTAAAGAACTAAACTAATTTGATACAATTGCAATCTACTATTCTAACCTCAATCATGTTGCGGAAGTCAAATGTATATAGTGTGAATAAGTCACAACTACTATACCAAAAATTATGACCGCCATCAAATAATAAATAAGACAATAAAGCAACAATAAAAGGAACACCAGAATTTACGAGGTTCGGCTAATTTTGCCTACTCCTCGGACACAACCAATATTTTATTCCACTCCAAAAATACAAGTAAAATAATACTAAAGAGAGAAGATACAAATGCCTTAAGAAGATAAGAAGGCAAATGAGAGGTGTGTTTAAATCCTAAACATTAGGCCTTCTTTTATAGGGGGGAAATCCCCCCCAACTCTTCTTTTCCCACCGATGTGGGACAAACATTTCTGCCAAACTTAACAAATCTCCACCTTGGCAAAATTCCACATCTTCAATTTTCTCTCAATAACAAATTTTGATTGTGTCTTCATCTTCAATCTTCAGTTTTCAACAATGTTGATCAAATCCAAACAATGTTGAAACTTGACCGCAGTCACCACCTTTGTCAGCATATCAGCAGGATTCTCCGTAGTATGAATTTTCTTCACTGTGACTCCACCTTCTTCTATGATTTCTCGTACGAAATGGTACCGAACATCAATGTGATTCGTCCTTGCATGATAAACTTGGTTCTTCGCTAATTGAATAGCACTTTGACTATCACAAAAAATTGTGATACCTTTTTGTTCAACACCAAGCTCCTTTAGCAATCCTTGAAGCCAAATTGCCTCCTTCACAGCCTCTGTAATAGCCATATACTCTGCCTCTGTTGTAGACAAAGCAACTGTTGACTGCAAAGTAGACTTCCAACTAACTGGTGCATTTGCAAAAGTAAACACATAACCAGTAGTTGATCTTCGTTTGTCCAGATCACCCGAAAAATCTGAATCACAATATCCAACTATAGACTGATTGTCTTCCTGCTCAAAAACTAACCCAACATCCACAGTATTATGAATATACCGTAGAATCCACTTCACAGCTTGCCAATGCTCCTTTCCTGGATTATGCATATATCTGCTAATAACTCCAACAACTGGTGAAATGTCAGGCCTTGTGCAAACCATTGCATACATCAAGCTACCAACAGCATTTGCGTATGGTACCTTTGACATATACTCTCATTCAGCTTCATCCATTGGCGACATAGTAGTACTTAGCTTAAAATGGGAAGCAAGTGGAGTACTAACTGGCTTAGTCTTGTCATCTATGCCAAAACGTTGAAGTACTCTCTTCAAATATTCCTTTTGAGATAAACAGAGTTTCTTTGAACGTCTATATCTAATTATCTCCATGCCAAGAATTTTCTTTGCCTCACCCAAATCCTTCATCTCGAACTCCTTCTTCAGTTGAATCTTCAACTTATCAATTTCTTCCGAATTCTTGGAAGCTATCAACATATCATCAACATATAGGAGAAGATATACAAAAGAACCATCTTTAAGCTTGTGCAAATACACACAATGATCGTATTTGCTTCTCTTGTACCCTTGCCGCAACATAAACTCGTCAAATCGCTTGTACCATTGTCTAGAAGATTGTTTCAATCCGTACAACGATTTTTCAAGTTTGCACACCATATTTTCTTTTCCAGCAACTTTGAATCCTTCTGGCTGAGTCATGTAGATTTCCTCCTCCAAGTTTCCATGTAAAAACGCAGTTTTTACATCCATCTGAACTAGTTCCAAATCCAATTGTGTTACCAAAGCCAACATAATTCTAATGGAGGAATCTTTTACAACTGGAGAAAATACTTCATTGTAATCAATTCCCTCCTTTTGAGCATATCCTTTGGCCAACAATCTTTCCTTGTAGCGAACATCTACTTGGTTAGGAAATCCTTCTTTCTTTTCAAATACCCATTTGCACCCAATTGCTTTCTTTCTCTTCGGGAGATTGGCCAATCTCCATGTATGATTCTGATGAAGGGACTGTATTTCATCATTCATGGCAATCCTCCACTTATCTTCTTCTGAACTTTGGACAGCGTCTTTATAAGTAGTAGGAACATCATCAGCTACAATTGAGGTTGCACAAGCAACCGTCTCTATGAGACGAACAAGTTTCGTTATTGTTCTTTTTGGCCTGCTGGTTGCTATTGATTCAAGTTGTTGTTGAGGTTCCTGAGTTGGAATCTCCTCTACTGGCTCTCCTTCCAGAGGGTAATCTTCATTTGTTTCCTCCTCTGCTTCTTGTGTAGGAAAAATAAATTTTCCCTCAAACTCCACCTGCTTAGAAGCACCTTCATTTTGTTTGGTATCTTCTGTTACCTTATTTACCATAGAAAATTCATCAAAGGTAACATCTCTGCTGAATATTACTTTCTTTGTCATAGGACACCATAAGCGATATCCTTTGACTCCAGAAGTAATTCCCATAAAAATAGCCTTCTTTGCCCTTGGATCCAATTTTGACTCTATCACATGATAATATGCAGTTGAGCCAAACACGTGCAAAGAGTCATAATCTACAACAGGCTTTCCATACCATTTTTCAAATGGTGTCTTGCCATCAATAGCAGCAGATGGTAGACGATTAATGAGGTGGCATGCATATGTAATTGCCTCAGCCCAAAATTCTTTGCCCAAGCCAGCATTGGACAACATACACCGTACCTTCTCCAGCAAGGTCCGGTTCATACTTTCTGCCACTCCATTCTGTTGTGGTGTATGTCTAACAGTGAAGTGTCGGACGATGCCATCATTTTCACAGACCTTATTGAAATGATCATTTTTGTATTCACCTCCATTGTCTGTGCGAATACACTTGATCTTCCTGCCTGTTTGATTCTCCACCATCGTCTTCCATTTGAGAAAAATTCCCAGCACTTCATCTTTGCTTTTCATTGTATACACCCACACTCTTCGGGAAAAATCATCAACAAATGTTACAAAATAGTGCTTCCCACCCAATGAAGGTGTTTTGGAAGGACCCCAAACATCAGAGTGTACATAATCCAAAATGCCTTTAGTATTATGAATCGCTGTACCAAATTTAACCCTTGTCTGTTTTCCTTTGACACAATGCTCACAAAACTCCAAGTTGCAAGCCTTTACTCCTTTTAACAATCCTTGATCTAAAAGAGTTTTCAAGGATTTTCCTCCAGCATGTCCCAAGCGCATGTGTCATAGCTTGGTTGCTTCTGCCTCTTTGTCGTCACTGGATGTCACTGTCGTTATCCCAATAACTGTACTGCCACGATAGCAGTACATATTATTCTTCTTCCGATTAGCCTTCATTACCACTAGTGCACCGGAGCATACTCTCATCACTCCATTTTCTGCAATGATTTTGAACCCTTTTGATTCTAGGGCTCCTACAGAGATGAGATTCTTCTTCAAATCCGGTACAAATCGAACATCTGTTAATGTTCTGATCATTCCATCATGGTTCCTTAATCGTATTGAACCAATGCCATATGAGGTAAGAGGGTTGTTATCCGCTGTGTGGATGACTCCATATTCTCCTTCTTGAAATTCCACAAACCAGTCCCTGTTGGGACACATATGATAGCTACAAGCCGAGTCCATCAACCATATGTCTAATGATGTTGATGACTCTGTTGTAACTAATGAGAAGTCTGAATCATCACAATCAGCTACATTTGAATCCATAATGGCCTTTCCATTGTTATGTTTGGCCTTATTCTTCAACTTCGGACAGTCTTTCTTCCAGTGCCCCTTTTCTCGACAAAATGCACATTCATCTTTGCTAGGTCTGGATCTTGACTTGGATCTTCCCTTCTTTGTCCTCGTTTGATTTTGAGGACGACCCCTCACAAACAGTGTTTCTCCTTCTCCGCCCTTTTATTTTTCTCGCTTTCTTTGTTCATAGCTGTACAAAGCCGAACAAACTTCTCTGAGAGAAACTTCGTCATTTCCATGGAGTAGAGTAGTTTCAAGGTGCTCGTACTCATCAGGAAGTGACGCCAACAACATCAAGGCCAAGTCACCATCATCATAAGTTGTATCCATATTTTGCAAATCTATGACCAACTTATTGAAACTGGTGATATGTTCATTCATCGTGGTACCAGGAAC
Organism: Nicotiana tabacum; assembly: GCF_000715075.1. Classification (NCBI taxonomy): domain Eukaryota; kingdom Viridiplantae; phylum Streptophyta; class Magnoliopsida; order Solanales; family Solanaceae; genus Nicotiana; species Nicotiana tabacum. The sequence continues at coordinate 110,709,778 of NC_134080.1, read as the reverse complement.
ATAGGTGAAGTGAAACAGTCTCTTTTTCATGTACAATTTATTTTGACTGTTTTTCTTCAAAAATTTATCCTCCCGTGCTTTCCATAATTTAATTGCAGAAGTTTCCTTTGTGTATGGATATTTCTGCTCTCTAGCAAGGTAGCATCGAATGGTACCGCAAGCAACACGGTTGATAATTCTCCAATCTTCTTCTCCAATAACATCTGGTCTTTTTTCTTCAATGGCAAGATCTATCCATTGTTGAAAAAGGACATCTAGAACCTCGCCTTGCCACATCCCAAAATGTCCTGATCCGTCAAAAATTTCTACCGCAAATTTCGCATTTGACACAATTCTTGTCATAAGCGAAGATGCCAAGGATGACGTATTATTGACACTTGATGTAGATTTTTCTTGTTTATTGTCTCCCATTTTGATACAAATATTATTTAATAGCTGACGACACAAATCAAGTTTATTTCCTTTCTGGTGTGGAAGATCAGACTAAGCTGCAACCACAGAGCATACTAAGACAGAACCTTGACACAATTACCAAGATAAATCTTTTCTGATGTGGAAGATCAGACTATGCTGCAACCACAGAACATACTTAGACAGTACCTTGGCTCTGATACCAATTGTTGCGGAAGCCAAATGTATATAGTGTGAATAAGTCACAACTACTATACCAAAAATTATGACAGCCACCAAATAATAAATAAGACAAAAAAGCAACAATAAAAGGAACACCAGAATTTACGAAGTTCGGCTAATTTTGCCTACTCCTCGGACACAACCAATATTTTATTCCACTCCAAAAATACAAGTGAAATAATACTAAAGAGAGAAGATACAAATGCCTTAAGAAGATAAGAAGGCAAATGAGATGTGTGTTTAAATCCTAAACATTAGGCCTTCTTTTATAAAGGGAAAATCCCCCCAACTCTTCTTTTTCCACCGATGTGGGACAAACATTTCTGCCAAACTTAACAAATCATGCACCTAAGAACACCCTAATATTATGTGAAAACATAAACATAATTTGGAAAGTCGAAAAAAGAGGAATCAACGAGGTGAGCCCCAATCTTTTCAATATATTAGTATATCACACAGACAATTAAAGAAGGAAGAAGTATTCTGTGGGATGTGTGTCAGATCTCATTTCTTTGGGATGGAAAACGTATTATTATACTGTGTTTCCCCCAATACAAGCTACACGTTTTTCCACGCGGTATTATACTGTGTTTTACTTTAACAGCTAATTTTTTATTAAAGTAAAATGTAATATAATACTGCATTTTAGGTAGAAAAATAACTCTCTTTTTTTAGCTGTATAAATGTATTTTATGTTAAAAAAGGCATCAATTTCAGTTTGGGATAGTGAGAAAAAGGCTCGAACGCCTATATAGCAACACATACCCAGTCTTTTCATAACTGCCAGACTAGGAAAAGAGTCCCCGTCATGTTGACCTTAGAGACTCATCTGAACCAACATTGTCCAAAACCATAAATGCTAGTCCAATCACATCACTGAAGGAAGAACAAAGGACGTTTGCTTCCATATCAAGAAAGGGGAGTCGAGCAGTATCTTTCAGGGATTAGGATCTCCACTTCCTTGGCATATTAAAATTAAAATTAGGAGTCGATACATGGCACGATAGACGACAGGCACGTGGTAAATTTTGGATTTATGAGTCTGCAGTTATGATCAAAGTTGCTCCCCAGTTGGATACGGAATCGTTCGAAGGGATAAGGACTGGAGTAAGATCATTAGAAGCCCTCAAAGACCCAGGCAACAACAATTGAATTTTGCGGAGATAGCGAGCGACCCACTCTCTTCGGTTAATAAGAGCCAGCTGGAGTTTCGCTTCCATAACCCACTCTCTCCAACGTGCAGCCTGAGGGTTCGGAACCGCCACTTGTTCTTTCGACTATAAATGCATGCACTTCCCGTCTGTAAGGCCCGGGGCATTAAAAAAACGATAGAAAGTTTGTATTAGAATCTCTTCGGATAGCTTTGTAACTTGATCATTCCGGCCATCGGAGATTATTCGAAAACTGAAAATCAGGAAGAATCTCCTATAGTTTGTTATTTAATTTGCTCAATCTATTTCTTTCTTTATAATTCAGCACTGTCGAACATCTTTAATCAAACAAATTGCTAGTGACCTTAAAAAATACAAATTCAATTTTGTGTTCTCAAAATCAGTTTTTGGGTTAAACAACGGCATGCTTGTAAAGCACTTCATGCTGATTATGTATGTCGGAGGGATTAGGTTCAATCTTCTTTAAAATTGATTCTCATTAACATTGAATGCGATAATCATGAAATTCTAACATTTTAACGAAGTCATGATCATGATGAGATATTTGATTGGTTGCTTTATGTTTATAATCAATGAATGATGAAACTTCGTACTGAAAATGGAAGCATATCATATCTTTACCTTCTGTGTGTAAATGTAATGGTTCCTTGTGTTGTTACATAAGAGAGAAGAACATTTTCCTTTGTTTACATGCATGGTTGGGACGGAGAAAGAGAATAACGTACTTTTGTTCATTAGAGTGTACATAATAGGGACTACATTTGCCGACAAACATACGCTTAAACTTTACATTTCAATGGTCCAAAATATGTGTGTGATATAGAGAAAAAGTACAAGCTATTTAGCTATTGCTATTTATAGTCCTATATATATTAGCAATGGTCCAAAATTCGAATCTGAGGTCTATCCACCAAATGTTTCTATGAATCAGTAAACAAGACAATGACAGTTCAAAAGTATACGAAATTTCAGAAGGTAGAACATAGAAGAACTAATTTGCAGGGGACAATAACAAGATGGCAAGAATAATTCACATAATCCGTCGTATATGGACTAAACTTTTTAAAAAGAGATAAGATCATAATAGATTATATTATAGTAATCAATGGAAAGAAGGCCTAACAATTCAGATATGCTCTCAAATCAACTAGAGTTTAGAGACCTAGTCTATGAAGATCTTTTGCACTAACGTGACTAAAAATATAATAGAATTTAACTTATATAGAAATTTTTTACATTATAAGCGCGATTTTATTTGTCGAATAGGCTGCTTGCTTTATTTCCAAGTTATATATGTTCCTAATGATGAAAAAATATCTCCAACTATCATTATTGTATAAGTTTATAGATTCTTTAGTGTACAAAACTTAAACTCAAAATTTAACGTGAATAAAAATGAAATGCTCGACAAGAATGGCATAACGAGACGTATAGAAAGTTGCATATAGAGAATGTGTATTTCAAGGGCTGCATGGTTACCATTGGTCAAATTGATTTAGGCATGGATGCTATATAGGAGGAATAGAGGGGAGGGGCAACAAAATCTCTTCTCCCATGCAACATGGGGCTCAAGATAAAAGGTGTGAAAGCAAGAAGGAATATTTAAAATATGTCAAAAAGCAATGGGCGTTAGGACTAGTGGAAAAAAGTCCATTTTGTACGTACAAAATAAACAAATTAAAATTGCAAGGGTTAGCAAAAAAGAATCGGTAATTTTACGAATGGTCATTCAATTAATATACCAAAGTTGCTAAAGTATTCTTATTTTTAGTAACCAAAAAATCAACTATACTTTAATATCATTAAAAAAATGTGTCGTTTATTTTCTCCTAGTGAAGTCACCTTTGATGCAATGAAATAAACGTTAATTGACAATTGATGGTTTTAATCCAAAAAAGGACAATAAAAGTTTAGTTTGCAATTAGTATTATTTAAAATAGAAAAATAAATTTAAATATTTATTATAAAAGAATTCAATTAAAATATAAACGTAAAGTTTAAATATAAATTAAAAGTTTTAATCAATGTAAATTATAGCTATTCCGACGCATAACATTGAGTATTTAATATTAATTATTGTATACATGATAATTTAAATATATCATTCAATATAAATTTAAAATCTACTCTTAGGAATAGGAGAAAAAGAATAAAAATATGATTAAAAAGAGAAGAAATGTATGGTATAGTAGAAATAAATAAAAAAAGGAAAATTTTAAAATAATTATAATTTGGAAAATATATTTATTGTAAGATTATTTTTGTCTTGAATAAATTAATTTTATGCTTCTGATTTTGCTTCTTGGAAGAAGCTAGAATTATAGCTTCTTCCCAAAAGTAGAAAAACTGCTTCTATTGCTGCTCAAAAGTACTTTTTATCTTGGTCAAACACCTTAACCCGCTTGGCTAAGCTGCCAAAAACTGCTTATTTTGAAAAGTGATTTTGTTCAAAAATACTTTTGAAAAAGTACTTTTGCAAAATAGCAATTTATGTTTGGTCAATTCGTTTGGGAAATGGTTTTTGCAAGCTCATTGTGTTTGGCCAATATTTTAAAAGATCGCTTTTACGTATCAAATTATGAAAAAGGACGGTAAAGGTTCAATTTGCGATTAGTATTATTTAGAAAATAAAAAATTAAATATTTATTATAAAAGAATTCAATTAAAATATAAAACGTAAAGTAAATATATAAATTAAAATTTTCAATCAATATAAAATATAGCTATTCCAAAGCAATAACATTGAGTGTTTGGTATTACATGGAGTATTGTTTACATGATAATTTGAATATTTCAAAATACATCATTCAATATTGTCACACCTCCTTTTTGCGCGCCCCGCCCCGAAGGGTTAAATGCGCGAGGGGAGTTTTTCCAATTTAAGTGACAATATTCGAAATGGGATTATTTATTTAATTCAGAGTCGCCACTTGGAAAAGGTTTGGCTTTTGGTGTCCCGAGTCACCGGTTTATCTTGAATCCCAAATCGGGAAATTTTCGACTTTTCCAAATGAAGTCTGCGAACCAGAAATTCTATGTAAGGAATTCTGTTGACCCGAGGGAAGGTGTTAAGCACCCTCGAATCCCGTGGTTCTAGCACGGTCGCTTAAATTGTTATAATGGCTAAATATCTGATTTAAATACATGTTATGACTTACGTGCTTTTATTAAGTTTAAACCGCTTTTATTATTATCATTATTTATTTTTAGAGAATTGCAACGTCGTGAAAATGCATCTCGAACCACGTCACAATCAATGCACCCGTAGTTATTGACACATTTCGACTTCGTTGAGATTTGGATTTGGGTCACATCAATGTGCACCCGAACTTAAGGATGTAATTTTAATTAGGTCGCGCCTAAAGAGTCTAACGCGTTATTATCTTTGGGGAAGGCAGTGAAATTTACTGAACGGTCCATCCCAAATTCTAAGCATTTATTATGATTAATTATTGAGGGCCCCGCAATTTGCACTTTATTCGGCGAGGCTCATCTCATTATTTTAGAAGGGATATCCTAAAGTGACTACATTTCTATTATGTTCGTCTCTAAAAATGAAAGAAAGAAATATGTATGCTGATTAAATGGCATGCTTAGCTAATCCTGACTTCTTATTAATTATCTGATTACAAGGTGAAGAAACGTTGTATCTCATGAAACATACTTTTAATTTGATAAAAAGGAAATACATACGAGATTGATGAAATGCTACGCTTACTCCGAACACTCCTTAAGCTAAATCTAAATTAACTCATTTAAACAGGATTAGTAGGATTCCTTATTAAAGGATGTTACCTATGGTATTCACAACTCATCTTAAACATGCCTAATGAAATTGCGACTCGAGAATCTAAAAACTGTATTTTATTTTGGCGAGATTAAAAGGAACCGTCCGCCCTATATATTCACAACATACTGAAAAACGAGTTTGACTTAACAATCATACTAATGGTTGCATATTCCATGAATTATGGTTACATCCTATATACCATTAACGAATCGCATATTTAGATCGACATAAGCTTCAATCAAATACAAACTTACTAATGTACTTCCCTATTGAACTACAAATTAAAATTTATACAACTTAATAACAAAAGGCTGTAAATAAAGCAAACAGATGATTATAACTTCTCCAGATCTTTCAATTCATGCTTTTCATTGTTTACAATCAGCTGCACCAATATGAGACTCGAAATGTGTACTTGGAAATGCTGAAAATGCAAAGGAGAAGAGGAGGAAGATAGGAAAATCAGCAGCAGCAGGAACAGAATAGCAGCAACAAGAATGCGACTATAACCGATAGGAAAAGGTAGCCAAATGACAGCAGCACATAATGGAGTAGAATCAGAACTCCAGGCAGACAAAAACCAGTAATAAACCAATGAAAACACTCAACCAATAAACTCAGTTGGAACTTCAAAGAATCAGAATTGATTGAAAAGGCTGAAAACGAATGAAGCCCAAACAACAGTAGGAAGAAACAGTTTCTGATTTTCTGTGTTTTTTTTTCTCTTGTGTATGTGTCTGTATATGTGCTCTCTCAAAATCAGTCTGAGTCCCCCCTTTCTAATGGAAGTTCTCCTGTTTTATAAGCCTAGCATCAGCCCTTTAACAGCCTGTTAGACAAATCAGAACCCCTCCCATGTGATCTGTTTTCTTTCCACTCAACTACTTAAAATAAGACCCACCCATGATATTCCCTGACAAACCCCTTTTAATCACCTTATTAAACTAAAAGGCAGACATGGGCAGCAGGAATATAACTTGACAACACATGCTGTCAAATTATTCCTCATCTCAAAAGGGCCTTTATGCACATGTTGTGCACAAATGCACATGCTACCAATTCAGATGGCAGCTAACAATCCAATCCCTTAAGTTTCTGATTCAAATCAACAACTATAAGTAGTTATACTCGATTCTCAATTTTGATTCAAACAATGTTCAGCAAGAACAGATCAAATTATTATCATTCAACAACTGAAACTATTTGACGACATGTATCAAATCGACTATACTAATTATAACATATACAATCAAAACCAATAATCAGGAATCCAACAGTATCAACAAAAGGGGGTTCAGATTGCACTGTCAAAACAAAAATGACCCTGGGAACTAATTAAATGACCAATTTCAAATTCAATCGACTATGCAATTTACACACACATACATTATCAGTAAATAAGGAAAAGACTTGAACAAATACAGAAGTCTGGGCAAGGTGGGCAACAACAGTTGATAAAAATTCGAAACACAAACTAAACAAGACGTTTCGGCCATACGAACAGACCTTTAACAAACACATGACATGAATAAAGAAAAGAGAAACAAACTTACCTTAAAATCCTTGGAAAAATCAGAAAACCAAACTCGTATTTGAAGAGAACCTTCTTGGAGTTTAACGGACTTTAATCGAAGTGTTCTCAACTGAGAACACTTCGATTAAGGTCCATTAGACCCTAATCACTTGGCTCAAACGGACACAAACCAGGCATCAGAACTTCTAGGGTTCTTAAGGGTAGATTTGGGATCTAGGTTTCCCTGGTTAGATTCGGACCAAACCAAGCATGGTTTGGTCACGAGGGAGGTCCGGGGACTGGCTGGTATGAAACTGGGGTAGATCGGTGTGGATCGGAGTTCTACTCGAATCTTCAAATGAAGATTCGAGGAGATGGGGGAAGGTTCGAGATCAATGGTTTGCAGATCCATGTTCAGGGTGTCAAGGTGGTCCTAGGGTGTTAAGGTGGGGGTCACCGGCGTCCATGCTGCCGGGTTTTTGGTGAGGGAAAAGGGGGGCGGCTAGGGTTCCGTGGTTTGGGGTCTGTGAAGGGGACGACCTAAGGCAGGGGGGGTTTGGTTTAGGCGCGGGGTGAAAAGGGGAAGGGTTTATATACGGGGGTGAGTAATGGATGTTGGCCGTTGGATTGCTGGTGATCAACGGCTGTGATCTATGTACTAAAGGGAAAACAGCGTCGTTTCAAATACACGGGGCTGGGTTGGACCAAGGTTGAACGGGTCGGGTTTGTTTGTGGATATGGGGGATGTGATCTTGGCCGTTGATCATTCTGAGATCAACGGCCCAGATCGAACCAGATCAGAACTACGTCGTTTGGACACTCCTGAGGTCAGCTGGTCTGGACCGGGGCAACACGTGTTTTGGGCTCGAGTTGGGCATCAGATTTAAAAATGGGAATAGGCCCAATCTTAATTTCAGTCCAATTTTGCACTCTTTTATTTTATTATTATTAATTTCAGTCCAATTTTACACTCTTTTATTTTATTTTATTTTATTTTATTTTTATTTTATTTTTTATATTTTTCATTTTAAAACAAAACAAAATTAAAACCCATTAATTAAATACTTAATACAATTATTTACACATATTAAAATGTTAAAAGTAGGTAAAATTAAACAAGGCAACAATCAGGACAAAATGCATATTTTATGATTTTCCATTTAATAACCGGATTACGGTTCAAACTACGCATGATACACATTTTTTGTATTTTGTTTTAATAAAAAATAAAAATGGGCAAAAATCATAAATAATTAACAACATGCCACGTAAAAATCCAAAAATTGTACAGCAAGACCAATTGCTATTATTTTTGTTTCTTTTGGAGCGATTATCGCGTAAAACAAAAATCACGTGCTCACAGCTGCCCCTCTTTGTTCGGAAACACGAAGAGTTTTCGTGCAAAGATAAAGTGAGCGGACATGAGCGATTTTTGCCTATTGGACTACTCCGTGTGAAGCATGTTTTGAAAGATCTGACCGAATCTTTGCTTCAAAGATTTCCTACATATCCTGGGCTAAACAGGAATCAGGTCAATGTAGTTCGGGAAGCTTTGGTAGCTGGGACTACCACGGGACTGCAATTCTTGTCGTTACTACTATTGTCGCTGCTGTTGCTGCTTACCGACTCCCTTATTACAAACAAAGGAAAATTGAAACTGCACTAACTACGTATGCATGTCAACCGCTAGTTACAAGATTCCTATCTATGATCCTTTGGCGACTTGATCTTGGGTCTTACCTGATTCTGCTTGTAGACTCCGATCTGAATCTTGATGCTTGCAAGTTGTAGGCGCCTATTTATTTCTGCGACACTGAGTAAGATGGGGTTGGTAGAACTCGGGACCTTGATCAAACCTTTGAACGATCCACCCTTCGCCTTTCCGAATATCTCGGCACATCTTCTTTTTGTCTTTTTTTTCTTTTATTCTGAGTTGAGACTCATCTTGTGGGTCGTCTCCATCCATGTGTCTCGAGGTCAGACCTGCAGGGAAAAACAAACGAACGAAATTTTTTGCCCCAGTTCTACTAGGAAAATTTCGTGAGTTAGTTGCCGGGAAGTTTACAAAGTTGATGAAGGGATTGGACAACAAAATGAACCTTCGGGATTGGATCCCTAATATTGCCATAAGGTAAAAATGCTCAGTTCAGGGTTGGAGCCCTAATACTGACTAGCTGGGGAGAAGTTCAGTTTAGAGTTGAAACCCTAATACTGACTAACTGGGGAAAAGTTCAGTTTAGGGTTGGGGCCCTAATACTGACTGAATGGAAAAGTTCAGTTTAGGGTTTAAAACCCTAATACTGACTGACTGGAAAAAGTTTAGTTTAGGGTTTAAAACCCTAATACTGACTAACTAGAAAAGTTCAGTTCAGGGTTTAAAACCCAAATGCTGACTGAATGGAAAAAGTTCAGTTTATGGTTTAAAACCCTAATGCTGACTAAAGGAAAGAGTTCAGTTTAGGGTTTAAAACCCTAACTTTTAAAATTTAAGCTGTATGTCTCCGTTCTTCAGGCGGACTCCTGACGTCAAACTTGAAAAGTACGTCTCTGTTCTCCAGGCGGACTCCTGATTGCTAAATTTGAAATTGAATGTCTCTATTCTCCAGGCGGACTCCTGACTTTTAAAATTTAAACTGTAGAACTTGAGAGATTATTGGGAGGGGAATTTGATCTGTGAAGGCTAAATTTGAAATTTGAATGTCTCTATTCTCCAGGCGGACTCCTGACTTTTAAAATTTAAACTGTATGTCTCCGTTCTTCAGGCGGACTCCTGACGTCAAACCTGAACTTTTTCCATTTAGGCAGCATTAGGGTTTTAAACCCTAAACTGAACTTTTCCATTTAGTCAGCATTAGGGTTTTAAACCCTAAATTGAACTTTTCCATTCAGTTAGCATTAGGGTTTTAAACCCTAAACTGAACTCTTTCCTTTAGTCAGCATTAGGGTTTTAAACCCTAAACTGAACTTTTCCTTTCAGTCAGCATTAGGGTTTTAAACCCTAAACTGAACTCTTTCCTTTAGTCAGCATTAGGGTTTTAAACCCTAAACTGAACTTTTTCCATTCAGTCAGCATTAGGGTTTTAAACCCTAAACTGAACTCTTTCCTTTAGTCAGCATTAGGGTTTTAAACCCTAAACTGAACTTTTTCCATTCAGTCAGCATTAGGGTTTTAAACCCTAAACTGAACTCTTTCCTTTAGTCAGCATTATGGTTTTAAACCCTAAACTGAACTTTTTCCATTCAGCCAGCATTAGTGTTTTAAACCCTAAACTGAACTCTTTCCTTTAGTCAGCATTAGGGTTTTAAACCCTAAACTGAACCTTTTCCATTTAGTCAGCATTAGGATTTTAAACCCTAAACTGAACTTTTTCCATTCGGTCAGCATTAGGGTTTTAAACCCTAAACTGAACTTTTTCCATTTAGTCAGTTTAGGGTTTTAAACCCTAATGCTGACTTAATGGAAAAATTCAGTTTAGGGTTTAAAACCCTAATGCTGATTAAAGGAAAGAGTTCAGTTTAGGGTTTAAAACCCTAATGCTGACTGAATGGAAAAAGTTCAGTTTAGGGTTTAAAACCCTAATGCTGACTAAAGTAAAGAGTTCAGTTTAGGGTTTAAAACCCTAATGCTGACTGAATGGAAAAAGTTCAGTTTAGGGTTTAAAACCTTAATACTGACTAAAGGAAAGAGTTCAGTTTAGGGTTTAAAACCCTAATGCTGACTGAATGGAAAAAGTTCAGTTTAGGGTTTAAAACCATAATGCTGACTAAAGGAAAGAGTTCAGTTTAGGGTTTAAAACCCTAATGCTGACTGAATGGAAAAAGTTCAGTTTAGGGTTTAAAACCATAATGCTGATTAAATGGAAAAAATTAAGTTTAGGGTTTAAAACCCTAATGCTGACTAAAGGAAAAGTTCAGTTTAGGGTTTAAAACCCTTATACTGACTGGATGGAAAAAGTTCAGTTTAGGGTTTAAAACCCTAATGCTGACTAAATGGAAAAAGTTCAGTTTAGGGTTTAAAACCCTAATGCTGACTGAATGGAAAAAGTTCAGTTTAGGGTTTAAAACCCTAATGCTGACTAAAGGAAAGAGTTCAGTTTAGGGTTTAAAACCCTAATGCTGACTGAATGGAAAAAGTTCAGTTTAGAGTTTAAAACCCTAATGCTGACTGAATGGAAAAAGTTCAGTTTAGGGTTTAAAACCCTAATGCTGACTGAATGGAAAAAGTTCAGTTTAGGGTTTAAAACCCTAATGCTGACTAAAGGGAAGAGTTCAGTTTAGGGTTTAAAACCCTAATGCTGATTAAAGGAAAAAGTTCAGTTTAGGGTTTAAAACCCTAATGCTGACTGAAAGGAAAGAGTTCAGTTTAGGGTTAAAAACCCTAATGCTGACTGAATCGAAAAAGTTCAGTTTAAGGGTTTAAAACCCTAATGCTGACTAAATGGAAAAAGTTCAGTTTAGGGTTTAAAACCCTAATGCTGACTAAAGGAAAGAGTTCAGTTTAGGGTTTAAAACCCTAATGCTGACTGAATGAAAAAAGTTCAGTTTAGGGTTTAAAACCCTAATGCTGACTAAAGGAAAGAGTTCAGTTTAGGGTTTAAAACCCTAATGCTGACTGAATGGAAAAAGTTCAGTTTAGGGTTAAAAACCCTAATGCTGACTAAAGGAAAGAGTTCAGTTTAGGGTTTAAAACCCTAATGCTGACTGAATGGAAAAAGTTCAGTTTGGGGTTTAAAACCCTAATGTTGACTGAAGGAAAGAGTTCAGTTTAGGGTTTAAAACCATAACGCTGACTAAAGGGAAGAGTTCAGTTTAGGGTTTAAAACACTAATCCTGACTAAAGGGAAAAGTTCAGTTTAGGGTTTAAAACCCTAATGCTGACTGAATGGAAAAAGTTCAGTTTAGGGTTTAAAACCCTAATGCTGACTAAAGGAAAGAGTTCAGTTTAGGGTTTAAAACCCTAATGCTGACTGAATGGAAAAAGTTCAGTTTAGGGTTTAAAACCCTAATGCTGACTAAAGGAAAGAGTTCAGTTTAGGGTTTAAAACCCTAATGCTGACTGAATGGAAAAAGTTCAGTTTATGGTTTAAAACCCTAATGCTGACTAAAGGAAAGAGTTCAGTTTAGGGTTTAAAACCCTAATGCTGACTAAATGTAAGAGTTCAGTTTAGGGTTTAAAACCCTAATGCTGACTAGCTGGAAAGAGTTCAGTTTAGGGTTTAAAACCCTAATGCTGACTGAATGGAAAAAGTTCAGTTTAGGGTTTAAAACCCTAATGCTGACTAAAGGAAAGAGTTCAGTTTAGGGTTTAAAACCCTAATTCTGACTGAATGAAAAAAGTTCAGTTTAGGGTTTAAAACCCTAATGCTAACTAAAGGAAAGAGTTCGGTTTAGGGTTTAAAACCCTAATGCTGACTGAATGGAAAAAGTTCATTTTAGGGTTTAAAACCTTAATGCTGACTAAATGGAAAAAGTTCAGTTTAGGGTTTAAAACCCTAATGCTGACTGAATGGAAAAAGTTCAGTTTAGGGTTTAAAACCCTAATGCTGACTAAAGGAAAGAGTTCAGTTTAGGGTTAAAAACCCTAATGCTGACTGAATGGAAAAAGTTCAGTTTAGGGTTTAAAACCCTAATGCTGACTAAATGGAAAAAGTTCAGTTTAGGGTTTAAAACCCTAATGCTGACTAAAGGAAAGAGTTCAGTTTAGGGTTTAAAACCCTAATGCTGACTGAATGGAAAAAGTTCAGTTTAGGGTTTAAAACCCTAATGCTGACTAAAGGAAAGAGTTCAGTTTAGGGTTTAAAACCCTAATGCTGACTGAATGGAAAAAGTTCAGTTTAGAGTTTAAAACCCTAATGCTGACTAAAGGAAAGAGTTCAGTTTAGGGTTTAAAACCCTAATGCTGACTGAATGGAAAAAGTTAAGTTTAGGGTTTAAAACCCTAATGCTGACTGAAGGAAAGAGTTCAGTTTAGGGTTTAAAACCCTAATGCTGACTAAAGGGAAAAAGTTCAGTTTAGGGTTTAAAACCCTAATCCTGATTAAAGGGAAAAGTTCAGTTTAGGGTTTAAAACCCTAATGCTGACTGAATGGAAAAAGTTCAGTTTAGGGTTTAAAACCCTAATGCTGACTAAAGGAAAGAGTTCAGTTTAGGGTTTAAAACCCTAATGCTGACTGAATGGAAAAAGTTCAGTTTAGGGTTTAAAACCCTAATGCTGACTGAAGGAAAAAGTTCAGTTTAGGGTTTAAAACCCTAATGCTGACTAAAGGGAAAGTTCAGTTTATGGTTTAAAACCCTAATGCTGACTAAAGGAAAGAGTTCAGTTTAGGGTTTAAAACCCTAATGCTGACTGAATGGAAAAAGTTCAGTTTAGGGTTTAAAACCCTAATGCTGACTGAAGGAAAGAGTTCAGTTTAGGGCTTAAAACCCTAATGCTGACTAAAGGGAAAGTTCAGTTTAGGGTTTAAAACCCTAATACTGACTGGCTGGAAAGAGTTCAGTTTAGGGTTTAAAACCCTAATGCTGACTGAATGGAAAAGTTCAGTTTAGGGTTTAAAACCCTAATGCTGACTGAAGGAAAGAGTTCAGTTTAGGGTTTAAAACCCTAATGCTGACTAAAGGGAAATTTCAGTTTAGGGTTTAAAACCCTAATACTGACTGAATGGAAAAAGTTCAGTTTAGGGTTTAAAACCCTAATGCTGACTAAAGGAAAGAGTTTTGTTTAGGGTTTAAAACCCTAATGCTGACTGAATGGAAAAAGTTCAGTTTAGGGTTTAAAACCCTAATGCTGACCAAAGGAAAGAGTTCAGTTTAGGGTTTAAAACCCTAATGCTGACTGAATGGAAAAAGTTCAGTTTAGTGTTTAAAACCCTAATGCTGGATGAATGGGAAATTTCAGTTTAGGTTTAAAACCCTAATGCTGACTAAATGAAAAAGTTCAGTTTAGGGTTTAAAACCCTAATGCTGACCAAAGAAAAGAGTTCAGTTTAGGGTTTAAAACCCTAATGCTGACTGAATGGAAAAAGTTTAGTTTAGGGTTTAAAACCCTAATGCTGACCAAAGGAAAGAGTTCAGTTTAGGGTTTAAAACCCTAATGCTGACTGAATGGAAAAAGTTCAGTTTAGGGTTTAAAACCCTAATGTTGACTGAATAAGAAAGTTCAGTTTAGGGTTTAAAACCCTAATGCTGACTAAAGGAAAACGTTCAGTTTAGGGTTTAAAACCCTAATAATTACTAAAGGGAAGAGTTTAGTTTAGGGTTTAAAACCCTAATGCTGACTAAAGGAAAAAGTTCAGTTTAGGGTTTAAAAACCCTAATGCTGACTAAAGGAAAAAGTTCAGTTTAGGGTTTAAAACCCTAATGCTGACTGAATGGGAAAGTTCAGTTTAGGGTTTAAAACCCTAATGCTGACTAAAGGAAAAAGTTCAGTTTAGAGTTTAAAACTCTAATGCTGACTGAATGGAAAAGAGTTCAGTTTAGGGTTTAAAACCCTAATGCTGACTGAAGGAAAAGATCAGTTTAGGGTTTAAAACCCTAATGCTGACTGGCTGGGGACGAAGTTCGAGGATACTAACTGACCTCTTTTTTTGAATTTTCTTGTTTTAGTAGACGATAAAAGGGAATCTCGTGGAAACTTACCTTTCGAGTGGATTCCTTATTGCTAAACGGTTTTCTTGTACCCATGTACCTTCTTCTTTGGGTGACACCTGCTTCTTGCACGGTTGTCTTGGATTATACCTGTTTCAACTTTTCAGACAAAGAACCGTTGTTAGTTCGGAAATGGCGGTCGGTTCGGTGACCTTGATCATTTCAGTTGCTTTGTTGCATCCTTATTCCTGTTGCGAAGTCCTGCCATTGATTGGATTCAAATGGCGAAACCCTTTTAGACTGCTCAGGCTTTTATTTCCAGATTCTGTGATGATTTGCCTCGTAAGGCTCTTTTTTTTTGTGTCCCGTTTTGCTTGGAGATTCTCAACGGGGATTTTATTGGGGATACTCTGTGGGGATTTGTACAAGGCGGACTTGTCGGGGATTTGTTGCAAAGCGGACTTGCCAGGATTTGTTGGGAAAGCTCGCTGGGGAATTTTTACAAAGGGAGGCTCTGTGGGGATTTGTACAAAGTGATATTCTGTGGGGGAATATTTACAAAGTGGATTCTTTGTGTGGATTTTTGTACAACGGGAACATGCTGGGGATTTGTTTCAAAGCGGACTTTCCAGGATTTGTTGGGGTAAGCTCGCTGGGGAATTTTTACAAAGGGACTCGCTGGGGATTTGCTAGGGAAATCCTCTTTTTTTTATTATTATTATTAATAAAGGGAAGACCTTGTGGGGATCTGTACAAGAGAGAAAATCTGTGTGGATTTCGTTGGGGCAGACTCTTTGGGGAATATTTACGCAGTGGATTCTTTATGCAGATTTGTACAAAGGGAAACCCTGTGGGGATTTTGTACGAGGCGGACTTGCTGGGGAAATTTCTCTCTTTCCTCTTTACTTCGAACGCAGTCAAACATCATGATTCATCAGGTTTGGACAAACGTACCAACGAAACGAGGTGTTTTCCTTCATGAAACGGAATTCCGTGAAACCAAACCTACCACCGGTCCTTTCCGGTATATCTGGAACTTGGGGTTAAACATGAAAGGGATTCGAAGAAAAAACAAAGAAAGGAGAAAGCAAATTTCAGAAAAGGAGTGTCCCTTTCAGGACGAGAAAGACTTATCTGAGGAAGACAATGCTGGCTTTAAATGGACATGACATGCTCTTTGGACTGGACGCCTGACCTTCAATGAACTTACGTTTCCCCGAACCAAAACGGATCTGTGATCCCAAACCGGTGGAACTTTGCCGAGACCTCCTTGGGTGGAGTCATTCTTTCGGCCAACAGCGCCCTTTGCAGGTTTTCGCTGGCTGACCTCTCTCATTTCTCTTCCTGTCATCGCTTGATAGCACTCTTTGCGAGTTTTTACTAAACAAGCTCTCTCATTTTGGTTTCTCTACTCCCGTCGCCTCGCGGTGCCCGAAGGTTTTCACCGACGAGACTCTCTCATTTTATCTCTCTCAATTTAGAGTGTGCCAGCCTCCATTCGTGATGCTTCTTGGCTTCCTGCTATCTTTGGTAATTGATCTGAAGGCTTGTGCTTGGTAAAGAGAGGTAGATGATACTAACTTCTAAACCGCTTGACGTGCCCCGGTTTCAATTTCAGGGTAAATGGGATTTTATTGGTGGTGTGACTGAACCTCAGGGAGAGGCTGCCTACGTATCCTTTCGGAATCAAGTCAAACGTAGTTCAGGCCTCAATCAATGTTTTTTTTTTTGTTTTTGTTTGTTTTTTCTTTTTTTTTTTCTTGTTTTTTCATTTTTTTTGTAACCGGCTCAAAGGCTTGTAGAGAGAGTTGATAGTGAGAATAAAACTTTCAGCATTTCAAATGTGTCAGGACCACTGGGATGTCACTCAGACATAGTATCTTTTGACCACGTCTGTATTTACTGCTGTTTCGGGATCATTTCCTTCAATGTCACCTAGGTACAATGCTCCTCTTGGCAATATTTTCCTGATGATGTATGGGCCTTTCTAATTTGGAGCAAATTTCCCTTTTGCTTCCTAGTGATGTGGCAGAATACGCCTCAGTACCAGCTAACCTACTTCGAAATTCCTGGGTCGGACTTTCTTGTTGTAAGCGCGGGCCGTTCTTTGTTGGTACAACTGTCCGTGACAAACCGCGGCCATTCGTTTTTCATCAATCAAAGTCAACTGCTCCAATCGAGTCTTAACCCATTCGCTGTCCTCGATTTCTGCTTCAACAATGGTTCGAAGCAAAGGGATTTCTACTTCTGCTGGTATCACAGCCTCGGTCCCATAAACCAAAAGATAAGGAGTTGCTCCTACTGACGTGCGTACCGTAGTGCGATATCCCAACAATGCAAATGGTAACTGCTCATGCCACTGTCGGGAACTTTGGATCATTTTCCTCAAAATCTTCTTGATGTTTTTGTTCGCCGCTTCTACAGTGCCATTGGCCTTTGGCCGCTAAGGAGTAGAATTCCTATGTGTTATTTTGAATTGCTCGCATACATATCCCATCAAGTGACTGTTCAAGTTTGCTGCGTTATCTGTAACGATAGTCGCAGGAATACCGAAACGACAGATAAGATTTGAGTGTACAAAATCCACTACAGCTTTTTTAGTGACCGACTTGAGAGTGACAGCCTCTACTCATTTTGTGAAGTAGTCGATGGCAACCAGTATAAATCTGTGTCCATTTGAAGCCTTTGGCTCGATTGGTCCAATGACGTCCATGCCCCAGGCGACAAATGGCCAAGGTGCAGACATGGGATGCAGTTCCATGGGAGGTGCATGAATCAAATCACCGTGCACCTGACACTGATGACACTTCCGAACGAAGCTAAAGTAGTCCTTTTCCATGGTCATCCAGTAATAACCTGCTCGAAGGATTTTCTTCGCTAAGACATACCCGTTCATGTGAGGTCCGCACACACCTGCGTGTACTTCGTGCATGATCTTTCTCGCCTCCTCGGCGTCGACACATCTTAGTAGGTTGAGGTCCGGGGTCCTCTTGTACAACAATTCACCGCTCAGAAAGAAACCACTTGCATGCCGCCTAATGGTTCTCTTTTGATCTCCAGTAGCATGCTCGGGGTATTCTTGCGTCTTCAGGAACCTCTTGATGTCATGGTACCAAGGCTGCGTATTTGATCCCTCCTCGATTACATTGCAATAACCGTGTCTTTCCCTGATTTGGATTTCCAAAGGATCGACGTGGGCATTGCCCGGGTAGGGTAGCATTGAAGCCAGAGTAGCAAGTGCATCCGCCAGTTCATTGTGACACCTCGGGATATACCTGAACTCTATTGATTTAAAACGCTTGCCGAGGTCCTCCACGTGCTGTCGGTAAGGGATAAGTTTGACATCTCGAGTTTCCCATTCACCTTGGGCTTGCCGGATAATCAGGTCAGAATCTCCCATAATCAGTAAGTCTTCGACATCCTGATCGATCGCCATATGCATGCCCATAATGCAGGCTTCATACTCAGCCGTATTGTTTGTGCAAAAGAAACGCAGTCTAGCTGTGGCGGGATAATGCTGACCAGAAGGCGAAATCAAAATTGCCCCGATCCCTACACCTTTGGCATTCACGGCTCCATCAAAGAACATCTTCCAAACATGAGCGTCCTCCGAGACCACTTCTACGGTGTTTACTTCTTCATCTGGAAAGTAGGTACTCAATGGCTGGTATTCTTCATCAACCGGATTTTCGGCCAAGTGATCTGCTAGCGCCTGGGCTTTCATTGCCGTGCGAGTAACATAGACTATGTCGAATTCAGTAAGCACGATTTGCCACTTAGCCAGTCTTCCAGTAGGCATTGGTCTCTGAAATATATACTTCAAAGGATCCAACCTGCTTATGAGGAAGGTAGTGTGAGCTTGAAGATAATGTCTTAGTTTTTGAGCAACCCATGTCAAAGCGCAACACGTTCTTTCCAACAGAGTATACTTGGCCTCGTAGCCGGTGAATTTCTTGCTCAAGTAGTAGATCGCTTGTTCTTTCTTTCCGGTTATGTCATGTTGCCCGAGGACGCAACCGAAAGAGTTTTCCAAGACTGTCAGATACAAGAACAGCGGTCTCCCTGGCTATGGAGGGACCAAAACTGGGGGATTCGAAAGATATTCTTTGACTTTATCAAAGGCTTCTTGACACTCAGCCGTCCATTTGATCGCCGCATCTTTCCTTAACAGCTTGAATATGGGCTCACACGTGCTTGTCAGCTGGGCAATAAATCGACTGATATAGTTTAATCTGCCCAACAGACTCATCACGTCTTTCTTCGTTCTTGGGGGAGGTAGATCCCTGATAGATTTTATCTTTGTTGGATCTAATTCGATACCTCTCCTGCTCACTATAAAGCCCAAAAGCTTTCCCGATGGAACTCCGAAAGCACATTTGGCTGGGTTCAGCTTCAAGTCATACTTCCTCAGTCTCTCGAAGAACTTCCTCAAGTCTTGGATGTGATTATCCTGCGTCCTGGACTTGACTATCACGTCGTCCACGTACACCTCTATTTCCTGATGCATCATGTCATGAAAAATGGCAGTCATGGCCCTCATGTAAGTAGCCCCAGCATTCTTCAGACCAAATGGCATGACCCGATAACAGTAGGTGCCCCAAGGCGTGGTGAAGGCAGTTTTCTCGGCGTCCTCTTCATCCATCAATACCTGATGATACCCAGCGTAACAATCTATGAAAGACTGTATCTCGTGTTTGGCGCAATTATCAACGAGGATGTGGATGTTGGGCAGTGGAAAATTATCTTTGGGACTTGCTCTATTCAAATCTCGATAATCTACACATACCCGAGTTTTCCCGTCCTTTTTCGGTACTGGAACCACATTTGCCAACCAAGTTGTATACTGGACTACCCGAATCACTCCCGTTTTCAGTTGTTTGGTGATCTCCTCTTTAATCTTGTCACTGACCTCAGTTTTGAACTTTCGTTGCTTTTGTTGAACTGGAGGACAATCAGGATGAATTGGCAATTTATGAACCACTAGATCAACACCTAATCCCGGCATGTCATCGTATGACCAAGCAAACACGTCTTTAAATTCAAAAAGAAGTTGAATTATCGCATCTCGCGTTTTCTTGTCCGTGTGAATGCTTATTTTGGTCTCCCGGATTTCTTCAGGAGTTCCTAAATTAACCGATTCGGTGTCATTCAGATTTGGCTTAGGTTTATTCTCAAAATGTTCCAACTCTCGGTTTATTTCCGTAAAAGCTTCTTCTTCATCATATTCTGGTTCTGGGTTCATTAATTCACAGTTAAATAGCTCGTTGTGATTTGGGCGTGAAGTCCACAAGCATGTCATACTTAAAGCCGCATTATTATAACTGAAAGGAAAGATAAAAGAAAAAATATCAAAAAAATCAGAACAAAAGAAAAAATGGGAAAGCAATGATGATTTTTTTTTCATTTTCTTTGGGAAGTTGGAAGACAACAATGTTTACAACTTAGGAATTCAAAACAACAATTGAAAGGAAGAAAACGTTCAAGTTATGTCCTGGAGATAACTTGTGACACAGGGAAGGTGGCAGGACAGGTCTACCCGGACTTCCGTCTAGTCGGGAATGGCGTGGCCTCCCAGTTTCGAAGTTTGGAGTTCGGCCCCACGTACAGCATCTCAGCAGTGTTTGTGCCTTCACCTGGTTGAACCATGTGAGTCTCGTAGAGCATTTCTCTCATTGCCCCACATATCTCCTCGATTTCCTCAGCCGTGAAGACCTCATCGTCTTCTTCTTCGGTGTACCTTGTCCTGATAAAAGTTTCATATAAATCCGGCAATGGTCGAGGTAACTTCCAACCCTCATTTTTCCTTTTCTTTGCCGACTCTTCATCTCCTGGAGTGGGTTTGAAACCTAGTCCAAAAGGTTTCTTGGTGGTCGGCAAGGTGATGGGTTCTGTTATTCCCTGCAGGGTTCGTCCAAGCCCTTTCCCTGGCCTAAATCCGTGCCGGATCATCTCTTTAGCCACCATAATCGAGGCGTTAGACAAGAAAGGCTGGGGGCAAGGTATTCCCTCTTCATGCTGCTCTGCTAGTACAATCTCGAAAGCTTGATAGACCGTGTGTTCGCTCCCTTCTCTTGGTTCAATATATGGGATGGATGGGTCCCGATAAATAGCATGCTCGTCTTCTCCATGGACCACAATCTCTCGGTCTTCGTACTCAAACTTCACCATCTGGTGAAGAGTGGAAGGCACAGCTCCTGCCGCATGGATCCAAGGTCTGCCGAGGAGAAAATTGTAGGATGTATCCATGTCGAGCACCTGGAAGGTTACTTCAAACTCGACTGGTCCTATGACCAACAACATGTCTATTTCCCCCATGGTATCTCTCTTGATGCCGTCGAAAGAACTTACGCAGACATTATTGGGTCGAATTCTTCCAGTCCCAATTTCCATTCTTTGTAGCGTGGAGAGCGGGCAAATGTCGACACCTGAACCTCCGTCCAACATCACCCTCTTAACATAGTAGTCTTCGCATTTAACTATTAGATGCAGGGCTTTGTTGTGAGCTGCTCCCTCTGGAGGTAAGTCATTCTTGCTGAAAGAGATCTGGTTAATGGCGAAGAACCTCTCCGTCATCCGTTCCAGTTGTTCAACTGAGGTTTCAACTGGTACGTATGCTTCATTCAAAGTCTTGAGCAAGATCTTTTGGTGCTCGGCCGACCTCATCAATAACGATAGCATGGACATTTGCTCGGGGCATTGGCGTAGTTGGTCTACCACTTCGTAGTCTGGCATTTTCATTTGTTGGAAGAAAACTTCTGCTTCTTCAACGCTTACAGGCTTCTTTGGTGGGAAGCGACTCCGTGTGGCGTTGTTCAGCTCTTGGGTGTTTGAATACCTTCCAATGAGAGTACTTTCTGGAAGTTCCCCCGTGACTTCTTTACCTTTGTATGTTACCAACGTCCTCTGATAGTTCCACGGTACTGTGGACGGGTTTGTCATCGGCTTTTGTGGCACGCGTCCGATAACCACTGGCTCATTCAGCCGAGGTGGTTGAATCGTCCCCCGGACCACATAGGCCCCTTTTGGTACGTACATAGGTTTTGCCTTTTTGACCTCGAAGTTCTGCGGCTTCTCTGCTCGACCTCGTGGGATGTAAAGAACTCCATCCTTTACCGGTACCGCTTTCTTCTCCACCTTCTTTTCTGGCTCGCACTTCGCAGTATTGGCCTTTTCCCCTTTTTCTGGTTTCTGGGCTGTTTCAGGCTTTTTCCCTGTGTCGACAATGGCGATTATAGCTTTCAAAGCAGGGTCAAATTCTTTGTCTTCGCAAATCATCCCGATCAGTGGCCCGTTATTATGAGCAGGTAATGGATTGTTAGTCACATTTGGGACCTCCTCGTCCCTTAGCACTATTTTCCCTTGCTCTATCAAATTCTCGACCACTCTTTTCAACGACCAACAGTCATTTGTATCGTGCCCCTCGGCCCCTGAATGATAGGCGCATCTGACTCCAGCTTTGTAAGAAGGTGACGTCGGGTTTTGCCTTGTTTGAGGGACTGGTTGCAGGAAGCCCAACTGGACTAGCTTCGGGAACAAAGTAGAGTATGGTTCACCGATGGGCGTGAAAGTCCGCCTTCTAGGCGGCTCCTGAGGGCGGAAGTTATTCTGCGGAGGTTGTGGATTATAGTGGTTGCGGTAAGGAGGCTGATTTCTGGGAGGTGGAGCTTGGCCTCGGTTGGCTTGTTGCGGCGGATGGACATAAGGCTGGGCATTCATGACCATATAGGGTTGATGAGCATATGCCAGATTTGAGTGGGGGTAGTAGTGTTGTGGGGTTCTTTCCGGAAAACGGGGTCGGGGATTACGATATTCCCTTGTTCCTGAGGCTGCCATGGCCGTTTCTTCCTTTTTCTTCCCTCTTGCCATTCCTCCGGACCCGCTTTGGACGGCTTGGGAGGTCGCCCTTATGGCTGCTTGACTCAAAATCCCTACCTATTTTCAGACCATTCTCCACCATCTCTCCAATCTTAATTGCTTCTGCAAACGGCTTTCCCATGGCTGACATCATGTTTTGGAAATAGTCAGACTCTTGAGCCTGGAGAAAGGTAGTGACCATTTCCACTTCATCCATGGGAGGCTTCACCCTCGACGCCTGCTCGCGCCACTTAATAGCATACTCTCTGAAGCTTTCTGAAGGTTTCTTTTTCAAGTTCGACAGAGAATTTCGGTCTGGTGCGATGTCGATGTTGTACTGGAATTGTCTCACAAAATCTCTAGCGAGATCATCCCAGACATGCCATCAGGACATGTCCTGGTCCATGTACCATTCCGAGGCTATTCCTACCAGACTTTCCCCGAAATATGCCATTAGCAATTCCTCTTTTCCGCCGGCTCCCCTTAATTGGTTGCAATATTTCTTTAGGTGAGCAATGGGGTCACCGTGCCCGTCGTACTTCTCAAACTTTGGGGTCTTGAAACCCACTGGTTGGTGTACGTGAGGGAACATGCATAGGTCGGCATAAGAGACGCTTTTCTGTCCGCTCAATCCTTGCATATTCTTCAAACTCTGTTTAAGGCTTCTCATTCTTTTGGCCATCTCATTTTGTTCCGCAATTCTGGGGTTCTGATCCTGCCCAGGTGCAAGCTCGCACTGAGGCTGTGGAGGATTAGTGCTGGTAGCGAACCTAGTTGGTTCCATCGAGAAAGATGGGGCTTGGAATGTAAACGAGGACGAGTCAAAAGTCGGCTTGTATGCAGCAGGTTGTGCCGTGATCGGGCAAAGTGGTGCAGTAAAGATATTGGTGTTTACATCCGTCATTGACACTCGAGGATGAGACTCAGAGGGCGATCCCACAGAGAAGGCTGAAATGGTTGGGTATCCGAATGGGGTAGCAGGATAACTTATGGGGACATTAGAAGTCCCGCTTGTCCTGGAGAATAACTCAGGGAATCCAGGGATGATGCTTGGTGGCTCTTTTCCATTATTCCAGTCATCAAGCATTTCGAGCATGCGAAGCCGCAAGATTCTATTTTCCTCCGCAGTTGCGGATTCGGGCGTGGGGACGGCCGAGATAGAACTTTCCTCGGAAACAGGGATTGTTGGCAACGGAATATCTGAAAACATTTCTACACTTCCTTTTGACCTTGTGAAGTAAGTGTGAGCACTGCCTCCTGTCTTAACAATAGGTAATTGAACACTCCCTTTCGATCTCGTGAAATACGGGCGCGAGGCCAGACTTTCACCAAACCAACCACCTTTTCCAAAACCTGGAAGAAACTCAATGACAAACGAACGGTTAATTCGAATCAAATAACAGATAAGCAATCTCACGTTGGGGCATGATGCACCTATACAGTTAAATGGATTCCTACATGTTTGCGACGAAAGCATGTGTCATTCCGGCATTCTTTTAGGCTTTTTATTATTTTCCCCCTTTTTTCAAATTTTCTCTTTGGTTAAACTGCGACTGGATCCGATGAGGATTGCCTACGTATCACGATGCCACGTGAATCAGATCATTACGTAGTTCAAAAACACAAATGAGCGTAAAAGAAACACGCCTTTTATTGTTGAAACGGTCTATTACAAACTACATTTTGCAAAAGAAAGAGCAAACCTTGAAAATAAACCTAGACTTAACGTAGACTAAAACAAACTGATGGGAAAACAGGCAGAAGATGCTAAGATACAGACTCGACTTATGAGTACATTATGGTTTTGAAAATTGGTGCCCGCGGGGCATCATTCGGCCTCGCCGCGGTCCTAGGTGTGAGATCCCTCTCAAGCTGCTCCAGCTCATACATGGTCTGTTTGACATAACCCATCACTGCTGAGAGGACGGTAACACTGGTCATGTCCTCACATTGTAGACATCGTCTGGTGATGGCATGGGCAATGGCCTTGATCCTATCTCTGGTTTGCTTCTTCTCTATGAGTAGGCATTTTATCTGATCGCTACACATCTTGAATACCTGAGAATCCTGTATATACTAATTCTTCAGTCGCCGTACTTCTAACTTCATTTGGGCTAACAAGTCGTACCAGTATCTGCTCTCAATTTGGAAATCCTTGGCCTGATTAGCTGCTTTGATCTCAAGTATAGCCATCTCTCTCTTCATTTTGGCAACAGTTTTCTCGTGGTCGCGTTTCAATTGGTTCAAGTATCGGCGATGCTTCTCTACTCTTATTCCCCACTGTGCCTTGAGCTTTGCCATAATCTTTCCCGATTCTTCTAAACCATCTCGCCATTCCGTGACTTCTCTTTTTAAACCCTTAATCAACTGCTGGTCTGATCGACTTCTGGGCTGTTCATCAAGAGACAATCTCAATTTCTGGATTTGGGCCTTAAGTTCTTCATTCTCTTGGACCATTTTATTCTTTTCGCTTCTATCCGCCGCGATTTGTATGCTGTTATTGAATTTCAGACTGTCAATTTGTAGCTTCAAATCACCGATCTCTGCCCGATACCCCTTTTCTTTTGCTAACCAGTTCCATTGCCCTTGGGACGATTCTACAAAATCTTTGAGATGCAGTCTCTTAGCTGGTCTTTCGCAAGACAGGTCGCCTCTGAACCAAGCGTGATACCCTGGGGCAACTTCCCCTTTTGCTATATCCATAACACAAGTGCTTGCTGTCAGATGTTGGCACTCACTCCAGATTTGGCGAACTTCTTCTTCGGGGAAACGACCGTCTGGACTGATTTCAATCACTTGGGTACTCAGATCTTCATCTTTCGGCACCACTTGATATCTCCCAAGTTGCCTCAAAACCCGATATGGTGCGTAGGGTTGGATGCTTTTAAGTCCCATCAACAGAAAGTGGGGCCTAGTTGCCGGCATGTATATGATTTCCTCAATAGGCGACCATCCGAGCGTCCACTGGATTTGGCTAGCAGTGAGAGTTCGGAAAAATGAGGTCCATGATGTGACGCCCTCAGGTAGGTTGAAACCTTTGATTCTAGTGTAGAATTCTCCAATACAAGTTTTTTCGGGCGAACCGTAACCCAAGAGCGGGGAGCGGTGGCATAAATGATTGGTCATCCATATTTGCAACAGTAGGTTACATCCTTCGAAAAAGTCACCCCTGGCTCGACAAGCAGTGAGAGCCCGGAAAATGTCAGCCATAATCATAGGCGCTAGAGTACTTTTATCTTGGGTAAGCAAAGTACTGACGACCCCAGTTATTTTTAGATCGATGTTTCCGTCATTCCTTGGGAACACTATAAGACCCAAGAAGGCCGTTATAAAAGCTAACAGCCTGTGTTCGTCCCACTTCTGTCGGTTGCCTTTACTACACAGTTTGAAATCCGGCTTATTAAACCCGCCCTCGTGACCGTATCTAGCATACATGAGGTGGAGACTGCAGAAACCTTTGGCAAGATCTGGATGGTGAAATGTTCGGGGTATTTTCAGAAAATCCAGAAACCGGTGTACCGTGACGGCCCTAGGTGCAATCAAGTATTTGAACCTTAACGGAGCTTCATCACCCCCAATGTATCCCGCTATTTCTTCCAAAGTCGGGGTGAGCTCGAAGTCTGAGAAATGAAATACATTGTGCGCCGAATCCCAGTAAGTGACCAATGATCTGATAATATCGCCCCGAGGCTGAATGTCTAGTAAATCCGGGAGATTTTTCAGATATTTCCTCACTTTGCCTTGCCCCTCCTTGCCTAAGTCGTTCCACCATAATCGCAACTCAAAAGGGATCTTGGTCATCATTGAAAAAGGTTCGTTTTGTATCGTGCTCATCCTGCACATTTATTTAGGGTGATTAAAAAAAAAACTTTTATTAGACTCAAAAATTTAAAATATCTAGATCTTTTTTTTTTAAAAGATTTTTTTTTTTTTGCAAAGCGGGAGGTTGGACCCGATGAGAGTTGCCTACGTATCTCACACCGTGTGAGAATCAAACCGGCGTAGTTCGGTCGGATCAAAATAGGGGAAACAAAAATAAAATCCTTTAAAGAAAAGAAGAATAACTGTTTTTTTTTCCTGGAATTTTGTTATATATATTTTTTTATTATAGTATTTATTTTTGAAAAGAGACCAAGGAAATACTTATACATTTTAAACTTCTTTTTTTTTATTTTTTTGAAGTTTCGAAAATCTTTTAAAGAGGTACTACAAATGAAACAATAAAAAAAAAAAAATTTGATTTTTGTTTTATTTATATGTATTTTGGATTTTGAAAGTGATTAAAAGGAATAGTCAAACTAAA
Organism: Nicotiana tabacum; assembly: GCF_000715075.1. Classification (NCBI taxonomy): domain Eukaryota; kingdom Viridiplantae; phylum Streptophyta; class Magnoliopsida; order Solanales; family Solanaceae; genus Nicotiana; species Nicotiana tabacum. Next base: position 110,682,929 of record NC_134080.1, on the reverse strand, counting down.
AGACAAGCTTTGTTTTTCATTTTTTTTATATATTTTTTTTAAAAAGAAAATTCCGGTGAGGTTTTGACATTACTTGGACATTGGTTTTTTTTTTCAAAAGAATATATAATTATCTCCCTACCCCGCTATTCTCTTTTTTTTTGAAAATTTTTCGGAAACCGGTCGACATGCAGATCTGAAGCAAATAGATGCGCAAAACAAATGGGATGCAGCAGGATGGTCTTTTCATTCCAGGTTGCCTGTCCTAGACGGACCCAACCCCTGTGTTGAGTCCCCTATGTCAAATGCAACATGATGCAGATAAGCGTTCCTACTAGGGATCCGGCATGAGGTTTCGTTATACTAGGTTTATAACCTGGGTAGATGTTCTAGACTGTGTACCCGAGCGGACAACTCGAGTCGAGGAGGGGAAACTTACCGGGAACCAAAAGGCCGTCTGGCTTCGTAACTTATCCGTCCTCTTTCTTATTTCAGGTATCGACACTAACAGAATAGGGAGCCTCGACCAGCGAGCTTCTCCCCGGAGGTGAAGAGAGAAGGGTTCGGCACAGTTTATATACAGTTCAGATAATATCAAAGCAGTAAAAAAACAAACGTTGCAGCACGCTATGTCAAAACATGTAATAAATATCAGATAATAAAGCCAAATATAACAATTATTCTAAGCTCGAATTCTTGAACCCTGAACCGGAGGTTCTGGGTATAAATCCCCAACAGAGTCGCCAGAGCTGTTACACCTCCTTTTTGCGCGCCCCGCCCCGAAGGGTTAAATGCGCGAGGGGAGTTTTTCCAATTTAAGTGACAATATTCGAAATGGGATTATTTATTTAATTCAGAGTCGCCACTTGGGAAAGGTTTGGCTTTTGGTGTCCCGAGTCACCGGTTTATCTTGAATCCCAAATCGGGGAAATTTTCGACTTTTCCAAATGAAGTCTGCGAACCAGAAATTCTAAGTAAGGAATTCTGTTGACCCGAGGGAAGGTGTTAGGCACCCTCGAATCCCGTGGTTCTAGCACGGTCGCTTAAATTGTTATAATGGCTAAATATCTGATTTAAATACATGTTATGACTTACGTGCTTTTATTAAGTTTAAACCGCTTTTATTATTATCATTATTTATTTTTAGAGAATTGCAACGTCGTGAAAATGCATCTCGAACCACGTCACAATCAATGCACCCGTAGTTATTGACACATTTCGACTTCGTTGAGATTTAGATTTGGGTCACATCAATGTGCACCCGAATTTAAGGATGTAATTTTAATTAGGTCGTGCCTAAAGAGTCTAACGCGTTATTATCTTTGGGGAAGGCAGTGAAATTTACTGAACGGTCCATCCCAAATTCTAAGCATTTATTATGATTAATTATTGAGGGCCCCACAATTTGCACTTTATTCGGCGAGGCTCATCTCATTATTTTAGAAGGGATATCCTAAAGTGACTACATTTCTATTATGTTCGTCTCTAAAAATGAAAGAAAGAAATATGTATGCTGATTAAATGGCATGCTTAGCTAATCCTGACTTCTTATTAATTATCTGATTACAAGGTGAAGAAACGCTGTATCTCATGGAACATACTTTTAATTTGATAAAAAGGAAATACATACGAGATTGATGAAATGCTACGCTTACTCCGAACACTCCTTAAGCTAAATCTAAATTAACTCATTTAAACAGGATTAGTAGGATTCCTTATTAAATGATGTTACCTATGGTATTCACAACTCATCTTAAACATGCCTAATGAAATTGCGACTCGAGAATCTAAAAACTGTATTGTATTTTGGTGAGATTAAAAGGAACCGTCCGCCCTATATATTCACAACATGCTGAAAAACGAGTTTGAATTAACAATCATACTAATGGTTGCATATTCCATGAATTATGGTTACATCCTATATACCATTAACGAATCGTATATTTAGATCGACATAAGCTTCAATCAAATACAAACTTACTAATGTACTTCCCTATTGAACTACAAATTAAAATTTATACAACTTAATAACAAAAGGCTGTAAATAAAGCAAACAGATGATTATAACTTCTCCAGATCTTTCAATTCATGCTTTTCATTGTTTACAATCAGCTGCACCAATATGAGACTCGAAATGTGTACCTGGAAATGCTGAAAATGCAAAGGAGAAGAGGAGGAACATAGGAAAATCAGCAGCAGCAAGAACAGAATAGCAGCAGCAAGAATACGACTATAACCGATAGGAAAAGGTAGCCAAATGACATCAGCACATAATGGAGTAGAATCAGAACTCCGGGCAGACAAAAACCAGTAATAAACCAATGAAAACACTCAACCAATAAACTCAGTTGGAACTTCAAAGAATCAGAATTGATTGAAAAGGCTGAAAACAAATGAAGCCCAAACAACAGTAGGAAGAAACAGTTTCTGATTTTCTGTGTTTTTTTTCTCTTGTGTATGTGTCTGTATATGTGCTCTCTCAAAATCAGTCTGAGTCCCCCCTTTCTAATGGAAGTTCTCCTGTTTTATAAGCCTAGCATCAGCCCTTTAACAGCCTGTTAGACAAATCAGAACCCCTCCGATGTGATCTGTTTTCTTTCCACTCAACTACTTAAAATAAGACCCTCCCATGATATTCCCTGACAAACCCCTTTTAATCACCTTATTAAACTAAAAAGCAGACATGGGCAGCAGGAATATAACCTGACAGCACATGCTGTCAAGTTATTCCTCATCTCAAAAGGGCCTTTATGCACATGTTGTGCACAAATGCACATGCCACCAATTCAGATGGCAGCTAACAATCTAATCCCTTAAGTTTTTGATTCAAATCAACAACTATAAGTAGCTATACTCGATTCTCAATTTTGATTCAAACAATGTTCAGCAAGAACAGATCAAATTGTTATCATTCAACAACTGAAACTATTTGACGACATGTATCAAATCGACTATACTAATTATAACATATACAATCAAAACCAATAATCAGGAATCCAACAGTATCAACAAAAGGGGATTCAGATTGCACTGTCAAAACAAAAATGACCCTGGGAACTAATTAAATGACCAATTTCAAATTCAATCGACTATGCAATTTACACACACATACATTATCAGTAAATAAGGAAAAGACTTGAACAAATACAGAAGTCTGGGCAAGGTGGGCAACAACAGTTGATAAAAATTCGAAACACTAACTAAACAAGACGTTTCGGCCATACGAACAAACCTTTAACAAACACATGACATGAATAAAGAAAAGAGAAACAAACTTACCTTAAAATCCTTAGAAAAATCAGAAAACCAAACTCGTATTTGAAGAGAACCTTCTTGGGGTTGAACGGACTTTAATCGAAGTGTTCTCAACTGAGAACACTTCGATTAAGGTCCATTAGACCCTAATCACTTGGCTCAAACGGACACAAACCAGGCATCAGAACTTCTAGGGTTCTTAAGGGTAGATTTGGGATCTAGGTTTCCCTGGTTAGATTCGGACCAAACCAAGCATGGTTTGGTCACGAGGGAGGTCCGGGGACTGCCTGGTATGAAACTGGGGTAGATCGGTGTGGATCGGAGTTCTGCTCGAATCTTCAAATGAAGATTCGAGAAGATGGGGGAAGGTTCGAGATCAATGGTTTACAGATCCATGTTCAGGGTGTCAAGGTGGTCCTAGGGTGTTAAGGTGGGGGTCACCGGCGTCCATGCCGCCGAGTTTTTGGTGAGGGGAAAGTGGGGCGGCTAAGGTTCCGTGGTTTGGGGTATGTGAAGGGGACGACCTAAGGCAGGGGGATTTTGGTTTAGGCGCGGGGTGAAAAGGGGAAGGGTTTATATACGGGGGTGAGTAATGGATGTTGGCCGTTGGATTGCTGGTGATCAACGGCTGTGATCTATGTACTAAAGGAAAAACGGCGTCGTTTCAAATACACGGGGCTGGGTTGGACCAAGGTTGAACGGGTCGGGTTTGTTTGTGGATATGAGGGATGTGATCTTGGCCGTTGATCATTCTGAGATCAACGGCCCAGATCGAACCAGATCAGAACTACGTCGTTTGGACACTCCTGAGGTCAGCTGGTCTGGACCGGGGCAACACGTGTTTTGGGCTCGAGTTGGGCATCAGATTTAAAAATGGGAATAGGCCCAATCTTAATTTCAGTCCAATTTTGCACTCTTTTATTTTATTATTATTTTTTATATATTTTTCATTCTTAATTTCAGTCCAATTTTACACTCTTTTATTTTATTTTATTTTATTTTATTTTTATTTTATTTTTTATATTTTTCATTTTAAAACAAAACAAAATTAAAACCCATTAATTAAATACTTAATACAATTATTTACACATATTAAAATGTTAAAAGTAGGTAAAATTAAACAAGGCAACAATCAGGACAAAATGCATATTTTATGATTTTCCATTTAATAACCGGATTACGGTTCAAACTACGCATGACACACATTTTTTGTATTTTGTTTTAATAAAAAATAAAAATGGGCAAAAATCATAAATAATTAACAACATGCCACGTAGAAATCCAAAAATTGTACAGTAAGACCAATTGCTATTATTTTTGTTTCTTTTGGACCGATTATCGCGTAAAACAAAAATCACGTGCTCACAAATATAAATTTAAAATCTACTCGTAGGAATAGTAGAAAGAGAATAAAAATATGACTAAAATAAAAAAGAGAAGAAATGTATAGTAGAAATTCTTGGAAGAAGCTAGAATTTGTAGCTTCTTCCCAAAAGCAGAAAAACTGTTTATGCTGCTACTCAAAAATACTTTTTATTTTGGCTAAACACCTTAAATTTAAAATAAATAAAAAATACTTTTTAACCTCCCATAATTTTGGCCAAACAAGCTCTAAACTTTCTAAAAAGTATCCTCAGCCTCCCAAAAACTTGGCCAAACAAGCTCTTACCGAACTCTAAAAGTTTGTTGCATTGATTCTCCATAAGTGAGAAGTGATAAATTAAATTGACCCGAAAAAATAGTAGGATGCTCTACAAATTGGCCCCTCCTCCTCTCCCTCTCCAAAATGACAACACTTAAGAAAAGACTGGCTCCACAATGACCCAAGGCTTTCACAGTACTGTTTAGCCCACGACAGCTATTTTTATGAACACAAATCGGAATCTGGTTGGTCTAATTTATAATTATAATATATTTAAAACAAAGAAATTTAGTAAAAGCAAGCCTTCAAGATGGTGCTCTCAAGGAATTTCTTTTCTGTTCAGACACCAGAACCACATAAACTAGATCAACGGACAAATTGTTCAAAAACTTGTTACAGTTAACAACCGAAATGGTAGAAGCTACGCCAGGTTTTAAATTTTGTCTCCATTCAAAATTAAAAAGGTTGTTGGGTGCGCAAATAAAATCTCATGTTTGTTGCTGAATAGATTGGGAGCCTATATATAAGTTGTAAATATTTTTTAATGGAGTGAGACCTTTTAGGAAAAATCGTGTGGGCTTAGCCCAAAGCAGATAATGTCATATCATGTTAAGAGTATGTTCGGCTCAACAAACTTGATGTTCCGCCACAGTCTTCATGTCCATGGCATATAGTTGTAGTGTTCTCTGTTTTCACGATTTCCTTATCTGAAACTCAGTTATAGAAAAACATTACACACCTAAAAATCATAGGGTCAAGTCGGAAGAGAGAGCATCTAAGAAAGACTGTTTAACATCTATAATATAACATCAACTTTATCAACTTCCAATGAATATAATATTAGCAACGATAGAACTATAGAATATAGTGATATCGGATTTAATTTGCATGATACGAATATTGAAAACTACCGTCTTATAAAGAAAATCTTATAAGGGGGTCTAGGGAATATAAGAATCAATTGGCTTTACAAAGAAAAAGATGTAACCATAGGTTTTCACTTTTCACTTTTCATTTGCTTTAGTATGTGGGTGGCTTAGCAATTTTTATCAGAATTGGTTTGGGGTTTCTCCTTTTCCCCTTTAATTTCCTATATGTTACCGAAGTGCTATTATACTGCTATTGGAGAGAAGCATAAATGCTACCCACGAGTGGTATGAATATCCTGTGATTTTTAACTGGAAAGCGACAAATGCACCACATGTTCGGATTAGGGATTCTTCCATTTTCTAGTGGTCAATAAAGTCAAATCCCTATTGACACAAATAAAAATATAAGGTTATTTTTTTCATCATCATTGTTGAAAAGAAGCAGTAGTACAAGATGCAAGAACAGCAACACAATTACGAGAATAATATTAATGTCATAGATAAGGAAAAGAAATACGCTCCATTATCTACTAACCTTCTATCCTAATTTTTGATATTCACACCCTCCTATCAGGGTTAGATGTGTTATGTCCTGCCTTATCACTTTTCTCCAATACTTCTTTGGTTTGCCTCTACTTCTTCTAGACCCGATATAGCCAACTTCTCAATGGAATATCCGGCCATCTCATTTTCACATATCCGAATTATCTTAGCCTCGCTTTCCTCATTTGTCCACTACAGAGGCAAATTAACATAATATTCAGCTAAATGCAGCCAATGGAAATTTAAGGATCGAGGAAACAGTTAAATAATGGAAAAGCTGAATAAGGGTGTGCATGCCAATAAGCTACCTTCATCATTACTAAAGAAAAGTGGCTAATCAAATTTCAATAAAATAAGATCAATATTAATTTCTAGCTCAAAATATTTATTCTGTTCACCACATATAAAAATGTACGGTCATGTACAAATTAAGCCAAAGCTTAGTCATGTTACTCTATTTTCAGAATATTTTCTCCAATGCAGCTTTGCAGCATAAATCCCCACTGAGAAATTCAACAAAATAAGGTTTTGTTCTTTACTTTTTATTTTTTTTCCTATAGAGTACTTAAATATCATTACTATTCTAGCTTCACTCTTTTTTCTTGTTTTGATTTATCGACCCTTCAGAATTAATTTATGAACATCTGAAGAAAAAAAAAAGGCACGCATCTTTTTGCTTTTCTTGCTAATCTGTGACCTTACATTACATATTCCATCAGTTGAAGAGCTCAGAATATAATCAAACGTCAATGAGCATTAATATATCTTATCATATGGTTTAGGATTAAATGCATCACTTCATTAATTTCATGGTGGGTTCTTAAGTCATATCTTTGGCAGAGCCTGAGACGCATTACATAAAGAGAAAAAGAAAGGAATGCATAACATAGAAAATCAAGTAAGCCTAACAAAAGGTTTAATTATTATACTTTTGTCGGTACAAAGAATTTTTACCCTATCAGGTTATTTGAAAATCAATTATACATGTTTTTCTATAATATATAAACACTGATTGGTAAGCCGAAAAAGACAGTAAATGACATGTTGCAACTGGTGTACAATAATAACCTAAAAATCTTTACACTGTCACAAGTTAACTTGGAAAAAAAGAGTGGCGCATGCACAAGAGTTGACAAGCAGATAATGTAAGAATCCATTTTGCAGAGAAGTTTAAAAAGAAGTCCAAAAATAACAGAGCTTTATTGAGTTAAAGGTGGGAAGCACTATCAGAAGTACATAAAATTTTCAAGTAAGGAATTCAAATGAGTATGAAAAATCCGTATAACGCAATGCTAAAATAACACAAAAAGAAGAAAAAAGCACCAATCCGACAAAATTTGCCTACAAAACCCATGATTCCTAGGGTACTGCCACATTAGGTTTTCATTTTCTTATATTGCAAGTTGCTTCAAAAAAAATCATTATACAGAATAATTAATTAATGTCTAAATCAAGTAGAGCTGCTTTTTTCTTGTCAGTCAGAGAGTTGCAAGGCAAGTGAAAAATGATCGATTTGCTCAGTGCCATGTTTCTCATAACCCACTTCTTCTTGTTGGAAATGAGCTAGGCTACATGATGAATGATCTTTGGGTATTATTAGGAGATCTACTAGTATTTAAGATTTGTTCATTTCGCAATATTTTTCAGGCGTAACGTAAGCGTTGCCTAAAATTAATGTGATCTTAGGCTAAATTTGTTATAAATAGTGACGAAATAACTCGGTCGATATTTTTGTGAGAGAGAGGGGATGCTAAAATGATAGAGGGAATCAATATGAGGAAGAACTAAAATGAAAGGAGATAGTGTCACGACCCATTTCCTGAACAAGTCACGACCGACACTCGATCACTAAACATGACCGAGCGAACCATCTCTGCTTATCAAATCTATTATAACTCCAAACTTTATATGCAACAAGGCAATACTCTAACTAAATACTTTTGATTAATTTAAACATTTAAATAAATCAACTCCAAAACTTTATTCATAGTAACCAATGAAATACTGCTAAGTTATTATCAAAAACATCTGAATCTTAACTCAACGACTATGTCTATGAAGCCTCTACTGATAAACTGACGCACTGCTCAGGACATGAGATTTCCTGGTCAGTTCTCTAAGTAACAAAGAAATAACTAAATAAAGATGACTCTAAGGAATACTCCACGAACAAAAGCGGAGCTCACCAATAGCACTGGAAGAGAAGGAAGTCTTAACTCGTAGCCTGCATGTAGGTTCCCAAAAGAGAACCTACGTAGTCTTAATTCAGTTCCTAGGTTGTACCGCAGACCAACGTAGGTTCCCAAAAGAGAACGTCAGTACCATCCATTGTACTCAGTGAGTCTCAACAACAGGGGGCGAAACTTTAATAACATATACATTATGAGCAAAGGTTCTAAATGCATGTAAAATATAAAGCTTATAAGAATAATTCTAAATAATTGTATAATAGCAGTTTATGAATATTCTAAAAGAAATTCTTTTCTTTTTCTTTCTTATAAAAAAATACTTCACTTTATACTTTGGGAGTTCCAATTATCCTGACTTAATTCTGTCTCAGTCACCGTGTGATCGGCACGGGTTCGATCTCAACCTTATCGAATAGGTCCAATCCACGAGGCGCCATTCGCTTCATGGTTCTCAGCGCTCATGTCTCATACCTTAGCATGGCTAAGTAAATTCTTAGCAACGAGACCCTCGGCTCGTGTGCTCCCTACTTTGGCACAAGTAGTTTCAGGAAGTCAACGCCTTGGTCAGGACCCTAGGCCTAGACGATGACCCCTTCTCCGAATAAAGGATACTCCCAAAAATCTTTTCTTTCTAAAACTTCTACTTGTGACTATTCAAGTCTAAATCTTTTATACATACTCATACTGGTATCCTTAAATGTAAGGCATGGCATAAGAATGAAATAAACATTCAAAAGTATTTATAAAGGTTCTTGTTCCTTCATGAATTTTCAACATGAAAATGGCATATAAGAATAACATAAAATCTGGAATTTATGCACATATATCCAAATAATCATCTAGACTTTAGCTAGAAAATAATTCTAAGCTAATAGGTACTTACTACTCCAATTAAGTATATATTAACTCTTTTATGCAATTCATCAAACACCTTGTATGCGTGCTTTTGTGAGTTAAACCACTTTAGTAAAGGGTTGTATCAACTCACCTCAATTTCTCCTTTGAAGCAACAATGTAAGTTCCAATTCTTGTAATCAGCTCAAAGATCAAATACTACAATGATAAGTCACAATAAGTATCCAACTTCCCAAAAGCATTAATCTTTTGTCAACGCTAAGAACTTTAGGTTCAACTTCTAAATTTCTACTTTTGGGGTGAGGTCTTGTTCTAACATCCTTTACTGCCTTTAACAACCTTAACCCGTCATAGCAATCCAATAAAAATGAAGAATTTATCTATTAACACCAAAAACTTAACTCATATTTGATGGGTGTTCTTGAGGTTTTGTAAAACTTTCCTATGAATTTACCTTATTAGGGTATTAGATTCTAGTATATAATGATGTTATAGCTTACAATTCCGTAAAAAAAATTACCTCAGTCATGGCCTAAAGAAGGTCCTGCAGAATAGCTCTCAATGACTGATACGCTGCTTTGTTCTTGCTCCTAGACCTCTCGTTTCTTTTCCAAAGGCTTTAAGCCTTTTTGCCTCTACGTGACTAAACAGAACCAAGTTCTGTTTTGCTTAAGGCTTTAAGCCTTTTGTTTCCCAACATGGACTTTAGGCCCTTTTCCCCTTTTTTTTAAACTAGTAATTAATGATATTCACTTTTAATAATTAATAATATTAAAATTATTAATATTTCCCTAATTGTATATCCAATTATTTAAGTACACACACACACACACACACACAGATATATATATATATATATATATATATATATATATATATATATATATATATATATATATATATATATATATATATATATTTCATTATAGGCAAGATAAAAATAATAGTAATAATAATAATAATTTAGTTCTATAATTAGCGTATCTTGAAACTTTTATAAATTTGAGGAGTGTTACTATCTTCTCTCCTTAAAAACATTCATTCTCGAATGTTGCTAGGGCCTTATTCTTAAGCTAACAATCATTCCTTAGGTCCTTGTACCTCTTAAGTTTTCTTAGCACTACTCACTTTTCCAAGGGACTCAAAATTTTGGCTAACTCCCTAAATTTTCAAAAATTTCGGAAGAGTTTTCCTTGTAAATTGGACTATCCAAAAAAATATTCGTGTCACAAATACCACAAATACACCAACAACAACCAAATATACCATAACAGGCCATTCATAAGCACCATACACAACTCATAAATTAATTATTCACACTCCGGCGTACCACAATAACTAACAAGAATCTAAAGCACAACACTTTAGCAAAAGCAAATCACTTTAATGAATTAAATATACTCTGTTATAAACTAAATCACTACAACAACTAGATATAATCTAGGAAGGACATAAACACTTGCTAACTTGTATTTAATAAATGAAATATAAATGTCAAGCCAAACCTAGGTTCACATACCTTGTTACTCAAATAAATAAGGATACTTCTTCCTCATATCTTCCTCGAACTCCCACGTAGCTTCTTTTGAATCATGATTACTCCACAAAACTTTTACCGATGCTATATCTTTTGTTCTCAACTTTCTTACTTGTCTATCGAGAATTTCTATAGGTACCTCTTCATAAGTCAAACCTTTTTTAATTTCTATGGTATCGACAGGTATTATATGCGACTCATCATGAATGTACTTTCTAAGCATAGAAACATAAAAGACAGGATGAACAGAGGACAACTCAACGGGTAGCGCTAGCTTATAGGCCACGTTTCCTTTCTTTTCTAGAATTTCATAAGGTCCGATAAATCTAGGGCTAAGTTTCCCTTTCTTAACAAACCTCATAACTTCTTTCATTGTGAAACTTTCAAAAACACCTTATCACCAACCATGAACTCTAACTCACGATGCCTCTTGCCAGAATAAGACTTTTGACGACTCTGAGCCGCTTTAAGTCTTTCTCTAACTAGCTGAACTTTCTCCAAGGCCTCACAAACAAACTCTGGACTAATCAACGGCACCTCTGCTGGTTCAAACCAACCCACTGGAGACCTACATCTCCGCCCATACAACGCTTCATAAGGAGCCATACCAATGTTGGCCTGAAAGCTGTTATTCTAAGCAAATTCTATAAATGGCAAGTGATCATCTCAATTACCACTAAAATCTATAACACACGCACGCAGCATATCTTTGAGAGTCTGAATGGTCCTTTCTGCCTGGCCATCGGTCTGTGGATGAAAAAACGATGCTTAGATTGACCTTGGTACCTAATATTTTCTGAAATGCTTGCCAAAACTGCGTCGTGAACTGAGGACCTCTGTCAGATGTGATTGAAAATGGAGTACCATGCACTCAGACTATTTCTTTGATATACAACTGTGCATACTGCTCTGCAGAATCCGTCGTCTTTACTGGAAGGAAATGCGCAGACTTTGTCAGTCGGTCTACAATAACCCAAATTGAATCATGTTTACGGTATGTGCGAGGTAGACCTACTACGAAATCCATATTAATCATCTCCCACTTCCAATGTGGTATCTTTATGTCTTGAGCAAGGCCACCAGGCCTTTGCTGCTCGGCTTTGACTTGCTGGCAGTTTAAACATTTAGCCACGTGATCTGCTACTTGTTTCTTCATGCCTTTCCACCAATACAACTCTTTCAAATCTAGATACATTTTTGTAGCACCTGGGTGGATAGAGTACCTCGAACTGTGAGCTTCCTCCATTATGGCCTTCCTAAGACCATCTACATCTGGCACACATAACCGATCATTCAACTTCAAAACTCTGTCACTTCCTAGAGTGAAAGCAGAGATTTCTTTGCTTCTGACTCCTTCTTTTAATTTCACTAAGTACAGTTCTTCATCTTGCTTAGCCTTAACATGCGCAACAAGGGAGGATTGCGTTAAGGCATAAGCAGTTATATCTCATTCTTCGGTCTCATCCAATCTAATTCCATCATTTGCTAGTTTTTGAATTTCTCGACCCAAAGATCGCCTTTGTACTGCAAGATGGGCCAACACACCCATTGACTTCCTACTAAGTGCATCTGCTACCACATTAGCTTTTCCCGGGTGATAAAGGATATTGATGTCATAATCTTTCAATAGCTCGAACCACCTTCTCTATCTCAAATTTAGTTCTTTTTACTTGAAAATGTACTGGAGGCTTTTGTGATCTGTAAACACTTCAGAATGCTCGCCATAAAGGCAGTGTCGCCATATTTTTAATGCAAACACTACTGCTGCAAGCTCCAAGTCGTGTGTGGGGTAGTTCTTTTCATGATTCTTTAACTGCCTAGAAGCATAAGCAATGACTTTTCCATTTTGCATAAGAACACAACCAAGGCCCACTCTGGAGGCCTCACAATACACTGTGAACCCACCCGAACCTGTCTGCAAGGTTAACATAGGTGCAGTGGTCAACTTCTTCTTTAACTCTGGAAAACCCTGCTCACAAGCGTCTGACCATTGGAACTTAACTGCTTTCTGAGTCAACATAGTTAGTGGAGCTTCAAGTGAGGAAAACCCCTCCACAAACCTTCTATAGTAGCCAGCTAACCCCAAGAAACTCCTAATTTCGGTTGGCATTGTCGGCCTAGGCTAGTTCTTGACTGCTTCTGTCTTCTGAGGGTCTATTGTTATTCTTTCACTAGATACCACGTGGCCTAAGAATGCCACTGACTGCAACCATAACTCACATTTTGAAAACTTGGCATAAAGCTTTTTCTCCTTCAAGCCCTGCAAGGCTATTCTGAGGTGTTTTGCATGATCTTCCTTGCTCTTAGAGTACACCAAAATATCATCTATAAACACAATAATAAAGGTATCCAGGAATGGCTGGAAACTCTATTTATGAGGTCCATGAATGCAGCTGGAGCATTTGTCAACCCGAAGGACATCACTAGAAATTTATAGTGCCCCTAGCGAGTTCTAAAGGTTGTTTTAGATATATCCCCTTTTCTGATTCTCAACTGATGGTACCCTGACCTCAAGTCTATTTTTGAAAAGTATTTTGCACCTTGAAGTTGATCAAATAAATCATCAATTCTTGGCAGTGGATACTTGTTCTTAATGGTAACTTTATTTAACTACCTATAGTCGACACACATTCTGAGAGACCCATATTTCTTCTTGACAAACAGGACCGGGGCACCCCACGGTGAAACACTCGGTCTGATGAAGCCCTTGTAAAGAAGGTCTTTCAATTGTTCTCTCAACTCATTAAGTTCTGTTGGAGCCATCCTATAAGGAGGTATAGATATGTGTTGAGTGCCTGGCATGAGATCAATGCCGAAGTCTATGATTCTTTCGGGAGGAAGTTCGGGAAGGTCATCTGGGAAAACTTCTGGAAATTCTCTAACAACTAGCACTGACTGAAGAGCTAGTGGTTCTTATTCTGGATTAATAATGTGAGCCAAATAGGCAAGACACCCCTTACCGATCATTGGTTGTGCCTTAAGGTAAGAAATAAACTTACCTACAAGCGATGCTGAACTACTCTTTCACTCTAAGACTTCTTCATTTGGAAATTGGAACCTGACTATCTTGGCATGACAATCTAACATGGCATAGCAGGAATACAACCAATCCATACCCATGATCACATCAAAATCTACCATTTCTAACTCTATGAGATCGGCTTTGGTGTTGAGACCTTGGACTGAAACTATACAACCTCTATAGACTCTGGTGACTTTCACGGACTCGCCAACTGGAGTAGATACTAGGAATGGCTCACTATGTTGTTCAGGTTCTAGTCCGAGGTTAATTGTAAAGTATGGAGTCTCATATGAAAACGTTGAACCTGGATCCATTATGGCATAAGCATTATGTGAGTAGACTAAAAGTATACCTGTAATAACTTCTGCAGATGCCTCTACACTCTGACGATCAAGTGTAGCAAACAAACGGGGTTGTCCCCCTCCCTGAGTAACTCGGTCTGCACCTCTGCCTGCTCCATGCCCGGTCTGATTATGAGAACCACGAGCCTGAGGTAGTGCAACTGCATTAGCTGAGGAACTAGAAGGACGAGTTGATCCACCACTGAAATTACGCTGCAACTTTGGGTAGTTGGCCATTATATGACCAATGTCTCTATAATGTAGCAACCATGAAACCCGAGCTTGCACTGACCTGAATGTTGCCGCTTACATGTTCCACAAAGACCTTGCTGGTGTGTGTAAGCACGTGATTTTTGCTTCACGGACAATCACTCCAAAAGAAAACAAAAATAGTGACCAGTGACCTCGCTGTACAAATTTTCAATTTTTCATGACATGTACTGCTAGTCATTTGTGGTTCGTCCCATTTTTGCATTTTTGATCTTATCAGTCAAAATACAAGGTATGTCTGTCATAGTAATCAAACCGTAATTCGGTCGTTGAAAGAAAATTCAAAAATATATATATGCATTGTTCATTCTAGGTTGTGATTTAACCTACTTAAATATTTTTATATGTGTGTGATAATTGTTTTAAAGTGTTGCATTGTTGTTTGTTTTAATTTCATTTTTTTTATTTATTTCATTTTTGTTTTAAAATTAGGAAAAAAAAAAAGAAAAGAGTGATGAAAATCGGTTTGGGCCCAAAAATGAAACAAAAATAGGCCCAAAACCGGCACTCAAGTCCAGTCCAAATCCGGCCTGCCCAAACATGGATTCAAACGACGCCGTATCAACGTCCTTATTGGAGCCGTTGATCTGACTAAAACAAATGGTCCTGATCAGGTTGATCACTTCACCTCAACGACGCCGTTTCGGTCAAATTAATCTAAACCGTCCAACCCTTAGATCCAACGGACCCAGGCCTTCCCCCCTAAACCCGTCCAATTTTGACCCGATCCAGCCTTACCCGGTCTCACCCACTATCAAACCCAAAACGACACCGTCTTCCCTAAGTGAATAGATCCTGGCCATAGATCTCATCTGATCCAACGGCCAGGATCTAAACCCCTAGATCGTATATAAGCTTTCTATCGTACCCCACGCCCCCTATTCGAACCCCCCTCCACTCATCGTCTTCACCAAACACTGAAACCCCCCAAACCCTAGCAGCCGCCCTGATTTCCCTTTCACCAGAACCCGGCGGCATGAACGCCGATGACCACATTTTGAACACCCTAGGACCACCTCACTGTCCTGAACATGGATCCGTTACCCCCTAGCCTCGAATCACCTTCCTTCGTCTCGAATCTTCATTTGAAGATTCGAGTCGAACTCTGACCTACACCAAACCTCACCATCTTCACACTAGACAGTCCCCGAACCTCCCTCGTGACCAAACCATGTTTGGTTTGGTCCGAATCTGACCAGGGAAACACGAATCCCAGATCTGCTGTTTCGAACCCTAGGGTTCTTCGTGCCTGTTCCGTGCCTGTTTAAACCAAGAGTTTATGGTCTAATGGACCTTAATCGAAGTGTTTCTCAAAACACTTCGATTAAGGGTTCCTCGTGCATGTTCCGTGCCTGTTCTGTGCCTGTTTAAACCAAGAGTTTATGGTCTAATGGACCTTAATCGAAGGGTTTCTCATTTGAGAAACACTTCGATTAAAGTCCGTTAAACTTTGAGAAGGGTCTGTTCAAACACAAGTTGATTTTTCTGATCTTTTCTTTCAAAGATTTTAAGGTAAGTTTGTCTTCTCTTCTTCATTCTAGTTCGTGTGTGTGTTAAAGGTCTATTCGTATGGCCAAACATCTTGTTCAAATTGTGTTTTGAATTTTACCAACTGTTTTCTCACACCTTGCCTGGACCTCTGTTATTTGATCAAATGTTTCCTCATTCACTGATAATGCGTGTGTATGTGAACTGCATAACTTACTGAATTGAAACTGTTTGAGTAATCAATCCCCAAGTTAACCTCTGTATTGACATGTGCAATCTGACCCCTTGCTGATACTGTTTGATTCTAATCCTTGGCTTTGATTGTGTATGTTGTAATTAGTATAGTCGATTCGATACATGTCGTTAAATAGTTTTAGCTGTTTGAATGGTAACAGCTTGATTTGTCTCGTTGAACATTGCTTGAATCAAAATTGAAGATCGACTATAGCTATTTACAATTGATGTATTTGAATCAGAAATATAAAGGGATTGATTTTGTTTAGTTGCAGTTAGAATTGGAGGGCATGTGCACTTGTGCACAACATGTGCATAAAGCCCTTTTTGGATTAAAATAGTCTGACAGCACATGCTGTCAGATTATATTCTTGTTGCCCATGGCCTGCTTTAGTTTAATAAATGTTAAAAGGGGGTTGTCAGGGATGTCATGGGAGTCTGTTTATTTAAAATAGCTGAGTGGAAAAAAACAGCAGGGAGGGGGAATTTTGAGTTGTCACACAGACTGTAAAGTGCTGAATTCAGGCTATAAAAGAGGCAGACCTTCCATTGAGAAAAGGGGGGATTTTTTGGAGAGATTTTTGGAGCCTGTGGAAAGGATTTTCTTAAAGGCTGGACATTTTTAGTCTTCAGGAAAAAACAAGAAACATAAAGTCTCAGAATATCGTAACCAAACACTGTCTGAAAATTACATAAGAGTTCATGTTGGTCTAGCTTTTTTTTGGCCGATTGATGTGGTTGCCTGTTGAGCTGCTTGTGATTGTTGAATTGCTGGTGTGGTTACACTGAATACTCTGCTGTTTCTGTTGGTTCATTACTCTGTTTCTGGGATTGTTTGTTTGTGGCTCGACTGCTCGTGAGCTTCATCATTGTTGGCTGGTTGTTGTTGCTGTGTTGTTGCTGTGTATCTGCTGTTGCTGTGTTTGTTGCATACTACTCAGCTGATCATTCCTTTCTTCTTTTGCTTGGCTATACCAGGTACACGATTAGAACATTGTCAATGTAACTTGAAGGTTGAGCATGAATACAAAAGAGAAGATCTGAAGATTTTTTTTTATAGACTGTTATGTTAAACCTCATGTAATGCATGATAGTTTGCAGTGTTGTTTGGATACTGAAGATAGTTTGCATGCCTAGTAGATATCAATTGTAGGGTAATTAAACGTTAGTTTGTATATGCAGGCTGGTAGATAAAAGTATTCCCAATGCAGTAGGTTGAATCTTAGATTTGGTTTAATTGTGTGGTATATTCTGTAATGTATGCCAAGCATGAAAACTGTACATTATTAGCTAAGCTCTTTCTCTTCTGATAAATTGTCTCATATAACTGGTAAACCACCCGTTAAGACAAAGAACACAAAGCTTGCAATCTCAACCTCATGAAGGTCGAGCCCAGGTCAAAACAGACCAAGCAGGCCCGCATCGAACAAACAGTGGCCCAGGTCTGGCCCATCCCGCATGAGCTGGATTTGGGCCCGTAATGTTCAATCAGCTGTCCGTGTGCGTAATCACGTTTACTTATTTTGTAAAAGCATTTTGAATCCTGCTATAAATAAGCCTATAAGCATGTAATTAACTAGGACTATTTCTGTTTTCTATTAGTAGAGACAAACGCGACAAGAAACGTAGTTGTTATAGGATATCCTTTTAAAATAAGGACGAGATGAGCCTCGACAAAAATAAAGAAAAACGCACAAATTGCGGGGCCCTCGTTAAATGTATATATTGAAGCATTCGGTCCCCAAGGTGGGTCGTTTAGCAAATCTCACGACCCTCCCGGAATAATAACGCGATAGCCTCTTTAAGCGCGTATTTAATAATTTTACCTTCTTAAATTCGGGTGCACATTTATGTGACTCAAATCCAAATCTCGACGGATTCAAGATGTGTTTCTAATCACGGGTACATTGATTGTGACGTGGTTTGAGATGCGTGTCCATGATGTCGCAAAATTCCTTTTAAAAATAAAAATGAGACGAGCCTCGCCAAACAAAAGGGACAAATTGAAGGGCCCTCACAAAATATATGTATTAAATACTCAGAATCCGGGACAGGCCGTTTAGCAAATTTTACGGTCTTCCCCAAAATAACAATACGTTAGTCACTTTAGGCGCATCTTAATAATTTATTCTCCTTAATTCGTGTTCACATTTATGTGACCCAAATCCAAATCTCAACCGAGTCGAGATATGTCAATAACCACGGGTGCATTGATGTAACGTGGTTCGAGATATATTTTCACGACGTTGCAAGTCCTATAAAATAGCAGTGAATGATAAAAGCGGTTAAAAGTTAAAATTTACACATAAGTTCATATTTGTATAAAATCAGATAATCAAGCCGAATATAACAGTTGAGCGACCGTGCTAGAACCACGGAACTCGGGAATGCCTAACACCTTCTCCCTGGTTAACAGAATTCCTTATCCGGATTTCTGGTACGCAGACTGTAATATGGAGTCATTCTTTTCCTCGATTCGGGATTAAAATTGGTGACTTGGGACACCCTAAATCTCCCAAGTGACGACTCTGAAATAAATAAACCAATCCTGTTTCGATTGTCCTTTAATTGGAAAAAACTCCCTTGTACCCTGCGGGTGCGTAAAAAGGAGGTGTGACAGCTCTGGCGACTCTGCTGGGGATTCTTGTTGAATGAACCCAGAATCTCTGGTTCAGGGTTCAAGAATTCGAGCTTAAAATAACTGTTACAGTTGGCTTTATTTATTATCTGATTTTTACATGATATATGCTTAATGTGCTAAATGATGCTTTTACCGCTTTAATATTATCTGAATTGTGTATATAAAATTGCTGCGAAACCCTTCTTCTTTCTGAGTCTTCTAAATTTATGGTGTACACGTGCGCGTGACCCACCTTTCTGTTAAAAGTCATACCAAATAGGACGAAGTTGGGACAAGTAACTAGGCCGGGTAGACTTTCGTGCTCCCGGTACGTTGCCCCCGCTTCGGCTCGAACTGTCCGTTTGGGTAAGCCAGGTTTAGAACAATACGCCTCAGGTTTTTACCTAGAATAACTCAGCCATGTACCGGATCCCTAGTAGGAACGTCTATTTGCATCATGTACATCTGACCTTGGAGACTCAACACAGGGGTTGGGTCTGTCTAGGACAGGTGAACCCGAAATAAAAAGACCATCCTGATGCATCCTACTTGCTACCTGTGCATTCATTTGCCTCGAACATGCTTGTTGACCAGCTTAAATGAAATTATGGTGAGAACCGAGGAATAAAATGGGTTGTTTTTTTAAAAAAAAAAAAATCCAAAAAATAGTTTTAAATCTTGAAAATAGTTTTAACTGAAAATGATTTTTTAGTGTATATTTTCAAAATGAGTCTTGACTTTATTAAATCAAATTTCAGATACAAAATGAGCACCACACAAAACCCCCATCCACGAATACAGAAGAGTTTCTATTTCAGCTTCAAATGTGGTGGTGTGAATTAGGCGCAGATGGTCAAAAATGGGTCGTCAAGCATTTGGGAAATCTCACGGATATTATGAAAGTTAAACCCCATGATGATCTGATTGCGGCATTAGTAACTTTTTGGGACCCTGTTCACAATGTCTTTCGTTTCTCTGACTTCGAGCTCACTCCTACATTAGAGGAAATAGCTGGATATGCTGGTTTTGACGGAAGTTTAAGGAATCAAAGCCTGATATTCACAAAGGCTCCCTCGGTACATCGATTCTTCGGTCTTCTGGACATCAGCAGTCAAATAAGGAAAAGCAATGTCATCAATGGATGTTGTTCTTTCAACTTTTTGTATTCAAGGTTCGGAAAGTCAGATGGGTTCGAAATTCATGAGAAAGGCCTTACTAACAAGCAAGACAAAGACGCTTGGCAGGTTCACCGTCGCTTCGCCTTCATGGTGGATTTTCTAGGAATCATGCTCTTCCCAAACAAAGAGCGAACAATCGATATTCGCACCGCAAAAGTTGTGCAAATCCTCACCACCAAAGAAAACCACACCCTTGTCCCCATCATTCTCTCAGACATTTATCGGGCTTTGACTTTATGTAAAGCAGGAGCGAAAGTCTTCGAAGGATGCAAAATTTTGTTGCAAATGTGGGTGATGGAACATCTCCAACAACAGCCCAAGATCATACAGTATGGGCCAAGCAACGATAATTGCATCGAGGGTTATGAGGAAAGAGTAAAAAATTATCAAGGTCTAGAAGGGATAGAAGCATGGGTATCTCATCTAAGGGCTTTAACGGCAAATCAAATTGAATGGACTTTGGGATGGCTCCCGATGAGGGAAGTGATACACATGTCAACCTCAAATAGTTATCTGCTACTATTGGGATTGAGAAGCATCCAGCCGTATGCGCCATTGAGAGTCCTAAGACAACTAGGGAGATATCAAGTAGTTCCTGATGACGAAGATTTGAGTACGCAAGAAATCGAATTACACCCAGAAGCCACTATTCCTGAGGCTCTACTTCAGAAGATGTGGAATGGATGTCGATACTTGAAAAGTGATACTCAAGTCCCAGACACTACAAAGGGTGAGATAAATCCTGGATATGTAAGGTGGTTCGAGAAACGGTCTCGCGTGGATGATGTACCAGAACCTGAGCTAAGAAGGCCAACCAATAGACCCCATATTCAAAACTTTAATGATAAAATCCAAGAGCGGTTGATCTGGGGAGAAAAAGAAAAGGGGTACAAAGCAACTATCCTTGCCCTAAAGGAAAATCTAAGGAACCTCAGTCTGGAGAAAGATTTGCAAGCACAAGAAGCTGAAGGCGAGAAGAAGAGTCTAGCCTGTGAGAATGAAAGTCTTCATGCTCGATTTTTTAGAATGAAAAAGGCTTCTGAAACGCCAATGAGGAATTGGAAGGATCAAAAAACCATCGCCAATCTTTTTGAAAGAATGCAAGATTATGATTCCATTCTTGCTGCAAATGAAAGGGCGTTGAGCAAAGCAAAAGAAAAGATCCAACAATTAAACGAAGAAGCCAGATCTGATAAGGAACGCCAAGATAGGCAATCCGAGAAAGACATGGCACAGTTCAAGAAGGAAAAAGACCATTGGGTACGATCAGAAGACCAACTTCGTGCACAACTAGACGAGGCAAGAAGGTACAACAGAGAGCATCAACAAGCGGACATTGACAGAGAAAGAGCTCAGGCGAGATTAGAGCAGGCCAGACTCCGAGCTCTATTAGAGTCAGCCCTAGATCGTGAAGACCGTATCAGAGATATAGCCACCACTCGCCAGCAGCAACTGCAGAATCAAGGCCAACATCTCCAAGATTTCAGGGCACAGATCCACGACCTGGCGGTCTACACCTCTCAAAGTTATGTAAACTGCCAAGGAATGGATTATGAAAGGTTTACAGAGCATGCACCCACTTTTGCCTGTCATCTAGCGATGGAGTTGGAAAGGATGTATCGTATGCTGGGAGGTCATCCAGGTCAAGCCCCGCCTTGAGCAAATGATCTAATAATTTACAACACAAGTGGAAAGTGGGGCACGTTGTGAGATGTTAAGAATTGTATCTTTTTATTTCGAGTTAAATGTGTGTATTTCAAGACATTTTCTTACAAAGTTTTCAAATGTAATGTTTGTTCATTTTTTTTATAAATGAAAATGTTAGCCTCATGGCAGAACTACGCCTGGTCTGATTCGCGCGGGGACGTGATACGTAGGCAATCCCCATAAGATTCGACCGCTCTTAATAAAGAAAGAAAAGAAAAAACAAAAATAACAATAAAAGGACAAATGAGCAAGCCGGGATGACGCATGTTGTTTGAAGCAAAGCATGTAGAAACGGTTAACTGCCTAGGAGCATTGCATCCTCTATGTGTTATGATCAAATCTGTTAAGCTCTAACGCTAACAAAGTTTGTTGTTGTCTGAATCCAGACAAGTTAGTTGTTAAAGAACTCTGGCAACACACTCCTACCAGACCAGATCCAAAGGACCGATAGCAACAAGCATGACTACTTCAGAGAATAGTAATGAGGAAGAGAGGCCGATGAGCCAGTTGTTAAAAGAAGCAATGGAAAAGATTGAAAGGATGGGACTAGAGATGAATGCAATGCAGCTAGCCATAGCCAAAACATAAAAGAGCCCTGAACCACTGGGGCACATGCCGGAATACCCTCACTCCGACCCTTCCACAAGCCTCCCAAATCCCCGTTACCATCAAGAAAGAAGCCCTCATGATTCCCAAGCTCCACCACCCCATCAACCTCTCCCAACACCCAATATTCCCATTTTTGTGGGACCCACATCAGCCCCCTTGCAAAGAACGACCAGTGAGCCATTGTTTCAGGCTCACGATACGCAATACTATCCTCCTGAGCCTACATTCCATGCACCCGAACCACAGGCTTACAATCCACACTTGGAGGTACCAGCAGAGATTGAAAAGCCGGTTAAAGCCCCTGAACAGGATGAGGTATTGAGAAAGTTCAAAAGCCTGGAGCAATCCTTCAGGAACCTGCACGGATTGGGCAACCAAGTCAGCGTAGCTTACAAAGATCTGTGCCCTTTCCCAGACGTCCAACTCCCAGTTGGGTTCAAGATGCCTAAGTTTGATTTATATGAAGGCCATAGTGATCCCATGGCACATTTGCGGGGATTCTGTAGCAAAATGAGAGGGGCAGGCGGCAAAGATGAGCTGCTAATAGCTTATTTCGGCCAAAGTCTGAGCGGATCGGCACTTGAATGGTATACCAGGCAGGATTCCAGTAGGTGGTACACTTGGGATGATCTAACGCAGGCTTTCGCAGGTCATTTCCAGTACAATCTCGAGATAGTCCCTGATCGTCTCATATTATTAAGAACTGGGAAGAAACTCGGGGAAAGTTTTCGCGAGTTCGGGTTCCGCTGGAGAGAACAAGTAGCTAGAGTCGATCCTCCCATAAGAGAGGGAGAGATGGTGGACTATTTCTTGCAAACATTGGATCCAACCTACTTTGGTCACTTGGTGACAACGGTTGGAAAATCCTTCAACGAGGTGGTCAAGATAGGGGTCATGATAGAAGAGGGTCTGAGGTCTGACAAAATCTTGAACTACTCGGCACTCAAGGCCATGACCCAGGCTATTCAGAACGGCACGGGAGGTGCGCTGAGAAGAAAGAAAGAAGAGGTTGCCACGATCGAGGCAGGCAGTTGGTCCAGGACTGGCAAGCCACACTACAACCAACCCAGACCTCACAGGTCAAACTACCCATACAACCCACCCCAAAATTTCTATCCACCTCGAGAACCACATTGTTCCGTACACCAGGCCCACGTATACACACAGCCTCCGGTTCGCCCGCAATGGTGCGCGCCGACTCCCCAGAACATATACGCACCACCTCAAAACACCTATCCTCCACCGAGGGCGTATAGAAACCTCCAGGGGCAGGCTTTCGGGGAAATCCAGATGCTAGGAATGACAGGTTGTGGAAATAGAGAACTTTCACGGAGTTGGGAGAAACCTACACCGCTTGGTTCCACAAGCTGAGGCAATTGGGTTTGGTTAGTCCTGTCCAGACTAGAGAACCAAATCCCCCACCTCAGAATTTGGATCGATCGATAAGTTGTGAATACTGCTCACGGATGCTCGGGCATGATACCGAGAAGTGTTGGAAGTTGAGGCATGCCATACAGGATCTTATTGACACCAATAAGATTGAGGTCCAGACACCGGAGGCTCCTAACATCAACCAAAACCCACTAAACCCTCACAAACAGTGATGATGATCCAGGCCACCCCGAAAGAGTTCTCAACAAGTGGGGGAACGAGGGTACAGTCACAGGGAGAAAGCGTCAAGCCAGTAGTGATATTGGGAAAAAGCCCGTCCGCCATAACAAGCAAACCCGAGCCAAACAAGTTGGTAATATCAGGGATTCCGCCCGCACCTGCAGTTGTGTTGAAAGGGGCATATAGAGAACTGGTCACCATAAAGCCTGTAGTCCAGCTGCCGATGATTGATAGCAAGGATGTGCCTTGGAAATATGAAAAGGCGGTGGTGATGTACAAAGGAAAACAGGTGGAAGAAGTCAGTTGTGAAGCGCAAGGGCTGACTCGATCAGGTCGGTGTTTTGCTCCGGTGGAGCTAAGAAGGACCAACCCGGCTGCAACCAAGAAACCTGTGTCTGAAGAAGAGGCTGAGGAGTTCCTAAGGAAGATGAAAGTACAGGACTATTCTGTGGTTGAACAGCTGAGAAAAACACCGGCCCAGATCTCACTGTTATCATTGCTGATCCATTTTGAGGAGCATCGGCGGGCCCTAATGAAGATATTAAACGAAGCTCATGTACCCAATGAGATTTCTGTAAACCACCTAGAAACCATTGCCAACAAGATTTTCGAGGTGAACAGGGTGACATTCTCAGATGATGATCTGCCGGTGGAAGGTACGGAGCATAATAAAGCTCTATACTTAGCTGTCAAATGTGAAGACTCGGTGGTAACTCGAGTATTGGTGGATAACGGCTCAAGTGCCAATATTTGTCCACTATCTACCCTGAACCAGTTAAAGATCGACCACGGAAGAATCCACAAGAACAGCATATGTGTCCGAGGGTTCGACGGAAACGGAACAGCCACTGTGGGGGATGTTGTACTTGAACTGACCATCGGTCCAGTCCTGTTTACCATGGAATTCCAGGTGTTAGACGCCACAGTATCTTATAACCTGCTGTTAGGACGACCATGGATTCATGCAGCCAAAGCAGTGCCCTCCACCCTACATCAGATGGTAAAGTTCGAGTGGGAAAGGCAAGAGGTTGTGCTACACGACGAGGACCCGGCGTGCACCTTGGGTGGATCCATTGTACCTTTCATAGAGACCGCTGACGACAAAGGTCCTTGGGTCTACCAGATTTTTGATACAGGGTCGGCCAACAAAGTTTCTGAAGGAGAAATCATCCCGCACCCTAGGGTAGCTGCCGCAACAGTCATGATGGTCTCAGAAATGCTGGGTAATGGATTTGTGCCAGGAAAAGGACTGGGAGTCGAGCTTCAAGGGATTGTCCAACCTGTCTCCCTTCCTAAAAATCTGGAAACTTTCGGATTGGGGTTCAAACCAACCGCAGCAGATAGGAAGCAGGCGTGAAAAATGAAGAAGAGGGTTTGGTTTCTGCCCAAACCGGTGCCACGTCTCTCAAGATCTTTTGTCAAAGCAAGTGCCAAGGGGTCGCCAGTCCCAAAGATTCTAGGACCATTGATTGGTATGGATGGGGACCTGAATCAGGGTTTCGAGAGGCTATTCGCTGATGTCAGTATGGTAGAAGCTGGAGAAGGTTCCAGCAGAACAGAGATACAGTTTGTGGGGCCTGAGGCCAAGACCAACAATTGGACAGTTACTCTTCTTCCTGTCCGAGGGGAGTCTTGGTAGTAGGCTTTGATTTATGTTTTGTGTGTTTTGTTTTGTTCGGATTATTCCAAGGTGTAATCCAAATTTTGCTTTTGTTTTGTAAAAGTGTGAACCCTTTTATCCCGCAAATTTAATAAAGTTCTCTCCTTTTGCCCATTTTAATTTTGTTTTGTTCTTTTCCTTTCTGAATAGTTCTCTTTTTACTGGTTCTAATGACATGGCATGCACAGCGGATCTTCGACCTAGTCTAATAAATCAATCTGAATCCGACTCAATGATGCAAGAGGTCGTTTGTGACGATGAATCTGAATGTGACGAAGGTGAAGCCTTCGAAGAGATAAATCGAGAACTGTGCCAATTTGAAGAGAAACCCAAGCCTAACCTAAATGACACTGAGGCTGTGAATCTAAGAGACGCTGATAACGTCCAAGAGACCAAAATCAGCATCTATATTGAGCCGAGTGTCCGGGAAGAATTGATCAAAACCCTCATGGAATTCAAAGATGTTTTTGCATGGTCATATGACGATATGCCGGTATTAAGCACCAATTTAGTGGTTCACAAATTGCCCACTGACCCGGCATACCCTCCGGTCAAGCAAAAACTAAGGAAATTTAAAACAGAAATGAGTGTAAAGATCAAAGAAGAGGTGATTAAGCAGTTGCAGGTGAAGGTCATTCGGGTCACTCGATATCCCGAGTGGTTGGCCAATGTGGTACCAGTCCCAAAGAAGGATGGGAAAATCAGGGTGTGCGTCGACTACCGCAACCTCAACAAAGCAAGTCCCAAGGACAATTTTCCATTGCCCAACATCCATATCTTGATCGATAATTGCGCTGGGCGCGAGATCGGATCCTTTGTAGATTGCTATGCGGGTTATCATCAGATCCTAATGGACGAGGAGGATGCGGAAAAAACAGCGTTTATTACGCCATGGGGAACCTACTGCTATCGGGTAATGCCGTTCGGATTGAAGAACACCGGGGCAACGTACATGCGAGCAATGACTGCTGTGTTCCATGACATAATACACAAAGAAATCGAGGTGTACGTCGATGATGTGATCATAAAGTCTTGGCGTCAGGAGAACCATGTAGCAGACCTAAGGAGATTTTTCCAAAGACTCCGAAGGTATGATATCAAGCTCAACCCGGCCAAATGCGCATTCGGGGTTCCATCAGGAAAGTTGCTAGGGTTCATCATTAGTCGACGAGGGATTGAGTTAGACCCATCCAAAATTGAATCCATCCGAGATTTGCCACCGCCAAGTAACAAAACAGAGGTAATGAGTTTGCTGGGTAGACTCAATTACATCAGCAGGTTCATCGCTCAACTTACAGCAACTTGTGAGCCCATATTTCGGCTGCTGAGAAAGGATGTTGCGGTAGGTTGGACGGCAGAGTGTCAGGAGGCCTCGACCAAATCAAAGGGTATCTGTCTAATCCACCCGTATTGGTCCCGCCTAAGCCTGGGAAGCCCTTAATTCTTTACCTGACGGTCTTGGAAAATTCATTTGGTTGTGTGCTGGGGCAACATGACGACACAGGAAGGAAGGAGCAGGCCATCTACTATCTTAGCAAGAAATTCACAGTACATGAGGTCAAGTACACTCAACTCGAGAAAACATGTTGCGCCCTAACTTAGGTAGCTCAGAAGTTGAAGCACTACCTGCCTTCGTATACTACTTATCTCATATCCCGTTTGGACCCATTGAAGTATATCTTTCAGAAACCTATGCCCACCGGAAGGTTGGTAAAATGGCAAATTCTGCTCACAGAGTTTGATATCGTCTATGTGACGAGGACAGCCATGAAAGCCCAGGCGTTGGCTGATCATTTGGCAGAGAATCCTGTTGATGAAAAATACGAGCCTTTAAGAACGTATTTCCCTGACGAAGAAGTAATGCATACAAATGAGCTGGAGTTACCCGATGAACCGGGTTGGAAGCTTTTCTTCGATGGAGCCGCAAACGCGAAAGGGGTTGGAATAGGAGCAGTACTCATTTCCGAAACGGGACGCCATTATCCTGTTACGGCTCAACTACGCTTCTATTGCACCAATAATATGGCCGAGTATGAAGCTTGCATTCTGGGTTGGCGCTTGGCTGCTGACATGGATGTCCAAGACGTCTTGGTCTTGGGAGACTCGAACCTCTTGGTACATCAGATTCAGGGTGAATGGGAAACGCGAGATCTAAAGATCATACCATACCGACAATGCTTGCATGATCTGAGCAAGCGATTTCGATCGGTAAAGTTCAAACATATCCTGAGAGTTCACAATGAGGTTGCGGATGCCTTGGCCACCTTAGCATCAATGCTGCACCACCCTGACAAAATGTATGTTGATCCTCTGCACATCCAGGTCCGTGATCAGCACGCTTATTGCAACGCCGTAGAAGAGGAACCAGATGGCGAACCTTGGTTTCATGATATCAAGGAATACCTCAGAATGGGGACATATCCAGAACAGGCCACTGGAGACCAAAAAAGAGCCCTTCGGCGTTTGTCGAATGGTTTCTTCCTCAGCGGAGGAGTGTTGTACAAAAGAACCCTGGATTTAGGATTGTTGAGATGCATAGATGTCGGTCAAGCCACAACGGTTATGGCAGAGGTACATGCTGGAGTTTGTGGGCCACACATGAGCGGATATGTATTGGCAAGGAAGATCCTTCGAACAGGGTGTTATTGGCTCACCATGGAACACGACTGTATCACTTTCGTGAGAAAATGCCATCAGTGCCAGATACATGGAGATCTGATTCATTCTCCACCAACAGAGTTACATGCGATGTCAGCACCCTGGCCGTTTGTAGCATGGGGCATGGATGTCATTGGACCTATCGAACTAGCAGCATCCAACGGTCATAGGTTCATTCTTGTGACCATTGATTACTTCACCAAATGGGTTGAGGCTAAAACCTTCAAGTCGGTAACCAAAAAGGTAGTGGTGGACTTTGTTCACTCCCATATCATCTGCAGATTTGGAATCCCAAAAGTGATCATCACGGATAACGGTGCGAATCTTAACAGCAGCCTGATGAGAGAGGTATGCCAACAATTCAAGATTACCCACCACAATTCCACCCCATATCATCCCAAGGTGAATGGAGCGGTCGAAGCAGCCAATAAAAACATCAAAAAGATACTGCGAAAGATGGTGGAAGGGTCCAGACAATGGCACGAGAGGTTACCCTTTGCTTTGTTGGGTTACCGCACTATCGTCCGGACTTCCATAGGGACAACTCCTTATTTGTTGGTGTACGGAACTGAGGCCGTAATACCAGCAGAGGTCGAAATTTCGTCCCTCCGGATTGTCGCTGAAGCCGGGATTGATGATGATGAATGGGTCAAAGCTCGATTGGAACAGTTGAGCTTGATAGACGAGAAAAGATTGGCGGCAGTGTGCCATGGTCAGCTGTACCAGAAGAGAATGGCAAGAACATACAATAAGAAGGTGCGCCCTAGGAAGTTTGAAGTAGGGCAGCAGGTATTGAAGAAGATCCTCCCACATCAGGTCGAGGCAAAAGGCAAATTCGCCCCAAATTGGCAAGGGCCTTATATCGTGACCAGAGTATTGTCCAACGGTGCTTTGTGTTTGACAGATATCGAGGGGAGATGTGTCGACATGGCTATCAATTCTGATGCAGTAAAGAGATATTATGCGTAATTTCTTTAATTATGGCAATTTTTGGTTCGTTTGTTTGTATCTGGTATTTATTGGATAATGAGATGACGGAGGCAATTCTTTTCTTCTATCCAAACACTTTAACCCTTGCTTCCCCCTTTGAGCCTTAAGTTATTCTTTCATACCCCTCTTTTGGAATCACTAATGGAAAAGACATGAAAAAAAAAGACAAAAAAAGAAAAGAAAAGAAAAAGAAAAAATGAAAAGAAGGAGAAAGAAAAGAAAAAGAAGATAAAATCATAAGAAATACAAAACCGTGGGAGCTACGTTTGACCTGATTCCTCAAAGAGGATACGTAGGCGCCTCACGGCTCGGTCATAGTGTGCATAATAGGCACAGTGTGCGTAACGCACGTAGCTCAACATAAGTGTAAAAAAAATAAAATTCCCCAAGCAAGAAAACCGGGGCAGAGGTTATGTTTTAAGTTCCAACAAAGGTTTGATTCCAAAAGTTGTAGCATGATCGCCCATCAAAATTATTTCATTTTTGATAGCCTTTCTTTAGCCCCACACCAAAACCAACATCGACGTCCAAAAGACCTCCCGATCAATATCCAAGAGATGCCAAGTCAGGCAAATAAAGCCGAGAATAATACACAGATCCCCAGTAAAGAAAAGGATCATAAGACTGAGAATGAATTGATGGTCAAAGGAAATTCCAGAAGAGAGGGTCGTATCGGCAACACCCCGATTCCTTGATGAAGGAGTAAAATGAGAGAGTCTTATCGGTGAAAACCTTCACAGGCACCAAAAGGTGACGTAAGATGAGAAATGTAAAATGAGAGAGTCTTATTGGTGAAAACCTTCACAGGCACCATAAGGCGCCAGGAGCTGAGAGAAAAGAGAGAGTCTCATTAGTGAAAACCCCTCGAAGGGCACTATGAGGCGACAAGACAGATCAACAAAAAAGCGACCACATTCGCAACGAAATGGACACTCATTTATCATCCCCAGCAAGTCAGACCATCGGGCAAATCGATTGATACAACTAGACTGGGTCGGGAATCTATGGTGCACGTCATGATCACGGGGACCAGTCATGTCCTCCAGATAAGTTCTTCTGAATTTCTTCTCCCACCAAATAATTGGTTCAGAAAGATTTTCTCCTATTTCTACCTTTTATTTCTCTTCCTAAAATTTGTCTTGAAAAGGATTTTTCAAAGCTTACTACCAGAGACCGAAGGGGGATTCATCCAATGCAGGATAACCCCAACAGTCCTAAAGGATGGCCCCAGGCAATGCAACATTGTGCCCCGCGGTTTTGGATGAAGTAAACTCCTAAAGGGAGTGATTTCGGGAGTAAGAGCAGACTCCCACAGCATGTACTGTAAAGAGAAAGCAGAAAAGGGGATAAATTGAAAACCAATCCCCAGCAGGCCGGATACCCCCAGCAAGCAATTTTGTCCACCAACCAATTATGGAGGCATAGAGCAAGAAAAGGGGAAGAGAGAAAAATCATCCGCCGGAAAGGCACCTCCTCCCACCACGATTAAAACTAACTAAATTCTTTTGTCTGCTGCAGGAAAACAAAGGATTGATAATGGCAGCAAGACGCAACGCTAGGGAAATCACCAAAACCGGGGCAGAAAAGTTTCTGCCGATTGTCAAAACATTTTCTCGGAAGAACGAGGAAACAATTTCAATACTTTTAAGTTCTAGGTCGCCCACCAGTAAAATGCGGGAATACTTTTAAGTTCTAGGTCGCCCACCAGTAAAATGCGGGAATACATTTAAGTTCTAGGTCGCCCACCAGTAAAATGCGGGAATACATTTAAGTTCTAGGTCGCCCACCAGTAAAATGCGGGAATACATTTAAGTTCTAGGTCGCCCACCAGTAAAATGTGGGAATACATTTAAGTTCTAGGTCGCCCACCAGTAAAATGCGGGAATACATTTAAGTTCTAGGTCGCCCACCAGTAAAATGCGGGAATACATTTAAGTTCTAGGTCGCCCACCAGTAAAATGCGGGAATACATTTAAGTTCTAGGTCGCCCACCAGTAAAATGCAGGAATACTTTTAAGTTCTAGGTCGCCCACCAGTAAAATGCGGGAACACTTTTAAGTTCTAGGTCGCCCACCAGTAAAATGCGGGAATACATTTAAGTTCTAGGTCGCCCACCAGTAAAATGCGGGAATACATTTAAGTTCTAGGTCGCCCACCAGTAAAATGCGGGAATACATTTAAGTTCTAGGTTGCCCACCAGTAAAATGCGGGAATACATTTAAGTTCTAGGTTGCCCACCAGTAAAATGCGGGAATACTTTTAAGATCTAGGTTGCCCACCAGTAAAATGCGGGCATGCATTTCATAATTTTGCATTTAAGCAACTTTTGGTTTTATATTACAGATTTTTGGAATCAGTAACCCCACCTGGAAGCAGAAGGTTACAACAGAGATCCCCAGGCAGGAAACAATAAAAATCCCCAGCGCCAAGAAGAAGAAGGCTGCAAAGGCAAGCGCGCGACTCAAAAGGAAGAAGGAACGCGTCTCGAAAGAAGCAGTTTGGGAACGTTATAGCATGACCCAGCATAACAATTTTGATGAAGAAAGCCATAACCACTGAAGAAACCATTGAAAGGCTTAAAGAGGAGGGCCATGTTCCCAGCAGATCAAGCGGAGTGATGAAAACTGGCATTCAGAAAAGGCGAAGGACCAGTATCATCCCCTGAGTTCACAAAATAAAGGCATCGGAGGAAAGCGCTAGCCGACAAGAAAGCAAGGCAACAAGAACAAGTTGAAGATAGATGAGATCTCATGATCCATACTCTAGCTTAGCTTCTTGTTTTTCCTTTCAGAAAATGTAACAAGGAGATCGGTGAGCGGTAGCATCCTACGGCAGCATGCAACAGCGCACAACAGCAGCTAACACTACAGTCATGCGGTAGTCCCAGCTACCAAAATTTCCCGAACTACATTGACCTGATTCCTGTTCAGCCCAGGATATGTAGGAAACCTCTGAAGCAAAGGTTCGGTCAAACCTTTTTCAAAAAATGCTTCACACGGAGTATTCACACGGGCAAAAATCGCTCGCTTTATCTTTGCGCGAAAACCCTTCGTGTCTTCGTGCAAAGAGGGGCAGCTGTAAGCACATGATTTTTGCTTCACGGACAATCACTCCAAAAGAAAACAAAAATAGTGACCAGTGACCTCGCTGTACAAATTTTCAATTTTTCATGACATGTACTGCTAGTCATTTGTGGTTCGTCCCATTTTTGCATTTTTGATCTTATCAGTCAAAATACAAGGTATGTCTGTCATAGTAATCAAACCGTAATTCGGTCGTTGAAAGAAAATTCAAAAATATATATATGCATTGTTCATTCTAGGTTGTGATTTAACCTACTTAAATATTTTTATATGTGTGTGATAATTGTTTTAAAGTGTTGCATTGTTGTTTGTTTTAATTTCATTTTTTTTATTTATTTCATTTTTTGTTTTAAAATTAGGGAAAAAACAAAAGAAAAGAGTGATGAAAATCGGTTTGGGCCCAAAAATGAAACAAAAATAGGCCCAAAACCGGCACTCAAGTCCAGTCCAAATCCGGCCTGCCCAAACATTGATTCAAACGACGCCGTATCAACGTCCTTATTGGAGCCGTTGATCTGACTCAAATAAACGGTCCTGATCAGGTTGATCACTTCACCTCAACGACGCCGTTTCGGTCAAATTAATCTAAACCGTCCAACCCTTAGATCCAACGGACCCAGGCCTTCCCCCCTAAACCCGTCCAATTTTGACCCGATCCAGCCTTACCCGGTCTCACCCACTATCAAACCCAAAACGACACCGTCTTCCCTAAGTGAATAGATCCTGGCCATAGATCTCATCTGATCCAACGGCCAGGATCTAAACCCCTAGATCGTATATAAGCTTTCTATCGTACCCCACGCCCCCTATTCGAACCCCCCTCCACTCATCGTCTTCACCAAACACTGAAACCCCCCAAACCCTAGCAGCCGCCCTGATTTCCCTTTCACCAGAACCCGGCGGCATGAACGCCGATGACCACCTTCTGAACACCCTAGGACCACCTCACTGTCCTGAACATGGATCTGTTACCCCCTAGCCTCGAATCACCTTCCTTCGTCTCGAATCTTCATTTGAAGATTCGAGTCGAACTCTGACCTACACCAAACCTCACCATCTTCACACTAGACAGTCCCCGAACCTCCCTCGTGACCAAACCATGTTTGGTTTGGTCCGAATCTGACCAGGGAAACACGAATCCCAGATCTGCTGTTTCGAACCCTAGGGTTCTTCGTGCCTGTTCCGTGCCTGTTTAAACCAAGAGTTTATGGTCTAATGGACCTTAATCGAAGTGTTTCTCAAAACACTTCGATTAAGGGTTCCTCGTGCCTATTCCGTGCCTGTTCCATGCCTGTTCCGTGCCTATTTGAACCAAGAGTTTATGGTCTAATGGACCTTAATCGAAGGGTTTCTCATTTGAGAAACACTTCGATTAAAGTCCGTTAAACTTTGAGAAGGGTCTGTTCAAACACAAGTTGATTTTTCTGATCTTTTCTTTCAAAGATTTTAAGGTAAGTTTGTCTTCTCTTCTTCATTCCAGTTCGTGTGTGTGTTAAAGGTCTATTCATATGGCCAAACATCTTGTTCAAATTGTGTTTTGAATTTTACCAACTGTTTTCTCACACCTTCCCTGGACCTCTGTTATTTGATCAAATGTTTCCTCATTCACTGATAATGCGTGTGTATGTGAACTGCATAACTTACTGAATTGAAACTGTTTGAGTAATCAATCCCCAAGTTAACCTCTGTATTGACATGTGCAATCTGACCCCTTGCTGATACTGTTTGATTCTAATCCTTGGCTTTGATTGTGTATGTTGTAATTAGTATAGTCGATTCGATACATGTCGTTAAATAGTTTTAGCTATTTGAATGGTAACAACTTGATTTGTCTCGTTGAACATTGCTTGAATCAAAATTGAAGATCGACTATAGCTATTTACAATTGATGTATTTGAATCAGAAATATAAAGGGATTGATTTTGTTTAGTTGCAGTTAGAATTGGAGGGCATGTGCACTTGTGCACAACATGTGCATAAAGCCCTTTTGGATTAAAATAGTCTGACAGCACATGCTGTCAGATTATATTCTTGCTGCCCATGGCCTGTTTTAGTTTAATAAATGTTAAAAGGGGGCTGTCAGGGATGTCATGGGAGTCTGTTTATTTAAAATAGCTGAGTGGAAAAAAACAGCAGGGAGGGGGAATTTTGAGTTGTCACACAGATTGTAAAGTGCTGAATTCAGGCTATAAAAGAGGCAGACCTTCCATTGAGAAAAAGGGGATTTTTTGGAGAGATTTTTGGAGCCGGTGGAAAGGATTTTCTTAAAGGCTGGACATTTTTAGTCTTCAGGAAAAAACAAGAAACATAAAGTCTCAGAATATCGTAACCAAACACTGTCTGAAAATTACATAAGAGTTCATGTTGGTCTAGCTTTTTTTTGGCCGATTGATGTTGGTTGCCTGTTGAGCTGCTTGTGATTGTTGAATTGCTGGGTGTGGTTACACTGAATACTCTGTTGTTTCTGTTGGTTCATTACTCTGTTTCTGGGATTGTTTGTTTGTGGCTCGACTGCTCGTGAGCTTCATCATTGTTGGCTGGTTGTTGTTGCTGTGTTGTTGCTGTGTATCTGCTGTTGCTGTGTTTGTTGCATACTACTCAGCTGATCATTCCTTTCTTCTTTTGCTTGGCTATACCAGGTACACGATTAGAACATTGTCAATGTAACTTGAAGGTTGAGCATGAATACAAAAGAGAAGATCTGAAGATTTTTTTTTCATAGACTGTTATGTTAAACCTCATGTAATGCATGATAGTTTGCAGTGTTGTTTGGATACTGAAGACAGTTTGCATGCCTAGTAGATATCAATTGTAGGGTAATTAAACGTTAGTTTGTATATACAGGCTGGTAGATAAAAGTATTCCCAATGCAGTAGGTTGAATCTTAGATTTGGTTTAATTGTGTGGTATATTCTGTAATGTATGCCAAGCATGAAAAGTGTACATTATTAGCTAAGCTCTTTCTCTTCTGATAAATTGTCTCATATAACTGGTAAACCACACGTTAAGACAAAGAACACAAAGCTTGCAATCTCAACCTCATGAAGGTCGAGCCCAGGTCTAAACAGACCAAGCAGGCCCGCATCGAACAAACAGTGGCCCAGGTCTGGCCCATCCCGCATGAGCTGGATTTGGGCCCGTAATGTTCAATCAGCTGTCCGTGTGCGTAATCACGTTTACTTATTTTGTAAAAGCATTTTGAATCCTGCTATAAATAAGCCTATAAGCATGTAATTAACTAGGACTATTTCTGTTTTCTATTAGTAGAGACAAACGCGACAAGAAACGTAGTTGTTATAGGATATCCTTTTAAAATAAGGACGAGATGAGCCTCGACAAAAATAAAGAAAAACGCACAAATTGCGGGGCCCTCGTTAAATGTATATATTGAAGCATTCGGTCCCCAAGGTGGGTCGTTTAGCAAATCTCACGACCCTCCCGGAATAATAACGCGATAGCCTCTTTAAGCGCGTATTTAATAATTTTACCTTCTTAAATTCGGGTGCACATTTATGTGACTCAAATCCAAATCTCGACGGATTCAAGATGTGTTTCTAATCACGGGTACATTGATTGTGACGTGGTTCGAGATGCGTGTCCATGATGTCGCAAAATTCCTTTTAAAAAATAAAAATGAGACGAGCCTCGCCAAACAAAAGGGACAAATTGAGGGGCCCTCACAAAATATATGTATTAAATACTCAGAATCCGGGACAGACCGTTTAGCAAATTTTACGGTCTTCCCCAAAATAACAATACGTTAGTCACTTTAGGCGCGTCTTAATAATTTATTCTCCTTAATTCGGGTGCACATTTATGTGACCCAAATCCAAATCTCAACCGAGTCGAGATATGTCAATAACCACGGGTGCATTGATGTAACGTGGTTCGAGATATATTTTCACGACGTTGCAAGTCCTATAAAATAGCAGTGAATGATAAAAGCGGTTAAAAGTTAAAATTTGCACATAAGTTCATATTTGTATAAAATCAGATAATCAAGCCGAATATAACAGTTGAGCGACCGTGCTAGAACCACGGAACTCGGGAATGCCTAACACCTTCTCCCGGGTTAACAGAATTCCTTATCCGGATTTCTGGTACGCAGACTGTAATATGGAGTCATTCTTTTCCTCGATTCGGAATTAAAATTGGTGACTTGGGACACCCTAAATCTCCCAAGTGGCGACTCTGAAATAAATAAACCAATCCTGTTTCGATTGTCCTTTAATTGGAAAAAACTCCCTTGTACCCTTGCGGGTGCGTAAAAAGGAGGTGTGACAGTGTGAATGTTGCTCAGCATGACTCTGGCTATGTGAGGAAGATGTCCTAATATTCTGATTCTGGCGAGACTGATTTTCATAACTATGAGTACGTCTGAAGGAAGACCCACCGCCTGACTGATGACTGGACTGAGCTGGTGCTAATGACTCCTTATTAGAGGAATCCCTTCCACCTCTGCTGGATGCACCATTAAACCTGCCCGTTGTCCAGGCTTTCTTGTTATGCTCTTTTTCTTCTCTCCTTAGTTGTCTTTCTTTTTCTAAGTGCTTGGCAAATCCCACAACAGAGGAGAAGGCTTTTATCCATACTGCTGCAGCTGATGTTGCATCCTTAATGTGGTAAGCTAAACCACCAACAAACCTGCGAATCTTTGCTTTTTCAGTATTAACCATGTGAGGAGTGTGCTTAGCTAACCTTATCAATTCCATGTAGTACTCTTGCACACTTTTATTCCCTTGCTTGAGTTGTTCGAACTCTGTAGCCTTAGCTTCCATATCCTCTTCTGGGATAAAGTTAGCCATGAAGGCCTCTTCAAATTCTTCCCAAGTAGGCGTACCATCATCTTCATCTCTTTCCTTTTCCCACATCTCAAACCAAGCGCCGACCACATCTCTAAGACGATAAGCAGCTAGCTCCACAGCTTTATCATCAAATGCTTTCATCACTAGGAGGGCTTTCTTGACACCTTCCAGCCACAACATCGGATCTTCATCAACTATAGAACCATGGAACACTGGAGGACTCAACTTCAATATACATTCACTCTTGAGGACTCAGAATTGTTCTGTCTATTTGATTGAGGTGGAATCTCATCTCTTCTCTCGTTCTGGTCCATCTCGGGAGATATAGTTGCCTATGCTGAGCTGCTGTTGAGGGCGGTACTAGATCCTGAGGTACTGAATCATCATGCTCCACCCCTTTTTCTTGTTCAACCGGGGGTACTTGGACTCCCTTGGATTTTCCCCTCCTTTTCTAAGTCAATGCCTTCTTAGTTCTACTTTTAGCCAAAATAGTAGCGATAGTTTCTTGAGTAGCATCCTGAGTGTCGGTGTCAGAGTTGCCAGTACGAGTCATTTCTCCAAGTTTTGGAGAAACGAATAAATTAGATAATTTCTTAGAGGTAGACTCTACTACACGATCTAAAGTATGAAAAAAAGACTTTTTCTAAATGCTTGCAGCCTCCTGTTTATGAGTATGACGCGCTTCATACACACAAACAAGACTCTACTAACACGGCTTCATAGACCCCTAGGACTCCATAAACCCGAGGCTCTGATACCAAGTTTGTTACGACCCATTTCCGGAACAAGCTGGGACCGACACTCGATCACTAAACAAGACCGAGCGAACCATCTCTGCTTATCAAATCTATTATAACTTCAAACTTTATATTCAACAAGGCAATACTCTAACCAAATACTTTTGATTAATTTAAACATTTAAATAAATCAACTCCAAAACTTTATTCATAGTAACCAATGAAATACTGCTAAGTTATTATCAAAAACATTTGAATCTTAACCCAACGACTATGTCTATGAAGCCTCTACTAATAAACTGACGCACTGCTCAAGACATGAGATTTTCTGGCCAATTCTCTAAGTAACAAAGAAATAACTAAATAAAGATGACTCTAAGGAATACTCCACGAACAAAAGCGGAGCTCACCAATAGCACTGGAAGAGAAGGAAGTCCTAACTCGTAGCCTGCTCGCCTGCAAATTCGGTTCCTACGTTGTACTGCAGACCAACGTAGGTTCCTAAAAGAGAACGTCAGTACCATCCATTGTACTTAGTGAGTCTCAACAACAGGGGGCGAAACTTTAATAACATATACATTATGAGCAAAGGTTCTAAATGCATGTAAAACATAAAGCTTATAAGAATAATTCTAAATAATTGCATCATAGCAGTTTATGAATATTCTAAGTTAAATTCTTTTCTTTTTCTTTCTTATAAAAAAAATACTTCACTTTATACTTTGGGAGTTCCAATTATCCTGACTTAGTTCTGTCTCAGTCATCGTGTGATCGGCACGGGTTCGATCCCAACCTGATCGAATAGGCCCAATCCACGAGGTGCCACTTGCTTCATGGTTCTCAGCGCTCATGTCTCATACCTTAGCATGACTAAGTAAATTATCAGCAACGAGACCCTCAGCTCGTGTGCTCCCTACTTTGGCACAAGTAGTTTCAGTAAGTCAACGCCTTGGTCAGGACCCTAGGCCTGGACGATAACCCCTTCTCAGAATAAAGGATACTCCCAAAAATCTTTTCTTTCTAAAACTTCTTGTAACTTTTCAAGTCTAAATCTTTTATACATACTCATACTGGTATCCTTAAATGTAAGGCATGATATAAGAATGAAATAAACATTCAAAATTATTTATAAAGGTTCTTGATCCTTCAAGAATTTTCAACATGAAAATGGCATATAAGAATAGCATAAAAATCTGAAATTTATGCACATATATCCAAATAATCATCTAAACTTTAGCTAGAAAATAATTCTAAGCTAATAGGTACTTACTACTCTAATTAAGTATATATTAACTCTTTTATGCAATTCATCAAATACCTTGTGTGCGTGCTTTTGTGAGTTAAACCACTTTAGCAAAGGGTTGTATCAACTCACCTCAATTTCTCCTTTCAAGCAACAATGTAAGTTCCAATTCTTGTATCAACTCAACGATCAAATACTACAATGATAAGTCACAATAAGTACCCAACTTCCCAAAAGCATTAATCTTTTGTCAACTCTAAGAACTTTAGGTTCAACTTCTAAATTTCTAAGTTTTGGGGTGAAGTCTTGTTCTAACATCCTTTACTGCCTCTAACAACCTTAACTCGTCATAGCAATCTAATAAAAATAAAGAATTTATCTATTAACACCAAAAACTTAACTCGTATTTGATGGGTGTTCTTGAGGTTTTGTAAAACTTTCCTATGAATTTACCTTATTAGGGTGTTAGATTCTAGTATATAATGATGTTATAGCTTACAATTCCGTAAAAAGAATTACCTCAGTCGTGGCCTAAAGAAGGTCCTGCGGAATAGCTCTCAATGACCGATACGCTATTTTGTTCTTGCTCCTAGACCTCTCGTTCTTTTCCAGAGAATTTAAGCCTTTTTGCCTCTACGTGACTAAATAAAACCAAGTTCTGTTTTGCTTAAGGCTTTAAGCCTTTTGTTTCCCAACATGGGCTTTAGGCCCTTTTCTCTTTCTTTTTTTAAACTAGAAATTAATAATATTCACTTGTAATAATTAATAATATTAAAATTATTAATATTTCCCTAATTGTATATCCAATTATTTAAGTGTATATATACACATATATATACATACAAATAATAATAATAATAATAATAATAATAATACTAATAATAATAATAATAATAATAATAATAATAATAATAATAATAATAATAATAATAATAATAATAATATAATTAGCGTATCTTGAAACTTTTATAAACTTGAAAAGTGTTACAAATCGTTTAAATAATTTGATCAAGTGAAAGCGTTAGATTACTTTAAGAGAAAAAGCTGGGAACCCACAAAGGGAAAGAAAGGGGAGATAGGCCTACATCATGAAAACTTTAACACACACACAATAGGGCCTGTGTCTTTCTCTAATTATATATTTATATGGTTGTCCACTTCTCTTTGAGAAACTCAAGTTAAAAGCAACTCTTTAACTTCTCTCCCTTCTTATAACT
Source organism: Nicotiana tabacum (assembly GCF_000715075.1). Taxonomy (NCBI): domain Eukaryota; kingdom Viridiplantae; phylum Streptophyta; class Magnoliopsida; order Solanales; family Solanaceae; genus Nicotiana; species Nicotiana tabacum. The sequence goes on along the minus strand of NC_134080.1, from coordinate 110,642,587 downwards.
TCTCTCCCTTCTTATAACTTCTCTCCCTTTAAAATCAAACACAGTGCTTAAAGTATTGCCTCTTTGAACTAATTTTGGCCAATGCCTCTTCACTGTGTAGCACCAAAAGCAGAAAATTTTGGCACTGAATTGATGGTAGATTCGCCTAATTCATCGATGAACTCAGAGTCCTTTACTCAAAGGGCCTTGTTTCCCATAACTTTGAAGGTCTCTTTTCCTAACTAGTAAAATTGAGTCATAGCATGTAGTTTCTTTCCAATTTATTGGCATAACATGTAAATTAGTATTCTATACTTATTCATTAGTATTATATTGCTGATGTGTTCAATATGTTATGCAGTTTGAAGAGATAGTCTACAAGATAACAAGCACAAAAGAGAAGACTATACTAAATGGAGTGACGGGTATTGTGTGCCCAGGAGAGATGCTAGCAATGTTAGGTCCATCAGGTAGTGGAAAGACTACCCTCCTAACAGCTTTAGGAGGCCGTCTTTCGGGCAAATTATCAGGGAAAATTACATACAACAGCCAGCCATTCTCTGGAGCTATCAAACGTAGTACTGGATTCGTGGCACAAGACGATATCCTATATCCTCATCTAACTGTAACAGAAACTCTCCTCTTCACAGCTCTGCTTAGGCTTCCCCAAAGCCTAAGCAAGCAGGAGAAAGAACAGCATGTGGAGCATGTTATTACGGAGCTCGGATTAAACAAGTGTAGAAACAGCATGATTGGAGGACCATTATTTAGAGGGATATCAGGTGGGGAGAAAAAGAGGGTAAGCATAGGTCAAGAAATGCTAATCAACCCAAGTTTACTATTGCTAGATGAGCCTACTTCTGGTTTGGATTCTACTACAGCTCTCAGGATTCTAACTACAGTTAAGCGCCTAGCGAACGGTGGCAGAACTGTGATCACTACAATCCACCAACCATCTAGTAGGCTTTACCATATGTTTGATAAGGTAGTCTTGCTTTCTGAGGGCTGCCCTATCTACTATGGTCCTGCATCTACTGCCTTGGAATACTTCTCCTCTGTTGGTGTTTCCACATCCATCACTATTAATCCTGCTGATCTCTTGCTCGATCTCGCCAATGGTAATTCAAACATTCTTAAATAAATTTCAAAGGTTCATAGTTTCATCATTGATTTTGGTTTTGATAAAGTCAGATGAGTCACTAGCCTTGGTGATAAGCAATGGTAATTATTATAACTTTATGCAAGTAGAGTAAAAAGAGAGTCCCACTCATAAGTTTTCCTACTATTTAATTAATCAATCTCAATATGAAATCCTCTCCTTAATTTCCTTTTTTGACCAAATACTTATACTGTATACAGAGGGAAAAGATTGAGACATTTAAAAATCATGTATATGGTATCAAACATCTTTTTATGAAATCTATGTTTAAATTTTCAGGAATTGGACCTGATTCCAAGCATGCAATTGAGCAAGGTGACAACCCTGAACAGGAGAAGAAATCTGTGAGAGAAGCTCTCATCTCTGCATATGACAAGACCATTTCTACTAGGTTGAAAACTGAGCTATGCAGTTTAGACACCAATAATTACAGTTACAAAAAGGATGTTTCAACAAGTAAGTTTCCACTCCACAGTGAAGAAAGGGATTGTTTTAACTGATATCAAATTCTTCATCTACCTCTAATTAGTGACTAATTACAGCTCTATCGCCCTCTACTCGTGCAGGAAATGGTGTGAAGTCAGAGCAATGGTGCACAAGTTGGGGCTATCAATTTAAGGTGCTGCTACTAAGGGGGCTAAGGGAGCGAAGATACGAGACCTTCAATAGACTTAGAATCTTCCAAGTTATAAGTGTAGCATTTCTTGCAGGACTATTGTGGTGGCATACTCCAACATCTCACATTGAAGACAGAGTAAGATCTTATCTCTTCACCTGTGCTATCTTTAATAAGTTTCAAGATTTACGCTAGGTAGCTCACATTTACAGTCAACACAATGTTCTCTTTGAATATAAAACCATTTCTGAGTTGCTACACTAATTTCAGATCATTGAAAAACAGCAAAATGCAATTGCTAATAATGATAATCTTGTTATTTGACTTGTGCAGATTGCAATGTTATTCTTCTTCGCGGTATTCTGGGGCTTCTATCCACTCTACAATGCAGTTTTCACTTTTCCTCAAGAAAGAAGGATGCTCATCAAAGAGAGATCATCAGGAATGTACCGACTCTCATCATATTTTCTAGCCAAAACTGTAGGAGATCTTCCCATAGAACTGGCACTACCGACAGCGTTTACCTTCATCCTTTACTGGATGGGTGGACTCAAAGCTAACCCTGCCACCTTCATCCTATCTCTTCTAATAGTCCTTTACAGCGTACTCGTCTCTCAGAGTCTCGGTCTAGCTTATGGTGCTATGCTCATGGATGTGAAACAGGCGACTACTTTAGCATCCGTCACGACCTTAGTCTTCCTAATTGCTGGAGGATATTACATTCAGCAAATTCCCCCATTCATAGTTTGGTTAAAATATCTGAGCTACAGCTACTATTGCTACAAGTTGCTACTAGGAGTGCAATACAAGGACAAGGACTACTACGAGTGTTCAAAAGGCGTTTATTGCCGGGTTGCAGATTTCCCAGCAATAAAATCAGTAGGTCTGAACAATATGTGGATGGATGTATTGATCATGGCTCTAATGTTAGTGGGATATCGGCTTGTTGCTTATCTAGCACTCAATCGTGTACGATGAAGACGTGTTTCAAGAGCAAAGTGGAAGGTTTTTTTTTTTTTTTTAATTCCTCAACAACATAGTAATAATGTTAGGTTTAGATTATGATCCCATTGCCAGATTTTGATCATATACATTACACCAAGAATTCGAATGTTAGGGCAATGTTTTACATAACTGACTTAGGAAAATAAATCTGTAACATTTTGAACGGAATAAATATCCTCTAAGGAAATAACAGATTCATTTTTAATCCCAGCAAAAAGAAAAAGCAATTAATGGTGCACACAGCAAGATTTAGAATCTGAGTGGGGTCTCTGAAACAAGAAGAGTACAATAAATTAATGAGTTCTGCAAGTGCATTGACCATATAAAGACAGCACCTGTGTAGATCACTAAAATTAGCTTTTTTTCTCCTCTCAGTGCCTTTCCCTTTCTTTATATTATAAATATAAATTATAAATTCTTGGTGATTTTTATAATAGCAATATAGAAAGTTTGATTTCAAATTCAATTTCTGCCTCTCCCTAAAAATTCTTGGGGTTCTATTTAGAACATCATAACCAACTTGTTAAAAATGGATTCTTGTGACCGCAAAGTGGTTTTATTGCAACAAGTTGCATGAAATTACATTATATTTTTTTTGAATGAATGGTTGGTAAAGTTTCAATCATCACTTGCAAAGTGAAACAAATATCTTGAGCTGTAATGGAACACAATTTTCCCCAATAATGAGTTTCTTCTTGCCCGAGATCTTATAACATCCAAGCATAAAGAAAAGTAACAGAAATTAATATGGATAATTTTAAGTATTAAAGGTTGATAATGCTATATAAGTATTGGTTGGACGAAGCGATATAAAATTAAAAGTTTGTAAGAAAATAACTTCCCAACATTTTATGGTAATCAAACACGAATATAGGACTTAATCATAGAAAAGATTTTCGTAGAAAATGACTACTTCCATCGTATCAAATGGCGCACATTAATTATTTACTTCTGCAGTAAATTAAATCACAGGTTGACGTGAGAAAATACATAATCAGCAGGCAGATGAAGATTTTCTTAAACTGCGGCGGAAGAGGCAGAGCTCCATTTGGTGCGGAAAGTTGAATTTTAAAATACAAAAGGCCTGCTTGAGTTTAAGAGGCTAGAAGTACTCTCATTTATATTAAGATACAAGAAACTGTCAATGAAACTAACTACAACATATGCGTACAATACTAATTACAATAATACCCTTGTCACCCTCCCTCAATCTGAAGGTGAGGAACGAACATGAAGATTGGACATAAACTCCTTGAATTTTGCAGCAGATACAGCTTTAGTAAAGACATGTGCAAGCTGTTGCGAAGTTGGAACATGAGAAACAGTAAGGTCACCTTGATTAATCTTCTCTCGAATAACAGGATAGTCCAAAGCGACATGTTTCGATCTGGAGTGAAATACTGGATTATGCGCCAGATGTATGGCACCAATATTATCACATTTTGCAAGAATAGGAGTACGCAGATAAATGCCCAAGTCACGTAAGATAAATTGTATCCATGTAGCTTCAGCAGTTGCAACAGCTAGTGCACGATATTCAGCTTCTGTGCTGGAGCGGGAAACAGTCGGTTGTTTCTTTGTAGACCAAGTTATTCCCAAGAAAGATGCAAAATCCAGATGTTGATCGACGAGTTGCCGCACAACCTGCCCAGTCCGAATCTGAAAATATTGTTAGAGAGACGGAGGACTGTTTGCAGAGCTGCAAGCCATGAGAATGTG